>NW_025544812.1:0-366033 GCF_000150115.1 Histoplasma capsulatum G186AR | reverse complement strand
TGAACGGCGCCATCCTGATCTTTCTCCTCATTCACCAGCATCTTCAAAACGGCACAATGTACTTCCACAAATAACTCACAGGTAACGTCGTGAGAAGAAAATTGCATTGCCTCGACGAAATCATCGAACGTGAAGGAGTCTAATTGGAGAACCTGGCAATATACATTCAATGTGTTCCACGTTTCGAGCAGAGGTCCCACAGATTCCATCTTGATATTGCCACGCAGTAAACTATCTTCTTGGGGCGACATGTCCAGGTGCTCTGAGTGTTGATCATCAGTTAAGAATTTCAAGGAAGGCCGGAGTTTATCGCTGTGAGAGGGCGGGATATCCAAATCCTCAATCGGGTATTTGATAGGTGGCGGGGGGGGTTGCGGCGGAGGGCCATTTTGGATGACAACGGAAAACGAGTTGGCGCTATCTTCGAGTGCTTGCCAATCTCCATCGTGAGTGCCATCCCCGGAAACAGCAAAAGAATGGTTTTCGTTTAACGCTCGTTGGTATTCCTCATATCGGTCATCCCTCGCCTTCGCAAGCTCCCGCAGTGAAACTTTCGATTTATGTCCCTTGCCAGCAGACTTGAGGTTCGGCCATCGTTGTTTGGAATAAAAGAATCCAAAGAGGCTTTCGTCTTCTTCTTTACCGGCAGCCACGTTAGCTTTCTTCCCTCCGACCCTATTTCCGTATTGCAGATGTTTCGGGACTTCAGTATCGATCCGGTATTCATGGGCGATATGCGGTTTGACCAGCCACGGCGCACCCGTCCACGATTCTCTTGTTACAGTATTCCTGATGAATGAACGCAGCATCTGTTTGGTAAAGATTTTCCTGTCACGGGCCAGGTGTTCATCGTCCAGCAGCGCCTCCTCATTTGGCCGGCTCACCAGTTTTACCAAGTATCTCGACGACGCTCTTCGCTCTATCGAACCATCTTGGTTCATTAATTCTGGGAATCGGGCCTTTTCCCGAACGATGCCCTGCAGGCGGGTTCCGTTGGTTAGGAGGACAGTAACGCGTTCGCCAGGGTAAAAGTCTTGTTTAAAATCCTTTCACAACTCGGTCAGTATAATATGAAGCTTTGACAAGAGAAGGAGATCGGAACAGGCATACTTCGAAGACCTGGTCGACTATTCAAAACACTGAGATTAGTTTCATGGATGGCTTGTGTAAAATAAATAAAATAAAATAAATGATGTCGTACCAAGGCTGTCAATTCGCGAAATAGTTGAAAATTGAACCTTTCGCAAGACCGGTTCCTTCAACGGCTCCGGAAAGGCGCTATTCACTTCGCGTGAACCATCCGTCTGCTGCACAGTTAGCACGATGAACCCTTCAATATCAAAAAAGCAATTGTAGTGCCAAAGTAAAATCAGCGGGCGACGCACTTCACTTCTTAGAGCCTCAAAAAAAGTAAGGGAGGAATGGCCGGTTATTTCGCAGATGAACCGTTTCTATATCCCCGGCATCGACTTGTTTAGCATATCCATTTCCGGTTGAAGCGTCCGGAGAGACAACTCATCAAGATGAAAGTTCTCCGGGAGACAGAGGAAACGCAAGCGAGGAGACTTATTCAGCCCGCAAGGGGGGGGGCGGGAAGGGTCCGTGTAGGTACCTGTTTGTAGAAGTTCATTCTGAACAGGGAGAAACAATCAGCAATTTGCGCCGCGCAAAAGCAATAACGAGAATAGGAAGCTAAAGAACTAAAGTCATATATATATTATGGCACGTACCGATGAAGGAACTGCTGATACTTGGTGAACACTTCATTTGTTTCGGGGATGACCCAGACCTTTATTTCTCGCAAAAACAAAGTTAGAATTTAGACAAAAGTCCGCTGGAGAAATATACATATATATATATATGAATGCGCAGGAGCGGAGGACATACCTCCTCACTATCATCTTCAATGGTTGGTCGCGGGAGGTACTGAACTGGTTTGCGCTTGAAGAGGACCTATAAGAACAAGAATTTGCCGTCCGTTCAGCATAATACATCCTCCGATATCCGGGAACGCGAAAAACCGAGTCGCAGGCGCGGCGCAGACCATACATACCATGTTGTTTGAGTCTGTATCCGCAGGAGGCCCGTCCGGGGGCCAGTGACCAAGAAAACGCAATAGGCCAACAGTCTGTCGGGTCCAGATAGTTCGGGGAAGCAGGTCTGGTCGCAGTCTTGGAGGAGCCTGGATCTAGATAGAGGAGGGAGTACAAGGTCAGTGATTCAAGTTGTTACTTTTCTTTTCTTTTCTTTTTTTTTTTTTTCTCTGGCGTTTATTTTTATTTTTATTCTCCAGTTTTTGGCCGGTGTTCCCGCAGATCTACTTTCTGGAAAAAAGTAGATCTGCCAAGAGAAGGAAACGGCCTATCTCTGGAGGAGGGCACAGGTACAAGGGAAAGCGAAATCAATTGTTGAGAGAGGGTTTTTGAAACACGCGTCTGGCGGGCTATATTATTTTTGCCCTGGCGGCTCTGGGCGGGCTAGGGAGGCCGGCATACCTTTTGCGACACATGGAACGCGTCTAGAACGCAGACTCGGGTAACTTATACAACAATAGCGAGCACAGGCGAGAGTCGGGGAACGGAGGACCGAGATAAGGGATGCGGTGGGTGGAGGTGGTGGAGGTGGAGGTTGGAGGTGAGGTTGGAGTTGGAGAGGAGGAGGAAGGGGAAGGGGAGCAGAAGTTTTCGGCGGCCATTGGCTGGGAGGGGGGAGTGTGGGAGTGTGGGTGTGTGGGTACATATGGGAGGAGGAATCAGCGGCAAGGAGCAGCACACCACGACTACTACGGCTGTTACTACATAGGTGCTGCTGCTGCTGCTGCTGCTGCTGCTTCTACTACTACTACGGCTACTATTCCTGCTGCTGCTGCTGCTGCTACATTTCCAGCACCGTAGTTCGAGGGCAGGCGGGCGTTGGTGCGGATTATTGGGGGAGGCCAAATGAGGAGGCGGACAGTGGCCAGGGCAGAGGGACAGGCACATGGGCCGTGCATCTGGCGGCGGAGGACGGGCTGGCGAAGGGGGAGAGATGAATTACAGGCAGAAAGAAGTTGGACCGTGGCTGAAGAAGTTGAAGTGTGTTGAAGGGAGAATTGCCATCGTCTTCTCTCTGGTGGCTTGGTGGTCCGTCCTCCTCG
This sequence comes from Histoplasma capsulatum G186AR, assembly GCF_000150115.1. Classification (NCBI taxonomy): domain Eukaryota; kingdom Fungi; phylum Ascomycota; class Eurotiomycetes; order Onygenales; family Ajellomycetaceae; genus Histoplasma; species Histoplasma capsulatum. The sequence goes on along the minus strand of NW_025544812.1, from coordinate 362,897 downwards.
TCGACATGGCGGGAGGCGTTGCACTCCATATCCACGAACTGAGTATACAGAGTAGATCCATACATACCTCATGCCTCCAGACTGGATGCTCCATTTCCAATCTCTGTTCTTCCATGGACTGTCTCCTGTACCCCCTGCTACCGCCATGCTCCTGCCAGCGTCCAGCCAGCGTCCATCATCCCCCGTCATCCCCCCGTCACCATCGATCTACAGTTAAGATGCATCGAATCTCCCTTTGACGTTCCCGTAATTTTCCACCCCGTACCGTACCGTACCGTCAGTGCATCGGGGGCTGCTGCGCCAAGCCCCACCAGCCATTGAAACAGCGGCCCGCTTCCCTTACATCGGTACTAACGAGGTAACAAGTAACTTACCTTAGTAAGCCAATGAAACCCACAAAAACCTCCCTCCCAAAGGCCCCCCAACCCAACCTGCCTCCACCCGCGCTGCTGCTTATCCCGACGCCTCCACGCTGGCCCCAACCCCCGACAAGCACCATATCTACCCTCGTTCGACGCAGAATCGGCAGCCCTTTCTCGCTGCATGGTTCATGCCTCTGTTTTATACCGTTGTTGCTTTGAACGAGCGCGAGAAATGTGGGAGGGGGAATCCCCGCCAAAACCCCAAACCCCCGTCTCGCATTCCCCTATGCAGCACACACCCCCCCCCCCCCCCCCACCTCCGACGAATGGGGGACGAGAGGACTTAATCACCCCTCAGTCATGAGGTTTGCATTATTGCGCTTTTTGCTTGCTTCCTTCCCTATTAGCAGTTTTTCCTTTAGTAAGATAGATATATGGAGCCCAGTTTTATTATCCATTGTTAGTTATCAGGGTATTTCGCTCTGCTGTAGCTGAAGCTGGATATCGTGCTTTTTGAGGGGTAGGTAGGATCTACAAAATTGCAGTTGCCTGTTGCCTGAAAAGAAAGAGGAAAGCGAGATGGCACGCTGTTTTGTTTATATTATCATCCCTTCATAAGCGTAAATGAAAGAAAGAGTAAAGATAAATGAAGTAAATAAATGGAAATCTCTCCCTCTCTCTCTCTCTCTCTCTCAAAAATCACCCATTGCCAGCCAAACCCAATCCAATCCAATTCCCTCCCCCCCTCCCTACGCAGTAAAATAAACAACCATAAACCCCACCCAGCTCCCCACCACCCCCAGCGCCGCATACGAACTCGTAAACATCAGCGGCAAAAACTCATACCGCCCCCCGCCAAACACCACCCCATGCACAAACGAGCAGTACACGACCAGCGGGATCGCCACGCTGTCGTACAGGATCGAGAACCGATCCAGCAGGAACACGCGCGGCCGCACCGGCGCCGGCGCCAGCCGCTCGAACGCAGACAGCACCAGCACCAGCCAGAACACCGTGTAGACGATCTTGAGCGGGGACTCGGCGGCCGTGAAGAGCAGCGGGAACAGCGACACGTGGCCCGCCACCGCGAGCGGGCGGAAGGCGCTGAAGAAGCGCCGGTCCCGGAGCGCCAGCAGGCTGAAGGGGATGAGCACGAGCAGGATCGCCTTCTCGTGCACGTGCCAGCCGAAGAGGAACGCCGCGTAGCCGCAGAGCGTCACGGCGCCGAGAAAGGTGTCCCAGTCTGGCTGGAGCCAGAGCTTGGCGAGGCAGAGCTGTTGCGGGGCTGGCAGTTAGTACTCTAGGCAGTATAGTGGGGAGGGGATTAGCATTTGCCATGTTACTTACGAGTTGGAAGAGGAGGGTCAGGGTGAAGGTGTGTTCTTTGGTCACTTCGGGGAGCACGGCGAAGGAGGTGTCTCCCACAAGCCCCCTAGTGACGCTTCCCAACGCACTTGAATCAACTTTGAGGCCAAGATGTGGTGCGACTGGGTTATGGGATAGGAGTTTGTTTGTTAGATTCTTGGTTTTCTCCGGGATCCAGGCGCATGGGCAATATAAAACAAAAACAAAAAACACCAAATACCTAAAATAAGCACCCGATCCACGAACGAGTACATAGCCCATACATTCGGCGCCCAATACGCATGGCACAGCCCACGCGAGAACGGAAACAGTCGGGCCTTCAGCTGGCCCAGCTGACCCCAGTAGAAAAAGGGTCCAAACGCAGCGCCAAAAACGCCCAACACCCCGACGCCCAGCTTGAAAATGTTGCCGAATCTGGGACGGAAGATCGACGGCGACCTGGGGTGCAGGCAGTAGACCCGGAGGAGGTAGACGAAATACGCCAGTGAGAGATAGAGGTAGATATGCTTCAGGCAGAGGAGGATGGCAAATGTGATCCCGCTGTAGAGGAGGGTGGATTGCTTGCGGGCCTGGACGAGCGAGAGGATCAGAAGCCCGTAGAGGAATCCGTTGTATTGGAAATGGATGTGGTCGATGATGAGAAGGCCGGGGGATAGGAGGATGGAGAGCGCGGCTGCATGCGCGAGCCGTTTGCTCCCCACTTCCACCGATTGGATATATCTGCGCGTGCGTGTAATTTCGGGAAGAGTCAGAGTTAATCGCCTCACCGTTCCCCTATATTTCTTTTTTCAAAAGGAAGAAAGAAAGAATATATATATATATATATATATATGGAGAAACGCACCGATGAAGTGCATATACAAGAACAAACTCCAGCGCAATGACAGAGCATCTCTGGAAATAAACCGTCTGCCAGGAGTCATAGTTGAGATTGTCCACTTTCAGCATCGCCGGATCAACAAGGACGGCCACTTGCGAGAGCAGCCACTCCAGCACACCGAAAAACGGTGGGTAGTCGAGTGTCCATTCGGAAGTTTTCTGGGTTCCAGATGTCAGTCTCATATATCCCAATATAAAAGACAAGTAGCAGTAAAGGAGATGAACCACAAACCTCGTAGTACCACTTGTCCACAGGGAGAGAATGCGTGATCGCCAGCCAATTACGGTGGACTTCAAAATCAGTGGACTTACTACAAAAATCTACCCGTTAGCTCAGCTTCTTGTTTCTCAATTATCGTCTATTTGAGGCATTCAACTTCTCATTGTAGATCTTTTTGATCAGTACAAGGAAGCCTCAACATACTACGCTGGAAAAAGGGTGACCTTGAACGCGGTAGCAACAATAGCGCATTGCGCCAGCGAGGGGTAAAAGTTAGCCATAGGACATGATTGTGAATGGATGGCGCAAGGTCAAGAATGATTATTCACAAAATCAGGAACAGAACACTTCGGTACTTAACCTGTCCGCTTGAGCTACGTTCAACTCCCAGCCGAAGTCGAAGCTCTTCTAGTTTCAAGCTCGGATGTTTGCTGTGTTTGAATCGTTGCTTCTTGGCAAAACAACTAGGTCACATGATGCTGCCAGGGGAGCTCCACCTTGGCATGTTTGGCCTGTTTGGCCTGTTTGGCCTGTTTGGCTGCGCACAACAAAGCCCCTGAGCGTGGAAGGACAAGCTGGCCGGAATAGTTGAAAAGAAAACTGCCGGAGCTGTCGACGAGCACTATGATAGCAAGTACTACATACCGAATAATTAATGTATCCCTCTAAACGCGGTAATGAGGAATAAGATCACATGGTAGATCAGCTTCCAATTAGCAGTTTCTGTCGGACCTGACTCCATACACTGATTTTCTTCATTTTGCGCTGTTACCGTACAGCTGCCCAGCTACGTCTAACCATAGAATCGCAGAACCTGTATATATAACTCAGGTTTCTGTCGTCGTGAGGGGGAGGGATAATACAGGCTGTTGGGATTCCTGTGTTTCGCCGTTTTTTTTTTTTTTTTATTTTTTCCTTTTTGGCACTTTCTTGTCCTAATAACCTCATTGATTGTGTCTGCCATTGACGGAGATCCCTAATATCATATCCCATATCCTGCTCCGTATATCCACAATGGTTCGACCATGGGGTATCACAAAATTCCTGGCCCTCGCTTGCGCATTTGTATCAGTTTCCCAGGCAAATTCCATTGTGGAAAAAGCAAGTTTTGGGCACAATGGGAAGTATGTTCACACTGCCGCCTTCCAAGGCCGGTTTCCCTGTTTGGATATCAAACAAAGCCACTTTCTGACAGCGACGTGCGTCTAGGATATCGGCAGACAAGCATGTAATCCCCGGCTGGCAGCTGTCTGGGACGGGGCATACTCCTCACAAGGTATGATTCAGCTCCATTCTGGACAGGGTTTACTGAATATAGCGCATTGATACGGCTGTATCTAACCATGCTCCAGCTGTCGGATCGAGTGATTTTGACCCCCCCATATACCGGTAACAAACGGGGATCGCTGTGGTCCGAACAACCGTAAGTATATATCCTTTTCTTGTTTGACTCCGAAAAGCTTGGGAGGGAGATATTAACTTGGTGGGAAGGTTTGACGGATCCGAATGGATAGTCGATTTTGATTTCAGATCCAACGGCGCAGAGAGGGGAGGCGGAAATCTCCAGCTCTGGTACGTCAAGGATGGACTGTCCAAAATCTCAACGGCAAGCGTATACACTGCTGGCCGGTTTGATGGGTTCGTCCTTGTAATTGATGTACCGAACGGAAGAGTAAGTCTTGAGGGTCCCAGAGATCTGTACAGGATCCAGCGCTTCGCCGCTGATGCGAATCGCCTTGTTGACTGCGACTTTGTTTTCTAGGGCGGAAGCGTCCGGGGCTTTTTAAATGACGGCACCACAGATTATAACAGCGCAAATGTCGACGGCCTAGCATTTGGGCATTGTGACTACTCATATCGGAATCTCGGACGACTCTCACACATTCAAATCAAACAAACAAAATCAACATTTGAGGTTCTGACTGATGGGAAGCCCTGCTTTTCAACAGACAAGGCGGGTTCCCGAACTTCATTTTGTATCCTCCGTTTATATTCAACTAACAGTTATACAGGTATTTGTTCCGCCGGGTAACAATTTTGGAATCACAGCCGCGTCGGCAGAGAATCCGGATTCTTTCGAAGTCTTCAAGTTTGTCTTGAGCATTCCAGACACCACTGCTCCGGGCGGCCAGCCATACCAACATCGGCCTTATGAGAACCAGCAAATCCCAAATAACAACAACAACAACAACAACAACAACAACAACAACCAAAACCCAATCCAGCAACAAGTGACCGGCGCTGGCGGCAACGGCATTGATAACCGGCTCAATGACTTGCAAAACCGTCTGCAAGGGCTAGTAGGAACTGCGGACCGACTTCTGACTGAAATCCAGTCACTATCCAGAAAAGTCGACGAGCGTCACCAGGACACCTTGCAAAAACTAACTGCAAATCGTGATCAGGTGGGTCAAATGGAGCAACGGATGCAGCGCATTGAGAACATGCTCCAGGCCGTGCAGAAGGGCGTGACAGACTCCGACCTCAAGAATCAGTTGCACAGGCTGCAGGATGCCTTGAAGACATCACACACGGGAGTGATCGAGCAACTCCAATCGACTTCACATCGTACGTATATACCTGTCCTTTTGTCGCCTTTTGTCGCGTTAAGGAAATATTCTTTCGCATTTTATTCTCGGTCTGCGGGAACCACCCAAAAGAAAACGCCAAAGCTAACCATACAAAAACCATTCTTAGAGATACTCTCCTCCAAGCCGCGAATGGGATTCTTCATCTTCCTAATAGTTGTGTGCCAACTTGGACTTGCCGCTTCGTATATCGTGTACAAACGGCGTCGCGCAAATATGCCCAAAAAGTTCCTTTAAGGTGGATGGAATATCCGTTGCATACCTAACATTCTACCCCTACAGGAAAAGATGAGAAAGAGGGAGAAAGAAAAAGAAAAGATTTGTCCAAATGCTTAAATATCTGACTGAAATACCAACAAATACAGCAAAAATTAAGACATGACGACGTGAGAAATATAAAGAAAGAATGATATCCACTATCACCACAAGGATCAAAGACGATTATTTAAACCGAGATAAAATGGGAAAAGGGTAAGGAATGAAAAGATATAAGGAAACAAAGTCCGTGAAATGATACACTTATCCATATACCTCCTTCTCTCACCAGCTATTTCCCCATCTTTGGTTGGCAAATGATTTGCCCATTATTTATCTATTATACTCCTCTTTACATTTTCCCCTTGCTATCTATCATCTTGTACCAAGTTGACCTGCTTCACGTTTCGGTTCTGTTTTATTCCCATATACTAACCCTTCCTTGTTGGCGGTATTTTCCATCTTGCATCCAGTTTGTAAGTGAGCTCGAAAGATTTTGTCCAGCTTATTGCTTCCTTCCTCACTTTCGTCCTCCTCCCTTCTTTTGAAATTTCCCAGTCATGTTTTCCACTTGTTTTTCATTCCTGTTTTCCCTTTCTGGCTTTACTTTTCAACTTCCTATCTTTCCATAGATATATACGCCTGCTATGTTTTGCGCCCTGATCTCTATCCTCTATGAATGTGTTCCCTCATAATCATCATGATTACTCTCGATCTCCCTTCCACTCGATATCAAAATGTCCCTATTATCGTTGTACCGGGTCGCTTCATCTCCGCCGCGTCCATCGGACTAAAAATAAAATCAAAAATAAGCAACTAACCCCCTCGTTCATCTCCAAATACCGTCTCGGACCAGCCGGATACTTTCTGAGAAGAAGGGGTCAAGGGTTTGAGAAGCCCTGCAGCAAAATAAAGAGGAGGGAGGTACATAGCGAGGGGACAAAATAACTCCCAGGACACTTAACATCCTCATCGGACGCCTAAGCATGGCCTCTCTCCCTCCCTCCCGTCCCCCGCGAGTATATATATAAAACAGAAGTAAAAGTGAAAGGAAAAGTAAAAGTCCAGTCGTCGAGGGGTTTCAAAGCTAAAATAAACCTAAATACACACTTCACACATGTTTTGACTACTAAACTGGTCATATTCATGTTCTTCGGGCAACTTCCAGGGCAAATTTGTCCATACCTCCTCCACGTGTAAAAGTTCTTCACTGTGACGCAATTATCATTCGGGGGGTGTTTGTTTGTTGTTGTATTTAACTATGCGACGGGGATGAATAAAGACGTCTGAACTCTGAAAAATTTCAACCCATGCTTCCACTAGTTACCCTAAAGCTGGAATTAGTTAGAGACATCCAGCGTAAACCGACAAAAAATAAACCCTCGGCAGGAAAAGTTACTGTACATACTCATCCATTATCAAACTCTAAAGTGGAACAACAGGGCCTCGGGAAAAAAAATCCTTGTTGCAGAAACATCCATCCATCCAGACCACCAAGTTAAGTTACTTTTTTGCCCTTTTTTTTGTGTGAGGGAACTCCATTTCTGAATAACTTCGAACCTCCTAACTTATCTTCTTACATATCCTTCAAACTGGCTCAAAGTTTGAAAACCCACTGAAAAAAGCCCGGCCCGGATTCATGCCCCCACCTGTATTCAAACGCTTTATTTTATTATTGAACGAATAAGCAAGAAAAAAAAAAAAAAAAGGAGTGCAGATTGATTGTATCCGGATAGAAAGACGTGTTTTCTCTATTCTTCATCCTTCTTCCGTTGCACGGTTCGGCGCCTGGGTTCGTTCTGGCGTCCTGTTCGCTAATATACATTAAAAAGAAAAAGGTATTGAAAAAGAAGAAAAAAACCAACAGCAGCAAATAACAATGGTAGTAAGCCGCCCCCCCCCGGTTTATAAGAAAGCAAACAGTAGAAGAAACAGCAGCAGGGGCCAGATGAAATAGCAAAGCATTTCCGGAGTCACGCAAAACGTGTATACATGACGAAGACGAAGACGATGATGAAAACGATGATGTTCCCCAGAAACAAAGATACAATCTATCTCCACCTGGCGAGTCGCTGACTCGTGGATGGTTGAAAGAGCGTTGAGCGAGACCACGATAATAGGGGGTGGGGGGTGAATCTAAGAGGAGGCGGGAAACAGGAGGCATCAATGTATTAATCAAACCATCCCAACCACCCCCACCCAAAACATGTTTAGAGATGCTCCTCGCCGCTGGAAACAAGGGCACACAGGCTTTACAAGAACAGAATTCCAAACAACTCCTCAACCCCAAGAGGCCAGTCCGGTCCTCCCACAAACACCACACGGGATAGGTAAACACCGATTTTGTAAATAAAACAAGGGCATGAATTAAAAAAAAAACTCCCGTGTCGACAAAACGACTTTTCTTACTCCGGACCCAATGCATTGAAATGTAAAAAAAAAGAAGAAGAAATAAAAAGGAGATCGAAAACAACAAAAGTAAATAAAACAAATCGCTCTGCCCTGCTCAATCTAGTTTATACAATGGAATAAGCTCCACACGAGCAATAAAAAAATTGTGAAAATACAATAAAGTAAAAACATGAGATATATTCAGTCGTAAAGCGCGGCGGCGACAAAAGAAAGAAAAAGGAAAAAAAAAAAAAGGCGAGGGGCGGCCAGCGTATGATATCATCGGAATCTCTTCATGAATTCGGGCAGATCATTTAATGAGACCCGGGAAACACAGAATCTCAAATCTTCGAAAGCGGCGCCGCCTATCGTTCCCTCACGGGTGCCAGACAAATAACATTGATGTGTCGTAAGAGTGGCATTGGCGGGGCTCCGAGGTAGCAGCTGAGACAAATATTTGAAACTTTTTTTACCCTCCCCCTGTCAAAAAGGGTAAAAAAAAGGCTGTCAAAAATTTACAGCGAACCGCACCACCAATACCAACCATAGCCGCGTATACCGGACCCGTACGGAGAAGCGAGAAGGTTTTGTTTCGAACTGCGCCTAGCACGAGGGCATTGACTAAGATGCGAGTCGCGGGAACGAATTAAGGTAAAAAATGCAGCGAGGTACCAACACCGAGATTCTGGGAGGGATATGTTTCTGGATATATCCTTTCATATATCAAGACAAAAACACATGGCCCTTGGGTGGTCAATCAAGGGTGGCGCGCTACGCTCTTCAAGACCTGTAACCTCAACACATGGGGTATCGAGACCGTATCACTCGATGCTAAACTACCCAACTTTCCTCAGCTCTCGGGACAAAAGGATCCGAAGACCCCCGTCCGTACACCTCGTGGCGGGTGCACCGTGTAAAAAAAAGAGAGCGAGTACTAGCTGAGCAGTAGCAAACAACTCACCTCCACCATCTTTCCTCAGTTCTCAGGACAAATGATCCGAGGATCCCGTCCGTACACCTCGTGGTGGGCGCACCGTAGAATAGAGAACGAGTACTAACTAGTAAGAAGATGCTAACGCGCCAACATTCCCAACCTTCTAAAGCAAAGAGGGGGCCCGAGGACCCTCTCGAGCGAGAGAAGCGGTACTAGTTAGTGGTAGCGGAGTCCGAGGTCAACGCCTGGATGCGTTGATTGGCCAGGTCCTGGATGGCCCGGAGAAGACTGATTTCGTCAGTGTCCTTGCGAGCGCTCTCCGGAACGTTCGCAAGGAGCTGGTTGACCAGCTGTGCAGCCCGCTCAGGGTACGCGAGCGCAGCCGACTGAGTGACTGCCGCCATGCCCCCGAGGGCGATAACAGCGTCGCGCTCAGCCGGTGCCAAGAGGGACAAAGCGGCATCTGCATCCGCATCCGTATTGTTCCCCAAGTTCTGAGCCCCTGAAACCATGACAGCTTCCTGGGTAGAACCGTTGGAGGATACAGTGTCCTCCGCACCCTGAGCGTTCGAAACACGCCCCGGCGCCACCGGAGTGGCTGTAACCCGGACGGTTCGAGCCGCAGCGGCCTTAATAGCCGCTAGAGCCTGGGCTTCCGCATAACCGCTAGAAAACATATCAGCAAAGTCTTACACACACACACACACACAAAAAAAAAACGAATGAAAGAAATGAAAATGAAAATGAAGAGCCCAAAAAAAATATGGGAAGGTATTTATATATGGGAGTTAAGGGGTAGCATACCGTTTAACGCGACTGACGAAATCCATAATTACGCCGCGTTCCGGCACACGATACACGGCCCCAGCTATCTCTTGCTCGCTGAAGCGCTCCGCCTCGCTGTCGCTGGGCAAGATTTCGATGTCGATGAACTTCGGGTTGCGCGGGCGACGAATCTGTGCGAAACGTCCCCCCCCGAGGCCACCTAGGCTAGCCAGGTCGTGATCGATGTGGTTCGGGCATTTCCAATGAAGGGCCCGGTTCTCGCTCCCGGGCACCTGTGGGGGCGGATTGGACCGCGGCGGGTCGAGACAATCCAAATGCCACGAACAAGGACAGTAGTCGCACTGGATGATTGGCCGACGCCCGTTGGACGTCAGGCCGCACCTAATGCAGGTGATGAGCCTTCCCTTGGCATCAGTAAGCCTTAATAAGGCGTTACGGTCCTCGGGACGACCCGTGCGATTCCCTCGAGTGCGACTACCGCCTTTCGGAAGAATGGGGACTGCTTTGTACGCCCCATCTTCACCCGTTTTTGCTCCCGCGAAGAATTCGCGGATCTCGGGTGGTAGCTCGTAGTTCTTCGGTGGCATGTTCTCCACCGTTTCTATCAAGGGGCCCAACGTCCCCTTTACCCTACAAGTAGGGCAGAACCACTGTCCCTCAGGTGGTGATTTGGGATCCATGGGCGGCGCCAAGCATTCGAAATGGAACGAGTCAATGCATCCGTCACAACACAGAAGCTGGCCACTACCGTTACACAGACGACAAAAATCGATGTTATCGATTTCATCCGGCGGCCTTTGAAGGCGAAAAATGAAGGAGTATATTAGCATGAAGATAGAAACTGTTAAAAAAAAAAAAAACCACACCTAACATATGGTAAAAGGGGTTAAAAACATATGGAAACACTTACGCTGCCGATTTCCGTGTTCTCTTGGGAGGTTTTTGTGGAATGGCGGGAGCAACTTCAACTTCGTCTCCACTTTCACTCAACTCGAATATCTCTCTTGATCTTTTGCTGCTGGTTGAAGGTACTGGCTGCGGTGAGGGAGAAGCGGTCTCAATAGTGACAGGGGTTCTGGAAGGTCGGATGTGGCTTTCTGGGACAGGAAAATCGTTAAAGGTCTTTCTCAACGCCAAACGCTTAGCTGCAAGAACTTCGTCCGAGTACTCTAGATCGTCCATTCTCTTGCGTTTTCGAGTATCAGCGTCTTCTAAGGATGGGAAAACGGATTGAGACCTCGCAGGAACGGAACGCTTCTTTCCCTTGGCGTGTGGTCCCGTCGCTCGTCGTCCTTTGCGTTTGTGAGGAACCGAATTGGCTGCACGACCGGAAGTCATTGCAGGGGCGAAGGTTTCGGCATCAAGTGATTTTGCGGAGGAGAGTGATGACGAGGTACTAGCAGAAGACTGGGTACGTGTCATCGCAATAGCTTCATGGGTGGAATGTTTGCTTCGATCTTTTCTGACCGCATCTCGCATGACAGTCTGGAAGCGTGATTTCTCATGGGGGCCAGCCTCCTTGCTGAATGCACCCTCCAGAACAGCGAAAAGAAATTGATCCTTAGCAGTAGCATCCCTGATCTGTTTTAGGCCGTTGGCAACTTTTATATCCTTAAGCTCCTCCGCACGAGCGATGGCTGCGTCAACAACTTTTAGGATCGTTTCTTGTGGATATTTCAACGTAGGAGGTGTGGAGAGTAAAGTCGGTGTAAGTGGATGTAAAGTCGGTGTAAGTGGATGACCGTTAACGGGTGCGATCTCCGGTTCTATGCTGTTGTTCCCCATTGTAGAGCGCGTAGGACTTAGGCTTTTCTCTCCATTCGGAAGGGATGGAAACCCACTCTGCATGAATGGGCTTTCTGGTGGCCCAGGCTCATCCGCAGAAGTCGAGGCAGTTCCCGGTCTGTAGTCACCCGTGGGAGTTGATTTTGCAGATTTAGTGCCGTTGTTCTTGGCGGGAATCGGGGTGGAAGATTTCGCGGTAGGCATGAGACCGAGTCGTCGACGTACACTGATCGACGGAAGAACTCCTAAGGGGGTAGTGCTAGCGAGGTGATAAGTCTTCTCCCCCTTCTTGGAATCGAATTTGTAGCTTGGAGTTGGCGGGGGTAATTCAGGCTCAACCCACGGCTCATCCCACCGCGAGGACGGCAACTGAGCGCCAGATAGTGTCGTTGTTTGGCCTGTGAGCTGCTGATCTGAATATGGTGAGGTGGTCTTTGTCTCCTGACCTAGCGGGGACTCCTGAGACAAATCCGTAGCGCCACGTGCGTTGTGGGCAGATTTTCGTTGTTTCCTAGGCCTTGTCGCCTCTGAGACGGATGAAGAATGAAATAGTGAAGACGTATCTAGAGGAGTGGAGGGACGGGAGGCGTTGCGGGAAGGGGCGCGGGAAGAACGGGTTTTAGGAGCCATTTATTTGCTGTTCCAAAAACTGCACGACTCGCGACGAGGCTTCTTGGGCTGCGCAACGGGAGTTAGTTCAGGGACGCAGAAATAAACAAAGCGGGGGAACGTACAGAATAGAAATCCCTAAGCTAGCCACAGCAAAATGGCTTGGTGCTAGGGAATCGTGGAGTGGCCAGCGCCTGGCGGGTTGTTGGGCGGGAGAGGGAGGAAGTAGTAAGGAACAAGCTGGTGGAAAGGCCAAAGGTTGACGCGGGATTTGGACAGCCAAGCCACACACTCCCGGGGACTCAGGGAGCAGCCAACAACACCCACGGCGGGACAACACCAAAAAACACGTCAACCACAACCTGCTGGTTCCGGGCCTGAAAAGCCGTGTGGTGGTAGATCGTATCGCGAAACAGAGGCTGGATTATATTATTTTGTGGATTTTGGTGTTCTGGGGGCCTGCTTGGAGGTATAGTGTTTCGTCAGGGGCTCTCAACTCCGGGTGTGAAAAAGGGTGCATGCAGATTTGACAAGACTTGGGAGGTCAAAAAAAAAAAAGAATCCCTGTGGCAGTTGGAATTACCGATGCATCCAGTTGTACCCCGGTTTTCTTCTAGATGATCGATGGTTTTGAGGAAGAGACCAGAAAGGAGTGTATGGTGATGGCAAACCAGAGAAAGCGTGCAATGTGGCGCCTAACAGATAAGGGAGAGAGGTGGTTACTTCAAAGGTGGGATGACAGGGGGATCTCTCGTGCCAGGAGCTCACGGAGGATGAAAACCCAGGCTGCAAAGGAAATGGGATATTTTAACAGGCACCACGCTCGTAGGCAGAGAAGTTCTGATGGCAACCCTTGGACGGCGTAGAGTTTTGGTGCAAGATGTGTGTGGGAAAAAAAGAAAAAAAAAGGGGATGGCTAATGTAAGCGCGACAAAGGGCGTGGACTTGTTTTTTTTTGTTTTGGTGGAAAAGGAAACACGAGAGAGAAAAAGAAGAGAGAAAGCCAGAGAAGAGAGCTGCAGACACGAGATATCTTGATTGATTGAGGAGGACTTGAAGCTGCGGAGGACAAGCTGAAGGGGGAGCAAGGCGCGTAACTAACTGCTGCTCAGGGATGTCTGCAGAAACAGAGGAACAGGAGACAAGTTGACAGGGAAAGGAGATTGATGATTGGAGATATCTGGAGAAGAGAAGAGAATCGAACAAGGGACATAGATTGAGAAAGGGAGAGAAGATGCAGCGTTGAAGTTGGAAGTTGACGCAGAAGGACGGAGGGCAAAGGGAAAAAGGGAAAAAGGGAAAAAGGGAGACTTCCAAGAGCCTAAAGGGGTTGGACAACACGACGGCAACTCCCACGGCCCAACAACACAACACAGTCACTGGCAGAGCAACACGATCCAGGGACGGGAGCGGGATCACGGTCCGGGTCAATACAACTACAACACTCCAAGCACAAGGGAGAGAGGGGTTGCCCCCATTCACTTCATCCTCAGCAACAAAGACTGTGATGCGCCCGGGTGAAGGGAGGGGAGACTCGTCCATTGAATTTCTCCCATCAACGCCTTCTTTCACCAGTGATGCGGGGAAGCACTGTAACTATTTTCATTCGTATATATGTATAGATGCGTCAGTTGAGCGGGTGTGTTATATCTAGTCTCTTCCATCCTTCTTTTCACGTATTTCGATATTCTTTTGCTGTCCAATCCAGCTCGCCCCTCCACACAGGGCCAACCAAAGACGTCACATAACAACTTCAAGAGAAGCTGTGTAAGCCACAAAAAAAGAGAGAAAGAGATTAAAAAAAGAAAGAAAGAGATATATCCATCTAACGGAAAAGAAAGAAAAAACCACCCATACGAGGTAGAATAGTAAGCAAGTAAACTGCATTCTCCTATTGCCTGCCTGGTCCTATGGACTCAACCCGTCCATTTGGGCCACATATGTACGTAAGGGAAGAGAGAACAGCGATTGTTTTCCCCATGAACCTCCTTCTGCTGGACACACGCAATTCCCGCGAAACAAAATAACACCTTTCCCTTGTGCCTCAGACTGCCTCGTCAGCAAGGAGGAAAAAAAAAAGGAAGGAAGGAAGAAAGAAACCCCTCTCAAGCACAAGCACAAAGTAACTCGCTCCGAGAGGCAAGCTTGATTCCCAGCCGTATTCGCGGATTAGTAGCAAGGCAAAAGAAAGAAAAAGTACACTTGCGTTTACTCCTCCTCGCTAGATTCCTCCTCGTCCTCCTCTTCAGTCGCGGCGGCGGTAGCCTTCTTCGCAGACTTCTTCTTCTTCTTCTTATTCTTCTTCGTTCCCGTGGATCTTGCCAGTGGCCTCTCGAGAATCTTCAAAATCTCTTCGTCCGTAATTTTCTTGTCCGACTGGACCTTACTCAGGTCAAGAGGTGGAGGAGCTGCCAACCTCGATAATCCATTCTTGGTAATCACTGTAAAAAATGGAAACGGAGAGAAACGAAGTCGAATATATCAGCAAGCAAACTCCGGAATACCTCAATTCCCTCTCGCGGAGAGAAAACCGGGATTGCACATTCAAGGGGAAAAAACGCAAAATATGTTACACATACCAACAGTGGTTAATAATCTGGACACTGGCGAGCCATCAGCTTCTCCAGCAGGATCGTACTGTCGAACCACCCCACCGCGAACACACTCGACAACACCGACCTTCCCAGCCTTCTCATCCTCAAGCTGGCGAAGACTGAACGGGAATGTTCCAAACCGCCTCACGATTTCCGAGAGCGTCTGTCTCGAGCTCGGCCTCTTCAAGATATACGTAGTCGTGGTACGGCGGTGCAGAGTAGGTCTGCACTCCAAATTCTTCACCT
Organism: Histoplasma capsulatum G186AR; assembly: GCF_000150115.1. Classification (NCBI taxonomy): domain Eukaryota; kingdom Fungi; phylum Ascomycota; class Eurotiomycetes; order Onygenales; family Ajellomycetaceae; genus Histoplasma; species Histoplasma capsulatum. The sequence goes on along the minus strand of NW_025544812.1, from coordinate 347,883 downwards.
TCCCAGACCCGAGACTAAGACCCACTTCGACACCCCATGCCTCTCCTACCTCTGCAGACCCCTCCCCCTTAATCCCCGCACCGGGAGCAAGGATAATCTTCTTCTTCCCCTCGATCTCATTATGCTCGAACAGCCAACTAGTCGTGTTCTCCACCAAAGTGCAACCGTACGACTTAGCAACTTTCTCCAAAAGCCCCGAAATGGCAGATTGCGTGGGCGGCTTCGCGGCCGCCGCTTGCTTTTTCTCCTCGTCAGAGCCGCTTGCAAGGAGGCCCGGGGGGATCATGAGTCTCAGGAGCAATTCGTTCGCGTAGTACGTCGCCAGGAGCAAATCGGCCTCGCGGCCCGTGACGCTTCCATCACTGCCCACAATAATGGTGTCGCACACGATGGTGCCAAACCCGTCGATTTGTGCACCGAGCTGGATCTTGACGACCTCATTGGCCTTGAGCGTCGTGGCAGCCTCCTCCGCATCCGACACCAATGGGGTATATGGAGTGACGAACGAGCTTGGGGAGACGGTGGTTGGGTGGGAAATGCCTGCAGAAGCAACAAAGAAAAAAATATGCGGACGGCGAATTTGTTATTTTATTTTATTTTTTTTTTTTGGACGAAGGGAGGCGACATGTATACAAAGACCGGATTGAAGCAGCGCGAATAATACTATGTCCACATACCCTTGGGGACTTTCTTGCCCTTGTAGACCTTGGCAACTTCCTCTTCCAGAAGCTTATCACCCTTCTCACATATCTCGATCACCTTCGCACCCTCGACACACCATCCTAATTTGCCGCAGAGTCAGCTTCTGGTGAGCTTTTTACGAGTGGTCCATTTGAGGGAATTGGGCAGACGAGTTCTTCGCGATAAATTTTTTTTTTCGTTTCCTTTCATTTCTTCCTGTCCAGCTTCCTTTGTTCCGAAGATCTTCGAGAAGCATGGGATGAAAGCGGAAACACAGGCAGGAGAATCAAGGGGAAGAGATACAGCACCTGTAACAGTCTCGAGGACTTTGTGTGAGATCTGCGCGGCAGTTTTGTACTTTGTCAAAGTATCCGGGTTATTGAGGGTGTAGTCTGTCCGCAAAAGGGGGATGTCAGTCATCTCAATATAATTTTCAGAAGCACACAAAAACTGAAAGCAGAAATATAGATTAAAACACCCAAGCAGGATAACACAGCAAGTCGGATGATAATATTTATATATAATAATAACAACAATAATAATATGAATACTCCGTGTTGACTTAACAGACCATAAGCTGTAATGCCAGCACTCAAGTAGCGCGGACAATTGATTGCCCTCCCTCCAGTTTTGTGTGTGTGTATAGAAAAAATAGGAAGATCGTGGTCGAACAACTAGATAGTAGAACTCACCAATCTCCGTAGACTCGGCCATTGCAAAACAAGTGTCCTTCGCAGCAAATGCGAGGAACGAACCGAAGTCGGGATATATATAAGGAGGCGATAATAGAGTGCAAAGTAGCAGCTCGCGTGCGTGTATACCAGAGAGAGGAGACAATTGTTGCTCTTCGTATGGGATTTGTAGTGGAAGGTGAGTGAGGGGCGGCGTGGTGGGGAAACCTGCTGAGTGGGATTTACAGGAGCTTCGAGGCCAAGCAGCCAATACCGGGTCAATACAATACATCGCTTAGTTCGTAAGTTACAGGGTTGATGTCAACTTACATCGTAGGTGTGTCAAAAAAAAAAGCACATAACTCCACCCACCGTGAAGATCAGAATTATCTTTGAGGTCCATGTGTATCTCCAGCGTATAGGCTCCGGAATTGAAAGGATTGTATTTCATCATTTCATCATTTGCTGCTGTGGATAAAAGATACAACCACTGAGACCCTTCAATCTAGATCACATGACATAACCTCTCTTGGCACCTGCGGAGAACGGAACAGCGACATCACGAGGTCTGGTCGTGAGAACCATTCCAAGGTTGATGATGATGATGCGGGCTGGCTGTTGTCCTCTGTCCATATCCCACGGCTGTCTGTTGATGCTGGCCATAGACGGATACTAAGGAGGAGTCGAATATTTACTACCTTCTCTCGTGGCTGTCAACAACATACGAGGAACTAGCTAACTAGTTGACTTTATATAAAGTACTCTAGATTGACATCTTTCGAACGCGAAACATGAAAGTTGACCGCCCATTGCCCATTCGCATCCTCACTCATAACATCCGCTATGCCACGTCGGCACCTTTCAGAGGGGAGAAACCCTGGAAAGACCGAAAGCAACGCCTACTAAATGAGCTCCATTATCATTCCTGTCATAATCCGGAGACATTCATCTGCTTGCAGGAGGTGCTTCACGTCCAATTGAATGACATCCTCTCAGGTCTCAATCCCAGCACCAGCACCAGCACCAGCACCAGCACCAGCACCAGCACAGGGGCGACTACTGAATGGGCATATATCGGTGTTGGACGGGACGACGGCAAGCAGGCAGGGGAATACTCCCCGATCTTCTACCGCCCCGCCGTCTGGGAGCTCGAAGAGTCCAAGACGGTCTGGCTCTCGGAAACCCCTTCAGTCCCATCCAGGGGCTGGGACGCCTCCTCCATCCGCATTGTCACAATTGGCGTTTTCAAGCATCTCGTGAGCCGGAAGCGGGTGCTGGGCATGAGCACGCATCTTGACGACCAAGGGTCCAAGTCCAGATATGAAGCGGCGAAGTTGATCCTCACTATGGCCAACCTGTATCTCACCAAAAACAGGCTGGCCAGCAGAAATATCAATGGTATTTTCCTGGCGGGGGATTTCAACAGCGAGGAGAATCAGGAAGCCTATCGCGTGCTCACTGCCGTCGATTCGCAGTTTGTGGATGCCCAGAAGCAGGTTGATACTGCACTAAGGTATGGAAGTGAAAATACCTATACCGGCTTTGGCTACGAGGACGAGGGTCCGAAGAGAATCGATTACGTTCTAATCGGCCCCAAACACGGTGTGAATCCGGCATGGTCTGTCGAAGGGTATGCTGTGGTGCCTAACAAATTTGATGATGGCGTGCTCAACTCAGATCACCGGGCAGTGGTTGCGGATGCTGAACTATTCTGAGTTATGTAGTTGCATTCACCTTCTTCTTCTTCTTCTTTTTTTTTTTTTTTGTCCTGTTTTGATTTTCGTATCTCCGCATTTTGATACTCGCTCATCCTTTATCTATACGTCTATATATCGAATCACATGATTGAGCCACTTCAATCCCATGGGATATAGGCAGATATCCACGGTAGAACCCATGATCTGTGCGAAAGTAGCCTTGAGGCCATACATTTCCGTAATGATCAATCCACAGTCAGTTTCCACCTTGCTGGCCCGGAGTATAAAATATCCGGCCCGACACTGCTGAGTCAGCCGCCCCTTCGTTGCCTCCTGTCCGTTCCTCGTTTTCAGCCCCAACCGCGGCGACAAAGATGCGCGAGACGCAGACGACCTGACCAGGGCAGAAGCAGCAACGGTGAGCAGAGCAGCGCGATTCCCAGCAGCAAAGAACCCCGGCGCAAAAACCATCCCGATTCCGGGCTCGAAACACACGAAGTTCAGGGGCTTTCGTTAAGGTTTCTCCCGCAATACAAGCTGCGCCTCTTGACTCGCCCATGGGGCTGCCCGACCATTGCACGGCGATACTTCATCCCATACATCGGCTCCCGGCCATCGCAGGTATGTTTCTCCCCCGCGCCAATCCCACTTTTTGTTATTTGCCATGCATTTATTCTTATCCCATTATTTATTGTCTCTGCTGCTGTACTTCTTTCTCGCTCCCTCAGCCCTGGGTCGGGAATTCGGTTCAATGGCGTCGCAACTCTTGTCTCCCTATTTTTCATTCCCCAATATATAACCCGGATTCCATCGCGTCAGATCCTCCGGGTTACCCTGTGGCATAGCTCTCGGTGCAAGGATTAATGCATTTCTAACCATTGTAACCTTAGGTCTCTCGTCTTCATGATACTTTCGCAGATGATGCATCAATAGTTTTTGCCCAATCCAGTTTGCGAATCCGTATAACTTCGGCGGTGTGCACAGACACCTGCTGCATCATAACCCCCCATCTATTTCCCTTTACACGACGGAACCCAATTTTCCTCGAAAATGCCTTCTCCAAATAACCAGGCGGTCGATGCCTCCAAACAAGAAACAGAACTCCATAATAACCCTCCTCAAGATGCGACTGACCCAATGGAACATGGTGATATATTGGCTTATGTGGAAGGTACACCCACAGTGAACACGACCTCGAACGGGCAAGTCGTTAATGGCTCCGCCTTAGCAGCTTCAGCGGGAGAAGAGACACGGGATGAACAACAGGCGACAGAGCTTTCCGTGACAATCAATACAGATGCGCCCGAAAGGTCACCTCCAAATTCTCCCAGCCGCCCGCAATCACCAAACTCTACAACCCCAAAGGCAAATGGCGACACACTCGGTCGAAAACGATCTCGATCGGGTTCGATAATACGTTCTACATCCCCTCCACCTCCATCCTCACTCCTTCCTGTCCGCCCCCGCGAAACTCCTGTAGATAAAATATTGCTCGAACAATATGTCAATCGAGAATTCCACCACTCTGCGCTTATGGCCTGGAAGAATCCCCATCAGGAGCTCCTCAAGCAGAAGCGCGCTGAAAGGGATTACTACCTGTCTTTACAGCATGAGCGTCGGATGAATCCCGGAGCAATATTCGGATACGGATATGAAGGCTACGGAAACGCACGGACGGATCTAAAGTCTCAACATCCTCAACTTCTTTATCCTTCCAATCGAAGGCGGCCGGGCGGACGGAAATCAAAGGACATTCGCATCTCACGAGATGACATGCTCACGCAGGCAGAACAACTCGAGGATTTGGTTCCCATCCGCCTGGACATTGATTGGGATAAGATTAAACTTCGGGATACCTTCACTTGGAATCTTCATGATCGAGTCACCTCGCCAGATGTGTTTGCAGAGAAGTTGGTTGAAGATTTGCGTCTCCCTCTGGAATCTTGCGGGCCACTGGTGCGTCAGATTTCCCAAAGCATCCAAGATCAGCTAGCGGATTTCTATCCTCAGGTGTTCATGGAGGAAGAAAATTTAGACCCTCATCTACCCTATCACGCCTATAAGAATGATGAGATGCGCATCCTAGTCAAACTTAACATCACCCTCGGCCAGCATACGCTGGTCGACCAATTCGAATGGGAAATCAACAATCTACATAATTCTCCCGAGGAGTTTGCAGTTCAAATGACGAAAGATCTCTCCCTTCCAGGAGAATTTACTACTGCTATTGCCCACTCTATCAGAGAGCAAGTTCAACTCTTCACCAAGAGCTTATACATTCTCTCACACCCCTTCGACGGGCGACCGATCGAAGATCCGGATCTCAAAGCATCCTTTCAACCATCCCCCCTCCCCTCACCATTCCGCCCCTTCCAATCCGCCAAGGACTTCACACCCTACCTTTATGAGCTCAACGAAGCCGAGCTTGAGCGTACAGAAGTCTCCATTTCTCGAGAACAACGACGGCAAAAACGCTCAGTCAATCGACGTGGTGGCCCTGCTCTGCCTGATCTCAAAGACCGCCAACGCACCATCCGCACGCTTGTTGTCTCTTCTGTTATACCTGGAGCAGCATCCTCAATAGAAGAAAGCCGCTTGTTCAAGCGCTCTCGTACCAATCGGAGTCGACGTGCAGCTACTGGCCAGCGGGATGGAGGGGATGAATCTGACGATTCTGAGAGCGACGAATCGTCTGCGGGCTCGCCCGCGATATCACACCTCGCCCAAGGAACCGCTAGGACCAGAGGCATGAGAGGCGCTGCGTCAGTTGCGCAGGCTGCTATGCGCGCCAATCTTGTTCGATCCGCAACCCCTGAAGTCACGAGCCTGGAACCGAGAGCCGCAGCCCGACATCGCGACTACAGGGACGAGAGCTCCGACGTGCCTGACAAACTCATTGTGAAATTGAAGATTAACAGGGACAAATTCCGCCAATTCTTAAAGGACATGAAGAGCAATAAGACGAATAAACCTATAGCCGCAAGGGGATCCACGCCATCCACTGGCACGAAGAGTGTAACCCAGACGACCGCGACCACGACCGCGACCGCAACCGCAACCACAACCACAGCCGCAACCACAGCCGCAACCGGTACCCGTAGCTCCATGGGTCCGCCGCAATCCCTGACTCCCCAACCCACACCACCAAAACGACCTACCGCATCCCAGCTGAATGGTGTAATCGATGCACCTCTACCCCCGCAACCAGGAGTACCAGGCGTACGTAGCTGTCTCCAGCACCCAACCTCCCATTAACCTAACAAGAAACCACTCCCCTCCACTAACCTCCCATATCCAGCCTTCACCCCCATCCTGGCTCGTCCGCGGCCTAAATAACCTCAAACGCTCCTACCCACGTGACTCCTTCGAAGGCACCATGCGCTATACCGCCGTAGACCCACACACTGGCCTCCCGCTTGCCAACGCTGCCACCACCCACGCGGGCCAGAAGCTGACATATAAATACTTCCCGCGCATCCGCTGCCACGATTGCCCCGGGAAGTTATACACGCCCGGTCCGGCGATGACGGTGGATAATTTCGAGGTACATTTGAAGAATCGGCAGCATAAGGAGAGGGTGGAGGAAAGACACGCGAAGGCGGCGGCGGCGGCGGGTCGTGCGCCCACTTCTTCCCGCGGTGCTGGTAAAGGAGGGTCTGCGAAGGAGGGTGCAGGGAATGGTGGTGACTCTGGAGAAAATGCCGCTGCCTCTCCTCCAGACGCTGCCAATGCTGCCTCGTAGTTTTCAATTTAATCAGTTAATTATTTTTTTACTTTGCGGGAAGAGGGAACTGTTTAATATAAATTTTTTAGGGGTGATATATGGACATAAAGAGGAAGAAAAAAAGCGCTGACGATCTCCAGTTCTCGCCTTGCACTCACGCGTGTGTGTGAGAAAGAGAAGAAGAGTTGATTTGGTTGAAATCCAGGAGTTCACTTGGGCAAATAATGGGATTGGGTGAAAATTTGCCATTTTCGTTTCCATGCTCATTTCCATTTCCATTTTTCATTTTTCATTTTTCATTTTTCGTTTTTCAACTTCCCCTCCGCCCCTTTAGATCGTTCTCTTCTTTCTCTTTATTTATTTATTTTACCCCTTCATGTCATTACCATTATCATTATCATTATTACCATTATCACCATTTTATCGTTAAACCATTGTCATTAAATACTTTTACCGTCTTGCATGTTGTATGGAGGAGTGTTTTTTCCTTTTTTTTTTTAAATACCTTCTCCAATTTATTTCTGCTGCTATTTCCCTAGCCGTCCAGTTATAAAAAAAAAAAAAAAAAAAGTAAATGAATATCGATTTGATACACATACATTCCTCCGAGCATCACCGTCCCGTTGTGTGCCTGTTTTATTTTAATTCGATGAGGGAGGAGATATTGTTATCTACTTACCTATGTATTTCTCTTTTCCTATATATATATATATATATATATGTATAGCTGGCATCTATTTTTGACCAAACACAGTAGGCGAGCAGAAAAGAGGCCTCGAAATATCGAGGGAATAAAATAGGGGGGAAAGGCAAATTCTGTATTGCATTATTTGCGTGAGCTACAAAACCACCTAGTAGAAGTTGGTGTATTGGTGAAGTTGGTGAAGTTGGTGAAGTAGTTGACAACAAAGACATTTTGAGAAAATAAGTCACAAGTTGGAGAGGGAATATACATTGCGTGAGAACAACGCCGGCCAGATCGAGTGGGTGATATCGAAAAAAAAAAAAAAATAGAAAGAAAAGAAGAGAAAGGGGAGTGAGAGAATCAACTAAACAGTGAATCACATCAGATGAGTGCATGGAACAAGAAACTGAGCATGTTTACGGACAATTTAACATTTGATATGCAGCTATTGACAGGTGGGGAAAAAAGAATCGAACATGTCACTCAAAAGCATAAGGGGGAGAGTTAAATTAAAAAGAAATGAAATATCTAAATGAAGCAGCAGCAGCAGCAGCAACGAAAAATTTACACGGATAGATAGATCAACGCAAAGAAACCATAACACATCAGAAATATGAACATCATCAACGCGCCCGCCGCATTGACCTTCTCGCCGGTTCCGCTTCAGTAGTAGCGGTAGCAGACTGTTTCTGCTCTGGTGATCCTGCTTCTCCCCGCGTATTCCTTGACCGGTTCTTACCCGGAGGTCTGCCCCTACCTCTGCCCTGGCCTTGAGTAATAGTAACAGGCGAAGAAGATTCGGCTTGCTGCCGTTGTTTTTTCATAGGCATTTGGCGCTTAGATTTCGGCTGTGGGGCCGGGGAGGATATCTGGACATCTTCCATTGATTCATCTTGGTTGCCCGAAAAGGAATTAGGGGTAGCGTTGTTCCGACCTTCCTCTTCGTCTTCAGTCACTTTGTCTTCTGGTTCCTCTTCTGCCTTGGGCGATTCCTTCCGACCACTACCCTCGCTCTCTGATTCGGCGCTACTGTCTTCCTCTTCCTCCGCCTCACTTTGTTCCTCTTCCGACTCCACCATTTTCATATCGTCCTCATCACTATCCCTTTCAGCGTAGGAAACATGGGTTTTGATTTCCCGACCACTTCTACGGCGGGCATTTGATTCCGTCTCACCTGGCCTTCCGCCACCATCCCAATCATCTTCGTCGCTCGTCTTCCTCCGCTTGGCAGGCTTTACACCCGTTTCTGAGATCGAAGATTTCCGAATTGGGAGAGCCTTCTGTTTCTTATCTCTGCGCTCCCTTTTTAATCCACTACTCTTGTCCATAGATGGTAGATCTGCCTTCCGTTTTCGTGCTTGACTCTGCACGTTAGACACTGACTGGGTTCTTGGCTTCATGAACAATCGGACAATGCGGTCGAGCTTATCGTCAACCTCCTCTGCTAAGTAATTTTTCTCTGCAATAGAAACTGCTTCTCTGTGGATTGGTATAGTTGTAAAGAGTGAACTTGGGAGCCGCATTTTGCCAGGATAAGTTTGGAGAATATTGGCTGCTCCACTGCCACCACCGCCACCGATTTTATGTTGTTGGGAGTATAATTCTGCGAAGCGACGGGTGGTCGCCTGCGCAAGGTCTGAGAGAGTATAAAGGCGAGTGGACATCGTTGCTGAGCCGGTGATGGCGTCTCGAACTTGCTTAACTCGTTGTATGATGTGGAAAATAAGGGAAAGGTTGTTTTCGTTGGCAACTGCAGAAAGGTAGAAAAGTATGTATCGAGCAAAATCCGCGAGGTCATCCACTTTAGTAGACTCGTCAGATGATTCAGGGGGGTAATCAGGATGGTATGCTAGAAGGGAAAGAAGGCGTGCAGCCAGTGATTCCATGACTGTCTGCTGGTCTGATCCCTTGTCATTGTTTTGCGACAGGCGGGTAAAGAAATGTGTTCGAGATCGTAGCCAGGTAAGTGTGCTGTCCTTGAGGTTTTTATTTGGTTCAAACGCCAGGAGGAAGGCAACAGCATACCATCTTGTACCCAAGTGCGTCGTTTGCGTAAGTTTCTTCTTTAGCTGTCCGATAAAACTCGACCTCACGGGCTCCAATTGATCCTGCGCAACAAGGGCGACAACATTGAAATCCGTCGGGGTCAGCATCTTTTCGCAGATTGAGTGAGCGCTACTAAGTTTGATGATAAGTTTTGCGGCAAGTAAACGAAGTCTTGGCTTTTGAGTTGCTGGAGAATTGTGTTTCTCAGAAAGTTCTCCGTCGTTGGCAACAAGGGTATTGAGGATTTTGTAAACAGGTTCAGCACAAGAACGGAAAGTCTGTTCATCTTCTATGCTTTGCTTGGCACGGACTCTGTTCACGAGGATCTTAAGGGCCCATTCCTTAGCAGACGTCTCATCATCTATCTCATCAGACCACGTGTACTCAGCGGACGGTTTTGATGACCGATTATTGAATAGTATGTCGTTCGTAGCGATAGAGATGATCGCATCACTTTTTTCATCTGCAATCTCTGGAGCAAGAAGATTGATTTGGGATATCGTTGCAAGTTTGGTGAGAAAGTGTGGTGAGTCGTATGTGCAGTTCTGGACTGACTTCTTTATTAGGTCTTTCGCATACATCTGCTTCTTATCCGATGTGGCCATGATAATAGAGACGGCATGTTTCGCCGCTTTGGGCGACGAGCTGTATTGGGCGTAGTTGGTAAGAGCAATTAAAAATTTGCGCTCCGTGGGAAGTTTAGTAGGTAGCTTCTTCGCGAACCCGGCGCAAGCTTTTAATACCTCCTCAACGCCCGCCTCATCTGATTGCTTGGCGCTTGGCGCATGAGATTCCAGGTCTTTGCACATATCTTGGACATGCGCTTCGAGAACTTCTGGGTTTTGGGATGAAGTTTCTCTGAGCATTTCATGTGCGGTATTCGCAAGCCCGAATTCGTCACTTCTTGACAAGTCCATAATCGCAGGGATATGACTTCGGTTGAAGATTAGGGAGCTGCTCCGGTAAACCAACGGAGTTAATGTCTCGAGCAAACTCGTAGAAGCAGAGGTGTTTGTTGGGATTCGCTTGGATAATTCCCTGATGGCCTTTGTTACGGTTCGGTAATCACTCACGACAGCCATAGCGAACCGAATAAGCTGGTAGTTGCGCCTGTCATGCATTTTTGCAAATTTCCAAAGGTCCGCCGAAGCTTTGGCTTGGTCTGGAAGCATTTTGGCCAGGTTATCAATGACTTTAGATAATTTCGACTTGGTAATTTCCTCATCATTGTCCATCACACCGCCCTGAAGTGATTGTTAGAACTTATATCATATTATGAATACCAGGGTACCCTAAGACTTACATTGTATTCCTCACAGGCGGTCAAGTAGAAAGTCATAAATGTCCTCATGCTCAATTGACGAGCTTGCAAGGCGAAGAATACCTTTTTTGCCCGTTCGTCTAGACCCTTAACCAGTGTAAGAATTCGTCGAACACGTATCATTTCAATATCAGCTTCAGTATAACCCTCAGCTTCCCGAGTTGAGCTTTTCAATTTTCGCAACTGACTCGAATCGCCTTTGACAGGTTTTGACTTTAGGGGAGGATAATTCAGTGGTAGAAGAATTTCGAATATTACATGGTCAAGGAGAAGTTGAATATCAAGATTATTCGTGTAATAAGCGTCGAGAATTCGAGAGGGAATGTCCTTTAGAACCATTGCAACTTGCTCATTATTCGCCTCGATTTCACCAGATGCGACCCCCCATATACGTGCTAGTATCTTCATGGCCTGCTCACGGACAGTGCGTTTTCGATCCTTAACACGCTCAGCCAAAATGGAAAGAACAGAACCTTGATCAGAAATTCCACCACTGATACCAAGTTTTTTGACAGTGTCTGAGAAACCAAATGTCCCGATGACTTCAACTGCAGCAATCCTGACCTTTTCATCCGCATCTCCAAGCATTTTTGCTAGACTTTGAACCAAATCTTGCTCTTCATTGGTGCTGAGCCCAGAGCCACCAGCGGACGTTAGTATGATTCGACCGATCCCCGTAGCCCAAGCAGCCCGTACAGATGCAGATTTATCCTGGCGTCGACTAAGAAAGCTTTGGTACGCGGTGGAATGGGCTTGTGAAAAGGGTTTAGGAGCGAGTGGTAGGAGTAGAGCATTCGGTTGCGTGATTTGAGATTCGCCTGTCAATGTTGCTGGAGGATAGGCAGCTGGATCCATGGGCGGCGGGGTTGGAGGGCCCGCGACGCCGATGCCAGCTGTGACATCGCCGATTGTTTGCGTGGCGAGAAGTCGTAATGATACAGATTCTGCGGACAATTCCGCTTCTAGTTGTGGGATCACATTTTGAAGCACATCCGGACAAGCACGCCACACCTCTCGTATAAGACGATGCGCCTTGCTTAGCTCTTTAATATTTTCAGCCTCGTCGTCGGAATCATCAATGCCTGCACGATGATGCACCTTCGGTAGCCCATTCGTCTCCGTAGAACCTGAAGCATCTACAATCACGTTGTTGAAATATTGGCTCACATAGCTCGTCATCTTTTCAGGACAAGCGCTGCATATGGCCTTAGCCATGTTATAAGCAGGGGGGTATTCTTTCAGGAGTAATGTCCCTTGTTTTGCATCCACATGCGCACCGTGTTTCTTGCTTTTGCCGCTGGAAGTGTGCTCGACGATCCGCGGATCAACGCGCAGGAATTGTGCGATAATAACATCAATGATTTCCGGCGCAAGTACTGACGATTCATCAATAATAGGTACCAGAAGCCGTGTCATGTCATATTCCACATTCTTTGCTAGTTCTTCGCCCGTTGACGATTTTGATGAGCCCGATACAATATCGAAGCATGACGAAAACAGCGGGAGAATCAGGGTATCAGGCGCATCCAGATCTGTCAAAAGCACGATACTTTTGACATCTGCAAGGGACGAAAGAACATATACGTGTTGTTCATTATATGCATTGGAGGGATCTGCGAGGGCAGGAATTATTGAGGTGACGATGGTGGTAAATATATCCTATGGCAAATGGCTATGTCAGAATTTTTCCCCTCCCTCAAAACCCATTCAATAAGTATCAGTCCAAACCCGCATTTCCATACCTTTAGCTGATTACCCGTAAAGGGGGCATTTGGCGCGCAGAGGCGCAAAATGTCCACGACGCAACAAGTCGTCCATGCTCGCACACCTTTATCTCGGTGTCCTAGCAAATGCCCGCTTGCCAGCTCCTGGGATACCTTTTTCAGCGAGTCCTTATCCGTCTCTTCCTGGTCTAGTTGTCGCAGTTCAAGCGCGAGCGATTCCAGCCTCTCCAACAAGTCTGCAACCGGAATCGCTCGACCAGCCCGCCATGAGAGCGTCTCGTTAAACCTTAGGCGACGGAGGCCACTCGATTCTTCCTCAGGCTCAGCAACTTGAGTCGTAGCAGTAAGAGAATGTCGAGTGCGCGTAGGCATCGTCGTTTGTGGGAAAGAGAGAGGGGGGGGGGGTTCCTCGGAAGCTAGGTGACCATATGGTTGTTGATCAGAGGTGAAAAGGGGAGGGCACAGATTTGGCAATCAATTGGTCTGGTAGGACAAATCCGGGAGAGACTTTGCTGGGTTCGCGAGAAGCAATCGTGACAACAATGAGTTCAACGAATAGCCTGTGTACCCGGGTCGTCTCTACGCTGGCTTTGCTATATGAAGCGAATTTCTTTCCATTGTTCGCGCGGCTCAGAGTCGACGCGTCGGGGTTAAACTCAAAGGTACCGGCACAGTCACGTGGTATGACGGTAAATATTGTAACGAGATGTACGGGTATTTTTGACGGCCATCGATGAATTGCTTTTCCTGATTGACCTCGTTGCTTGTTCCAACAACCAAGGGTTCAAGGGTGGTTTTTTTTCACCATAGTGGCTATGCAGCCTCGATTTTACACGTTCGTCCCCATATTAGAGAGAGCTACGAAAGAGGCGGGAGCGAAATCTCTAAGGAATCAGGTACTAAGATTCAGTTACTATTTTGATATCGTTCACTCATTACTGCTTAACTTGAAAGCGACTCATAGCCCTAATTCTCGCCCCATAAAAATAAAGAAGAATCGGCAGCGGGACCAGTGCAAGAGACAAAAATCCCAGTAAGCTTCCCGCCCAATTAACCCCAAGCTTTTCGTACATATGTACCGCAAACAGCGGGAAAGCAGCGGCTGTAATACATCGCACAAACGTGTTGACTGCGATGGCAGAATTTGAAAGGATCATGTAAACATCAATAAGATAGTTGATTCCTTGCAAGAATATGATGATGATGCCCGCACCAATGGGGATTCCAGCAAGAGCTTGCGCTACCCAGGAAATCTCTGGACTGGATGTCCATGAGAACCAGAAGAGACCGATGGGTAGGCAGACAGCGCCAATGATCACTTCGGGAAGTCGGTCTTCGGGGGAAACACTTCCGCGTTCCTTTAATTTACGGGCGAAATGGGTTTTTGTGCCATAGGCGATGATGCCTAGACCAACTATGATTCCGATGGATAGACCCAATAGAGGTAATGAAGCGACTCCGGCGTTTTTCCAGCCGCGGTCCCGGAGAAAAGAGATAGGATACGCAAAGAAAAAGAGATAGAGCATGCCGTAGGTGACGGCGATATATATCGTCATGAATAGAAGGATTGGCTCCTTGATCAACATCTGTGGTGGGCGGGAGAAGTATTTTGTGAAGAGGTCTACCCATGTTGGCATATGTTCATCCAGCTCGGAGTGGAGTGCCCAGTTCCTTGTGCTTTTCCGGAGCTGAGCAGCACGGCGCTGCAGGATGACTGGGGCATAAGTCTCTCGAATCGTGGTGATTCCAATAATAGCGCAGACTCCAGAGAATATGAATGTCAGCCATGCGGTCCAGCGCCATCCAAGCTTCGATTCTACAATGAATGAACCCAGAATTGGACCTGCAACAGGCCCAACGAAAGTTGCTACGGCAAATACCGCTCCACCAACTCCGCGAGTGACGGGGTCCCAAATGTCAAAAATGATACCCGCAATGGTAGCACCCGTGGAGGCGCCGAATATCCCGATCAGGAACCGAAAAATCAAAATAGTCTCAGCATTGTGAGCTGTTGCTACGGGTATTTGGAAGATGGTGAATCCAACGAAGCCGATCCATAGAGGCGTCATTCGGCCGTACACTTCGGATAACGGGGCCCATATCAATGGTCCGAAAGCAAATCCCTGAATACAATCAACATCATTGCTAAATTGGAAGGGACCAATCCACTAAGGACTTACGAATAGAACAAGGCTCGTCCCCAGCGTCATGACCAACTCTGAAACATGATACTCCTCTGCAGTGTATCCGGTGGCTGGGGCAAAAACACTGCTGGAGAACATGGCAAGGAATGCAACACACGAAATGGCAATGGTGACATACCACTTCCTCGCGAGACTCCAGTTCATAGGGTTTCCTGGGTCGGAGGGCCCCTCCCATTGAACCAGATTCGGGTCTTTAGCCGTGCTGGTATCCGGCTGGTATCGCGCTTCCCTAAGCTGGGCGTCCGTCTCAATATCAGCGTTCGTTTGGTCCCCTTCCCAACTGTATCCTCTCGAAGTATTTTTTATTTCGATTCCATTATTCGGTCCAAATGTCTCTCGTTCGGTTATGGTGTCGTTTGATAACAGTGGCTGCAGGGAAGTTGCCATTGTGCGAACTGTGGATGGTGAGCCAACTATGTCTTCCTCTTCCATCTTCTGATGTAAGCGAGACCAAGTCTCGCTTGGACCTGGCCAAATGATATGAATCCAAATGTGGAGGTAGAAAAGAGAGAAGAAAATAAAAAGGTGAAACGAGAACAAGAGAACGAGAGAACGAGAGCACTTGGAAGAATGAACCTCATCCTGACTATATATATTATGCAACACATGGGATCACCCTCTTTCTTATCTCCGGCTGAGAAAACCTGCACCGTCCAGGATGATATCCCTGACAAACTAACACATATCCCAGAAGGCCCTTGATGCTTGAAGGGTTCATCCAATGCTCCCTGCAGTTTCGCTGAAGATCTCTTGAGCTACATATTCAATGCGTTCAGACAACTACAGCTAGCGAGTTTGTCAAGCTCTGCTTGGTCTAGATAAGTTATGTTGCTCTCCGTCCTTCGATAACTTGAAGACAAGGCAAAGTTTTTTTTAGTTGGTCTTAGAATCATGCCTTCTTCGAAACAAGCTCTGAAGTTATTTCATATCCAGGAGCCTCAAATTGCGTGGGAATGCAGATTCAGCCGAACTTCCTTGACGAACTAATGTATGAACCGTTGCAGGGGCTCCGTCACAGCCCATAATCCAGGGGGCGTGGAAATAAAGTTTCTCCCGCGCTAGAAATATGATGGAAATCAGGAGTGCTCGCAGTCGAAGTTCTGGAGTCTTGGTGCCTAACTTAACAGCCAAGCTTTAGGGCATCTCGCCTCCAAACCCAAATCAAGTGCTTAGGGGCTTGCCAGGACAAGGACTTTATTTCCACGCCCCTAATGCCCAGCCGTTTGATTGACCAATAGGGAAGTTTGGCAATCCAAACAATAACCTCGGTTGGACGGTTTTGCTGGACCGAGGTTGCTCTTAGATCTTTTCAAACCGTGGAGCACCTCGTTTTCCTCCGTTAGGTAGTTATCCGAATATCGACCACAAGTTACCGAATATCAAGGAATTTATTCAATTGATAATAATTCTACTTGAAAAGATAGTGGTATTTATGAGGAAAAGTATATGTAAATGAAATGAAGACAGCATCGTTTTAGCACTCTTGGCAATAATCATATAGCTTCCGCAGCAAAGTCTGATTCAAGGATTGGATAAAGGTTATCTAATTTTGATACAATCTAGGATCAAATCTGATCGTAAATCTATAATTAGCTCCAGAGCTTATCCATTTCAACTCCTTACGCGGGTAAAAATAGTAACTGTTGGCATCCCTAATACTCGCCGATGCCATCAAATGCTTGAAAGTTTTAACCTAGTGGCTGGTCCCGTGTTCCCTACGATAGTGGTGTGTTGATTTGGAGCAGGTTAAGTATCTTGAAGAGGCCAGCTGTCTCCCTTTTAAGTTGTTTTTGCAATCATGATGCATGCAATGCCCCTGGTAGGCTTGCTGCCTCTCATATTGCTATGATTAATTGGATTCTTTTGCAATCATTATGCAGATGCCTCTAGTAGGCATGCTGTCTCTCATATTGCACCACCCTCTTTACTGCGTCTTCCATCCTAGTTGAAGGTGTGTTTACCTCAAATATCAACGGAAGCCATCCATCGAACGCGATCGATCCTCTCTCTATTCAATATTATCATCCTATCAAATGCCGAGAGCCTACCCTGCCCTATGTCTATGAAGTTGGCCACAAATCCTTCGAAAAGAATCGACTAAGACTACCCACAAGTGGATGGCGAAGGAACAATTGTTTTCCGCGTTTTTAGGCTTAATAAGCAGGATATTGTAGAATGTTTTCAGGGAGGATAGGGGCAAGAAGATAGATGAACATGATGATGATAGTTGAAATTAGTTAGGGAATAAGAAATAATTTTAATGAAGGAATGGGAGTGGGAATATCGTTTTATGGGATAACAAGGCAAAATTTGTAAATAATATCCAGGCCAGCTACATGATGTTTGGGTCTTCGTGGCAAGGAGGGGTCCCTAATGCTTGCTGATGCTACTTGACAACACCTGTTTAAGCAGTGCTGCGCCCGCTGGATGGTTACAATGAACCTACCTTCCACCTCCATCAGTAACTAAGTTAACTAGAGTCAATATTCGGATAAACATACACTTTTCGTCTGCGCCGCCGTTGGTGGGCACATTCACGCCCAGTTTCCCAATGTGGTTTGCTGGTTGGTAAGCCATGATAGTTAAATATTGAGCTGCCATCTGATGCGCACAAAGTACGATGGGACCTTCTTGACAAAGCCTACGGCCGTGGTCTCATGGGACGGCAAGCACAGAGACTATTAGTTTAAAGAGTGCAGGTTATCAGTACGAACATAGTAATGGTGAATTTATAGCCACAGTGTATATTGCTGCAGAGATGCAGACATAGATTGTCTACCATGAAGATTTAGCTCTCCTTGGGAGGAGCCAGGGTACCAAAGAGGTCATATTCGCTCCAGTCCAATCTCGGCGCAACACCTTCTATCTTCCAAACTCCATCAATCTTCCTGTACCAATGCGTGGTAACGCCAATACCATGGCCCTTGTTTAGGACCTCAGTAAAGGTATTGTCTTTGTAGCGTTGATGGGCGACGCGAATCTGGTGCTGAACTTTGACTATGCCGTCGCTTTGACACTCCACTTTGGCGCCGCCTAAGAGGTGCTGTGTCTTCAAGGTTCTGTCACCCAGGAGTGGCCGGCTGGAAAGAATGGCGGCATACTCTTTGGGGCTCAAGTTCTCATGTAACTCGCCCTTGAGGCTGCGGAAGTCAAGACGGACAGAAGGGGCTAGGATCTTTTGAAGTCGCTCCCAGTCTTTGAGATCGTAGCTTTCAGACCACTCAAAGGCCGCGTTGCGAATCTCCAGGTAGTCTAATTGTCTCCAGTTGGTTAGCATGTGAACCAGCTTCTGAGGGAATACATAATATGGGACGAGTTCGTTGCACCTGCGAGGGAAATATCTGTCGCCATCTTCTCCGGAGGGATCGAACGTTTTGTCTGGAAATTGGAACGTATTGATTGCACTGCCTGGACGGGGTGATATGAAGGCGTTTTGGATTTACTATGGTTTAAGGCCGAAACGTTCGGAACCTGCGGACATACTTCTCTTGTTTTACCCCACTAGTTGTATGACGTCCCCGCTTGGGCAAGGTTGGCCGTAGTTGGCCGAACACGGACCAGTGACCGCGACATAGGCCATTGAGATGGCTCAGACATAAACATTGTCATTATCATTCTTACACTTGAAATGAGCCTGCGTGGAGTCGCTAACAATAGTAATGAACGGTTTTCCCCTGGTGAATCGACCAGCCCCAATCGCGACAGACCCACCACGCGGTGCGCTCACGAAGGATTATCTACCTTTAGTTAAAATATCTCTTCGTGAGATCTATAAATATTTCTCCTTTCAGTTCAAAAATAGAAGATTGCGATATTCTAAAGATGATACACTGATAGAAGGCAGACAAAGATCTGTTGGGGGTTTGGACTGGTTGGTCCCCTCTACTACCAGCATGGCGCTGGTGGTGATTGAGCTCTTTTGCCCCAGTGACTCTAAAATTATATATTCTTCTATGTTGATGATATTCTATGATATTGCGTCTTTCAATGAACTGATTCTGTTGAGTACAGTGAATTCAAGAAGTTTATACTTATAACAGATCGTGGTGAGCTTGTTACGTGCGCTCAAAAATGAGAAGTAAGTATAGTAAGTGAGTATACTTGTCTTCTCTAACGATATTTGTGTAATGATCAGGCACCAGCCGGGCAGTACAGCACAAACCACTTAGGCCAAAACTTCCTGCCAGCCGCGCCCAATACCTATACTTATAAGCGGGGGCCTACCGTTACAAATTGATTCTATATGGGAAAATATGCAGATTTGATTTTTGACTTTGAAGACTATATTTGAACCACTAGTTATTTTGATATGCACTAAATTTATACAAGAAATAGTGGCTCTTAACCAAGTGCAATTAACCAACCTATGCACTTATTAAATGATTAGACGGAGCGAAGCGAAGTCTCTCAGAATCATACGAAGCTCTGAGGGGGAAAACATTGCTTGATGTCAAAGTGGGATAATTCCCACTTTTTTTGGAACGGTGGAGATTTGACTTTAAGACTAGTCCACAATTGGCTCAGTACCTCAGATCCGATTCTTACCCCTGAATGATCTCGATATCCGATCTATTTATTGCTAATGGAATATAGAATGCTAGCTAGATAGCTAGCTACACATCCACCTCCATACCTACCAACAAATCTGCCTGCTCAATATCCAATCGATCACTATGAGAATAAACGTCACAATCTAGCTACCTGCCTATCTATCAATGCTAGCTTACTGGCTGACTACCGGCCTGCCTACCTGCCTACCTATCTGCTGACCTGGTTGAATGAATGATATCCACTGATGATATCTAGCAATGACATCTGTTAATTATATCTATCGATGATATATCAGCTATGATATCTATCTAGTGATGATATCTGTGATGATATCGTTTAATGGCAGCATAATGAATAATATGACTTTGCACTTTCGCTCCGTCTTGCCCCAGCGCAAGTTCCATGAAGCTCCTGTTATAGTGTTGTGCCTGAGCTTTCCGACCCTTTAGAGGAATTAAAGATACCTTCATCCCCTGGGATTTAGAGGTTCGTTTGCCCCCCCCCCCCCCCCCCCCCCCCCAAAGGGGGGTGCTAGGGGCAGGTTGCCCCGTAGTATAATAGACATCTATTGTTTCTTGCTGAATATAATTAAGATTGTAAGTTCTTCATTTCAAAATGTGAATTATCTATATTGATATCAATACTATAATCTGAATACAGCTCTCGCAATTTATATACTGTAACTGATTTACAAAAAGGTGTTGGAGATAATATCTCGTAAGTTCTCGTATAAACTGAGCACTGTCTCGCTCGTATATTCGAGCATTCCCTTCCTTATAAATACTGCCTGTTTATCATGTAATTATCGGAGTTATCATAGTCACTTCAATATTCTTTTGATATTCAGTATTTGGGTCAATATTCGGACACTCCGTCGTCCCGAGAAAAAGTTTTTGTAATAGCAACCCTATTGATAATTTTAAAAATCAAAATCTTTTATTTCCAACTATATTCACCTGCATCAATAAAGTACAAATATATAATATTTTATTACGGTAAATATTGAGATATCAATAGCCAGCCATTCTTGATTTTGTATGGCAAAGATTGGCGTTGAGTAGGAGTGGGTGCAAAGGGTGAAGTAGTGAACTGCGTTATCATCTAGCAAAACATTGACTATTAAATAGTGATCCTGTTAGAGATGTGTTTTTGCAGGCTGCACAGGTAGTGCTACTAGTGTATAATTTAGTATAAACGATTTCAATGAGTTCCTCAGCCAATAATACGTCCTTTGTATAGGGGATGTAGGTTGAAAACTTGGTGTAGATTATCTATAGTAGTCACAAGAATAGCATCATATATTTATTGAAGAATATCTGAAGCTAATAATTCTGTTATGAAATTCCTAGCAATATACTTGAGAGAGTTTGATAATAGTTAGTGGGACTGTGCTAAGTTCGTATTGTTTATACTGGCTTGATGAATATGATATTTGACATTCTTGACTAGCCTATGTCAATAGTATATGTCTGAATGTTGTCTCTGAACTATCTACCCTTTTAAAATAACCATCATGTGAATAATTGTGGTTTGTGTAAATAATTTCATATAGTTAACTACTTGAGCTATGAAGGGTCTACTGGCTGTGTTGGCTGTTAGAGGTTAGCTTATAGAAGAGAGAGGTGGACCACTTACAGCCCAAGTCCAGCATGTATGATACTCGAAAATGTCAACACCACATCCAACATAACCTGGATCATGATCCTGGTTTCAATTTGATCAGTATTTACTATTTTATTAGCTTTCATTATTTTTAGAAAAAACTATAACTTACTAATGATTTTCTAATACAATCATCATACACGTTACAATCCTCATTGGTTTCACACTAGATATAGTATAAGCTACTTAGATACATGCAAACGGTTGAGGGGGTTGAATTATATCATTACATACCCAGACCTCCGTCGAACAATATCTCCAAATATAGTTTCTATCTGGTGGAGGATTTTTTTCTGATCGATAGTGGGGGGCTACGCGGCCAACAGCCATGCTGATGAAAATAAGTAGCACAGTAGCAGTCAATTTCAGCATGCTGACATAGATGACTTCATCAAATATATAGCTGTTATATGAATGGGGAAGTAATTTGAAAGGAGATGGACATTGCAGAAAGGTTAAAAGCACTGAATAAAGGCGAATGGAAAAGCCTTCCCATTCTCTAATCCTTGGATATTCCTTATATATTCGTAGAAATTTTGACTTTACTTTGCCTCAGATGTTTTGCATTAAGGTTAATCGTATTATAGATATTAAGATAAGCTTTCTCTAACAACCATGGGAAAGCGATCTCACTAAACTACACAGATCTTAAAATCAGGAGCGGACTTGTCTATAAGATGAAGAATAAGTAAATAAGAATAAGCCTGTTTACCAACTGTAAGTGCTTTGTGAGTGTAACGGGCGTGCCATCGATTAACCAGATGTTACTGTTATTACAGATTAAACTGTTCGTACCATTTGTGCAATTTGTACGATCCGTTTCAACAGCACTATCAACAGACTTGACACTATCCTGATAACAGATTATGAATTGATTAAGGAAGGAAAGAGAGAAGAGATCAGAAGGAAAGGTTGTACAAAGGGAGTTCTTATAGAGAAGGAATTGGAACAGAAGAATATCAGAGGTCACACTGCAGTGGAGTGCGGAGTGGAAGAACATTAAGAGTTACACAGAGGAATCATTAGAGACTACACGAGCGCGGAGCGGGATCGTGAGGAGAGGGTGTTTTGTAGGTGCGCGAGAGCATGTGAGAGGGCGAGCGGGCGGTAGGGGTTGGTTGCGTAAGTTAACTACTAACGGGTGCTAACCCGTCACAGTGAGGTTCAATAAGTTGAATACTATTTTAGACAAAGTTAGCCTGATTTCTTTTAAATCGGGGAAATAAATCAGGGCTCGTGAATATGCTAGGCTGATTTACAAGTATTAGTATTTGCGAGGCCACTGGGGCAAAAGAGCTCGATCACCACCAGCGCCATGCTGGTAGTAGAGTCCCATGGACACGCAAGAACCATCTTGGTTAGCTGGGAATCAGGTCCTGCACTGTTCCATCACTGTTGTTGGTCAGCTGGAGAACCCAGGTCCTTCATTTCCGGTCTGAAGATTCAGAGTGACTGAGCAATTCTTTCCACCCACAAAAGGACTGTGCATTAGCAAGAAGCGCTATGTGTGGAATAATCTCTGATTTGAATCTGTGGAAGCATGTTGGCACACCCTTGTAGAATTTTTGCGCTAACACGGGCCTCATACCCTCACCGTGTCATACTGGAACGAAATCAATAGAAGACATATTGAATACTCTCTAGCCCTGCCAATAATATACCCTTCCTATCTCTATAGAACCCTTTCTTCATGGTAATACCAGTGGCAGAATGGGATTCAAACCCATAATCTCTGTACCTCAGCAGGAATGGGCCCCAGTCATTCAATGGTTACTCGCAAAGGCCTTCCACGGGCAGCATTTGCCATTGCGCTATCCACCCCGCCTCTGCCAAGACTGGCATTTAAGCCCCAGTGTTGATATTTCCTCTTGTGTGCAAAAGTTTGAAACAAAACTCCTCAAGAACTCTAAGAGATATAAGCGGACATATCAAAACTGGAGCTCAAATGGTTCCAACCTATATTGCTAGCGATTATGGGGCGTATTGTAACATATATTTCTATATTTGCGTGCAAGGAAAGACTTGTACTATATGTATTCAACAACGGATTGCTGGTATGAAATGAGTAAGATTCGATTTGATTATGAGATAAAATAGTAAAAAATAATTACTAGAGCTCTGATTACTCCAGCTACAGATTTTGCTACTAATTTATATCTGTAATAGATATTGAAGTAGGGAATACGAATGGTATATACGTAATAGCAAGAGAATAAGAAAGAGAGAGAGACGTAAAGCTACTTACTATCTAAGAATAAGTAACTATAAGTATCTCATAATTAAGACCTGATCGAGTTTGAAGGGCAAGGAAGGGGACGTATCCACTGCTGGCCCAAAGTATGCTGACAAGCGGGCTCTATTGGGCTGCATAGAGAGAGATTAAAGGGGGGGGGACATGCCCTGGCTAGGATGTCCGTTGTCCAAGGTGAAGAGAACAGAGTAAGATCGAGAAACACCTGTGCCCTTCCACCGATCTTGCCACATCATAAGGCCCCTCCGTGAGGCAAATGAAATACTAACTTTCCACAAAAAGGGGAAGTAAAAGAAATTAGGGTTCTCCGCCACAATATCCCAACCCTCGAACTCCCAAAGGTCCAATGACCAAAACCTCAATTATTTAATAAATGTTAATTTTGATGATGAATTCAGTGAATGGTTTTGCACTCTCTGAACTTAACCGGGCGCTAGATGGTTTGTAAACTACCGTTCACCTCAACCTCTGGTCAGACCCTCGTCAACGAGGGTCCGCCACAACGTTATCCGCCACCTCAACGTTACTGCCAACCTATAGCTGTGATATTTGATTAATTTACCAACGAGCAGAGTTAGGTTTGATAAATACTAGGGGCAGGCTGCCACTGTCACCCTTTCCGGGGGTGGGCAAACGAACCTCTAAATCCCAGGGATAAAGGCATCTTTAATTCCTCCAAAGGGTTGGAAAGCTCAGCCACAACACTCTATAGCGGAAGCTTCATGGAACATACAGCTGGTGCAAGATGGAGAGAAAGTGCGAAGTCATATTATTCATTATGTTGTTATTAAACAATATCATCACAGATATCATCATTAGACATGATTGCAGATCTGTAAATATCATTGCTAGATATCACTGCAGACATCATCAATAGATATCATTGAAAGATATCATTAGTAGATGTCATCGATAGATGTCATCGGTGGATATCATTCATTCAGGCAGATCAGTAGATAGATAGGCAAGTAGGCAGATAGATAGTCAGCTACTAAGCTAGCATTGAGAGGTAGATGGTGATGTTTATTCTCATCGAAATTGATTGGATATTGAATAGGCAAGATAGATAATTTAGGGATAAGAATAGAGGGGATTTTAAGCCAACTGTGAACTAGTGTTGAATTCAAGTCTCCACTGCATAAATATAAATTATCACACATTGACATCATTTCAGCCACAAAATGAAGCAACATTTCCCACCCCCCCTCAAAGCTGTTAGGCCACTGGGACAAAAGAGCTCGATCACCACCAGCGCCATTCTGGTGTAAAAGTAGAGCGGACGAACCAATCCAAAACCCCCAACAAAATATCTAGGTTGTGTAGGACTTCCAACACTATCTCAACGAGAACGCTCACTACAGCCAGTTACATAAGCATAAAGAAAGTGCATCGCATCTACTAAGATGGGATATTGGAGAACAACATGGATAAAGAATAATACTGAGGGATATTGCTAGATATATGTCTGGAGCTTCATATCATTGCTGGATAATTATATCATCAATAGATAATTATATCATCAATAGATATTCATACCATCGATAGATATCCACATCGTCGATAGGAGGACCAATCGACGAGCAATAAGAAAACCGGCGGTTTAATTTTGCAAACCTGCGAGAAATAGCGGTATGAACAAAATGGCTGACAACGGCACTTTTGGTGGTATCCATTGCTTGTCAGCGATGTGTCTGACAATAAATATTACACTATATCATGCTGGATATAGGATGCAATTGCGGGCTTGTATCGAGTGATGAGGGAGGTGAGTAGAATATATGGGCAGAGAGAGGGGTAGAGGGAAGAAGAGTCGGATTAAATTGACAAAAGGGAGTCAAAAAAGAAGGCAACCACAAAGAAAACAGGGTATCTATCCTCAATAACATCCCAGAACAAATATCCACCTACGCCAGAGTGATTAAAAGCAAAAAATGTAGGTCCTCCCAAGTTCTAAACCACGACATAAAGACGACTGACTCACGCACGGGGAAAACTTGTCGCCTGTCTTGAGTTGAAATACGCAAATCAGCCGCGCCAATTGACTTTCCAACGTACGAAGACAATATGGTTTTAAACTGGGTTAAAGGACAAAAGGGAAAAACAAAAAACTAGCTAAATATAAGATGCAAAAATGCGGGGCGCCAGGGAATATGATCGTCATAAGGATCGTTGATATGCATCGTGAGTTCATGAAAAGACCTGATTAATGTCACTTGTCTCACACGCCTTATTCAAGTCCCGAGACTCCTTGAGCCTGGCGATGGCTCTGTTTACTTCCTCCTTGGCAACAGCTTGCCATTTAGTTTTCGATTCTACATCTAGTGCGACGGTAGTACCGACTTTGTCGTAGAGAAATCGTGAGATCCGTCGATTTATATCTGTGTACTCATCTTTTGAAACACCGCGGCTTCGGTAATGAGGTTTTAGAGCTGCGCTCACCATTTTCTGTAGATCTGATTTTACGGAGAGCGAGAGGGAGGAACGTGTTGGAGATGATTCATCGGATAGCGAGCGCGATGGCGATGTCGATGAGCTGTAGCCGGCTCGCCGCGTTCGGTCCATTTGGCGGGGCAGTCGAGGTTGTTCTGCGGTCCCTGGTTCTTCTTGGTTAGGAGAGCACGAAGGTGAAAATTCGGGAGAGGAATAAGATGGATCAGATATCGCGGTGGGTGTGGCTGGTCTGTTGCTGTTGTTATACGGAGGTGGTGTGGAAAATGACGGCCGAGGTGAGGAGCGATTGGAGGAGAGAGACGACTGCGTCGGGGATGATGGTCTTGGGGAGTTCGAATCTCCTCGTGTCGACGAGAAAGCGGCTGATCTCAACGAGCCGTTCGTCAAACCGGGGGCAGAAGAGTCCTCAACCTCCTTGAGAAGGGATTGCAGAAAGCTTGGGCCCGTACTAGCATTGCTATCAGCGGGAACCCTTCCAGAAGAAGCAGAACCGTTAGCTGATCTTCCAGATCTGGAAGACTCACCCCCGTGATCAAGAAAGTCAGCAGCAAGAGCTTCCGGCCGTCTCGTTCGGGGGCGTTTCAATTTCCGCTCGGGCTGTGGCGGCTGTGGCTCAACTGGCGAAGCAGTCGGGGACTTGCGTTTTCGACGATTCGAGCAGGGATCGTCCTGTATTTCCCTTGCTCTTTCGAATGCGTTCCAGGCTCTTACTTCGTCCAGGGACTCGGGCTCTGGGGTCTCAATCCTTTGCCTAGGTCTAGAGGGCCAACCTCGTCCGATTTCGAGAAGCGCTGACGCAGTATCTCTAAATCGGTTAGCCGCCCCCTGGCGCTCAGCAATCTGAAAACGACGTTCCCAAGCACGAAATTCTCTGCGATTATTAGCTTCGCGTCTTTGTTGTTCAGCACTGCGGCTGTTCGCTTGTTCGTCGTCGAAAGGAAAGTCTAGATCTAGGTTGAGGTGATCCCAGACAGTTTGCCAAACACGGGCCCAATGAAATGCATGCATCTGATTCCGACTGCGCGTTCTCCTCTGATCACTGCGGGTGCGGCGGCCGGACCGATTCGGTAGACGTTGGCCTACCGCTGAAATAGGCCGTTGTGTTTCGCATTGGGAACAGTGCCATGGGCCGGAGGGGACGGAATCCAGTCCGACACAGTACGTATGGATGGCAACATCACAACCATCGCAGAGGAGAAGGACGTCTTCATTATCACTGTATCCGCAAATTGGACATGGTTGTGAATCGGACTCATCTCCGAGATCGTCCATTACCATCGAGGGGTCAATCTCCGCAACCTGCACACGGTCCTGGACACAATATGTCGAAACAACGGGACCTGTTTAAAATAATACAACACAACGTAGAAGGGTTAGAAATTTTAAGTCCCAGCTGAATAGTGAAAAGACAGTCCAAATTCACTTGTGTAACAAAGGTGAAGACCTCTTGACGAAATTCACCACTTACCTCCAACAGTATGCGTTAGCTCCACCATATTGAAGTTTTGCCGGCATATGGGGCAGCTATTCGCCCTCTCTACCCAAGGTTTTAGACAGTCGTCATGAAGATTATGGCCACAAGGAAGAAGATGGGCAATTTTCCCCGAATCAGGGTCCAAGTCTATCTGTGGGGATTTCACCACCACCTCTAGCACCGGAGCTTCGTCAGTATTGACAGGTCTTGGCGGGAGGGCGTCGACGACGGAACGAAGAGAAGGAGGCTCGCTGGCGCCATCGCCAAGGTCTCCTAGACACACTATGCAAGTGTCTGGCATTATTGAGAGAATAGAAGAGCGTATGTATAGATAGGAGGTTTTGTGGCGGCATGAAGAGCTGAATTTCCGTGATATTCAAGTACTGGAGATGGGATGAAGTTGGTAAAGAACTGGAAGCTGTGGGGGAACGAGTTGCCTTTTCAACCTGGGCTAAGCAGCCAGCTAGGCCTATTGGGGTACTAGCGCAGCAACGTGATATGCGCCACGAACCGGTGAGGATGCACCCACCACTTCCCTGCTGGTACATGTACCTTTTGTAAGCTAGGCACGATTGGGGGTCACAGAGGGATGTGTCTCCTCATTATGTACGCAGTAGTTATCGGGGCATTTTAACTATCCTAGCCAGGTTATACTTTTAGTCGAACAGTAGCTGAGCTGGTTCTGCGCGTGCGTTATTACTCGTGAGCAGTTTAGCCACGTCACTAGATCCTTCTATTACCTTCAAGGAATCATGTTTCAGCGCCTGCCAATACCACCATCCCAGGTTGATTCCTTGGCTGAGGGTTTGCGCATGATTTCTTCACCGCCCACCTCCCCAAAAAAATATCCTAATTTAGTATTGTTGGCTTTTGATCATGCTAGCCATACTAGCTAAGACGTGCATTGATTTCTACGCGAGTGGTGTCGATGCCAACCACCGGAGTTAGGAGGTCACCAAAGAAAGATCTACTCTCAAAAGAACACTTATCCTTAGGGCCGTTCTCGATATATGTGACTTTCCTCTGGCAAATTGGGAAAGATAATCAGGCTGACTTAATTTTGGCCGGAAATCCTGATTCGGCAATTGGTATAGAGGAAGAGTTTGCCCGTATTTTGCCCTTACGGGTTGCGGAAGCAGATTGTCTCTGCGGATGAGGGGAACTGCTCTTTTCCATCGTTCCCATGGCAGACTAAGAAAAATAGAGCTTTTTCAATATTTTTCAGTGCATTGGCCACCTTCCTCATGATTGCGTTAGGGGCAGTACAAGGTAATCGTGCTAGCCAGAGCTTGTCAAGCCTTGTGTGGTAAAGCGGAAGTCTCAAATTGGCCGTGCTCGGTGGGTGGTATATATAGAAATTGGAAGTATAGGTATCATCACTATGGGTAGGTCTGTCAGAGTCATGAATATTGGTGCCCGAACAACGCCTGCCATGTGTGTTTCGACCATGAGAAAGGGTGGCCGATCAGCGAATTAGGACCTGGTTGGGAAGAAGAAATGCAAAATTTCGATTTGTCTTTTCTCTCTCTACTCGGCCTCGGGAGACTTCGATCGGTTAGCCGTGAAAAACCCATCAATCGAGTGTCTCACGCTGCGGAACGAATGTTTCCTTTACCCGTATATGAATCTCTTGTTTCGCAGGATGTACGCGCAGCGAAATCGAATAGAAAAGATAGAAACTGGTGAAATTCTCATCGAGATTCTTTTTTCATTTGCATAATTGCAACCTCCCAAATTCCCGTCATTTCATCCGAGAAAAAAAAAAAAGGAACATTAAAAGGAAACACTAAAAGGCCACAGATGAAAAATAGAAACACAACTCAATAACTCCCATCCTCCGGTCATCTTTAAACTTCCGCAATTTCCCGGAGACGACGTATGGTCGATCGGATGGTGGCTGCGGCAGGAGTCCTAATACCACAGCGTCAAAACCAAAAAGCGCTTTTTGTCAGCCTGATATCTATTCGACAAAACCTCTTGGATGAAGGGAATGACAATAGAGCCCCAGTAATGGAGCGCAATCGACGGAATGTAAACATACGAGACAGTCCATGCACCACCAGCAACGACTTTTGAGCATGACCGGCACTCCCATATACCAACGGCCTTGCGTTTTACGCTATTCTTGCCGCAGAAAGTGCAGATGTATCGGGCGTGCTGGGAGACTTCCATCTTCTTCACTTGCTTTCGGAGCGAGGCACCGTATCTGTTGTTCAACGACAAATATTGTTGCGTCAGTTACAGCACTTTTCCGTCTTAATCTCTCGCCTTTGTATGTTTCCAGAGCTTCTGCCGTAATTATTCCCCTGAAATACATATGTATATCGCTTCCTACATGAAAGCGACCCCACCACAGGAAAAAGTCGGGAGATCGCAGTATTTGACCGTGGGATTGAATCGTACCTGGTACCATATTTACCGGTGACACCGACCTCTATAAAAACATTAAATTAGCCTAGGTTTTAAATCGAGAAAAAAAGACAGTTTAAAAAGCATGATTAGCAAACGTACTCTTGGTGCGCTTCGTCATCTTGTCGCGCTGGATGTGTATATGCGGGCAAGGAGAGGAGGAAGTATGAGGCTGCAAGAAATCAGACTGTTGCGTGATGAGCGTCGTTGAAGGTTGTGGGCTCGCTTAGGTCAAAATTCGAGACTTGGCGCGATAGATAAAGGTCACGTGCATAAATATCACATGATATATATCCGCTCCCTAATGAAGAGATAAAAAACATTACAATGACAATCATAACTATAATAATCAGGAGAATTTTCCTTTCATAATCACGGAAAAATCCCAAATCCACGAGCCTTTCTCGAGGAATTTCTTGCTTTCTTATACCACGGGATCGGCTTGCAACATCTTCAGCCATATTATTATTTTAGCTCCCTCGCCTTGCCACACACTGGAAGCAGACTAGAAATATATATGGTAAACTTGTTAAATACTAGTACATAGTTACCAGTTGGCAAGGTCCTTAACCAGTTGGGGTAGATTTAGAGGCTTGCAGCATAAAACTTGGCTGCCAAGTTAGGTATCAAGGCCCCATAACTTCCACTGTGGTATTGAATATTTCCAGTGTCCGTGTATTTTTCCGAGAAATATTTCCCAGTGCTATTCAGTTCTACTCTTGATGATTGGCCCAAATTTGCCCCCCAAAAATAAATAAATAGTATCGAATGACAAGGAGCTTTTGGTCTTGGATGGTTATGGCAACAAGAGTTCTCGCTGCAGAAAATCATGACATCCCCAAGGCATTTCGACATTGTTCTTCTGGGCGCAACGGGATATACGGGGAAGCTTTGCGCTGAGCATATTGTGCAGAATCTTCCCACAAACTTGACATGGGCAATTGCTGGACGGTGTGTGGAGAAACTCAGCGTGCTTGGGGAGCAATTGCGAAAACTTGATCCCGAGCGCAAAGAACCGGGTATGTCGTCTTCAGGCTTTTTCTCTTCCCCATTGTACCTTTACCCCTGCGGGCGGTTTCTTTATATATAATTGATTGCTGATTTAATTCTCCGGGGTACTGGCAGAGATCGTGGATTTGCAACTACGGCCTGTAGAGCTAGATTCACTTGCTAAACGGACTAAAGTGATTCTCAACTGTGTCGGGCCGTACCATCTGTACTCGACGCCAGTTGTGGAAGCTTGTGCCAACAATGGTACTCATTATCTTGATGTGTAAGGATTGCTAAAGTTTCTACTTACTTGTTCAAAATACTTACCGGAGATTCTGATCCATAGGACCGGCGAGATGCCGTGGGTTAAAGAGATGATCGGGAAATACCACGAGAAGGCTAAGGAGACAGGTGCAATAGTGAGTGATAAGCAGGCATATATATAAATCATGGGGTAAGTGTGATTTTTATTACTGACTTACTACCTGTTCATCAGATAATATCAGCAGACGGATTGGAATGCGCCCCCACAGATCTACTAACCTGGGCGCTGGTCAAATATGTCAGTGACAAATTCTCTGTCCACACCAAGGAAGTCATTAGTTCTATTTATAAGCTGAAGTAAGCAATTACCACCATGCTACTCCTTTCCCACTTGTATAGGGAAAATATTATGAGAATTGTAGCCCTCCTAACAAATTTCGGTCCTTATAGAACCGCAGGCGTGAGTGGCGGAACCTTCTCAACCGTCATAGGACTGGTTGACAAAGTGCCCCTGAAGGAATTATACAAGGCACAGAACCCTTATTACCTATCCGCCAGCCAACACAAAAGAAAATATTCGTCCCCTTTTCTTCAACGAGTACTTGGTGTCCGCGTCGTGCCTGAGCTAGGCACGATGACCAGCTACATCACCGGCCATTGCGACGTCGCCGTCGTTCACCGTAGCAGCTCCCTAATGCCCGAGCTGTACGGACCGCACTTCCACTTCGAATCTTTTGTGGCCGTTCGCAATGCCCTGGTCGGAATCATCTTGCACATTTCAACCATATTTGGAGTGCTGGCGCTCACATTACCACCTGTGCGTTGGCTGGTGAGGAAACTCATCTACGCACCAGGCGAAGGGCCGGAAAAGCGGAGAACTACAGGGAACAGAATTGAGTATCGAGCGATCGCAACGGCCGAAGAGAGGTCTGCTGAAGGGAAACCTATCAAAGTACTTGGGACGTACAAGGCAAATTGCGATGCTTATGGAATGACGGGAGTGTTGCTTGCGGAGTCGGCTATGGTTTTGTTGACGAGTGAGAGGATGTCACAGGAAATTAAAGGTGGGTATCTGACACCTGCGATGCTAGGGCAGGAGTATATTGATCGCTTGGATAAGGTTGGAATTACGATTCAGATGAATGTTTTGGAGGCGTAAAAGTGGGTTGCTTATTTGTATGACATTTTCGTTTATCTACTTTACGATAGATGCATATATATATGCTGTTAATTGATTAATGTGATGCCCGGAAATCATAGCACATTTGTATGATCTTAAATCAGTGTCAACTGTCTGGGAACAGTTGTATCGTCCTTAGTTTCTTTGGGCAATGTACATGTACACCCGGTATCAGATGGAGCTTATGCAAGGGATCGTGCAGGAACGCGAAACCTCGTGGCGAAGACCAAACACCTAAGATTCGAACCCATGCCATGGCCGCCCCAAAAGCTCATTCAAAATATTGCAGAGACCCATTTCTATCAAAAAATATCTCATATCGTGGTCCCTTTGGTCCCGTCGTTCGCCAGCCTGGCCTCTCCGTATCTGTCGAAAACCTGCCCAAAACCAATTATTGCCAGGCTGTTAATTTTGCACATCAGTATCAACCCAAGCAATCTTCCTGTGCGGCAAATCTGCCATCTGATTTCACGATTCTCCATTTTTGTCCCTACAATAATTCTTCGCCCTTTTCCTCAAGAGTCAATGTCAACGGCACTGAGTCTGCCGACAGAACCTGCCATATTTGCGGGATGCCAGTCAAACCCGCTATTGCGCACGTTTGAGGAATGGGTCGACAACGTTAGATTGTGTGCTTGAATCATCTGCCCTCGTCCGATATAGGGAGAGTGAAAGCGATTCCATATGGCTCACCGAAAATCACCTATCAACATAAACCGTAGCTGGGGAATGTGTATAAAAATATAAAACCATTCATTCATTCCAACCCCATGTTCCAAGGAAAGAAAGGAAGAAAGGGAAGAAGGGTTTTCAAGAAATTCGGTCACCATTTCACCCTCCTGCTCACATAGTCTTCGATTTACATCACACCATACACTAAGGCTTACCCTAGCAAATCTGCGCTAAAAATAAGCCGTTCGCAAACACTCGCTCTGATATATATTTAGGAAGTATCCTTGGGTGGGCAGAAATAATGGGCGTAACACTGCGCGTTTAATGACTGGAAATAAAAAAAGGTAAATTGGAACAGAAAGGGGCGGAGGCGCAACTGGGGAATATAGGGGTGTAATTGAGGGGTCCAAGCTGCTCATTTTATCAGATGATGGGAGTAGAGACGAGCTGAAGGAGAGAAATTAGGGAGAAACAAGGGGCTGGATGGGGAACAAGGCGAAAAGTTGAAGATTGAACGGATACGCTGCCGGAGAAAGTCGAAGCAGATTGATTCTAATATATAACAGTATCCTCCTTATCTTCAAGTATGACTTCTCCAGAATCATCTTCAGTTGACTTCTGATGGTGGCTAGCACCAGCTGTGGATGGGTGGTCATTGTGAGTTTTAGAAGGAGATGTGGAGGTTTCGTTAGTAGCATCAGAAACAGTGGGAAGATCAGATGTAGCCGGGGCAGTGGAGGGAAGGGGAGGTTTGAGGGATTCAGTTTCAGTAGTCGTGGTTGGCTCAGCCTTATGCTCATGTTGAGGAGGGTTGTGATTACTATTAGTGTCAGCACCCACCGTATCGAACTTTTGTACTGTGTCCTGAGAATCAGAAATTGCGTAAGTCCCTGGAAGGGCGGCTGAGCTTATTTCATCTGCAGCGGTTGCCTGATCATCATCTCGTTCTGGGACAGGACGGGATGGCGATGGTGGATTTTTAGCTTCAAAATCCTCAACCTCCCTTGCAATGGCCACTTTGCAATCTTCGATTTGCTTCTTAATTCTATTTTCCTCCTCGGGTCGAAGTTCCCACGGCTTATAGTACTAATTGTTAAGTGTCAGCAGAATTTAGGTACACCATGGGTCTGTTTAGATAGCTTTGTATACGTACGAGGACCGGTTCGGCTGTTGTTTTGAGGAAATGGGCCATAGCTAGCTGGTTCGAGTGTCGAAGACGCATCTAAAGAGACCAAAAAAAAAATTAATCTATGTGATAATTTAACTCCAACGACTGCCGGGTCAGCTGGAGCTACCAACATACCGATTGCGCATCATAAATTCTCTGTTGCTTCCTCCGCATTGCCAAGAGATCTTCTTGCTTCCTCCGTGTCAGTTCATTGTATTCTTCCTCTTGCGTGCGGAGCTTTGCCTGCTGTTTCTTCTCGATATCGGCGCGACGTTTCTGTGCTGCTGTAGGTGAGCTCTGTGAGAGTGTACCCAGCAGCGCGCCAAACAATCTTTGACCACGCTTGCGCTCCTCTGCTGCACCATTTTTCCGTCGGGATTCCCTCTGGTCTGTGGCATTGTTGATGGTCTTAGATGTCGTGGCTGCGAGGGAGGACGGTTTGTTCTCCCCGGATTCAGGTTGGTTGTTATTTTCGCTCAACCGGCGACGCTTGTTCTTATTATCATCAGCCGGGGACTGGCGGCGCTTTAGACTGCTATCCGGACTTTCTTCCTGTTCGGGAAGTGCGACGGCCGATGCGATGGTTCTGGGACAAAAATTACCATGTTAGCTCCCTGGGCCGTGTCGCTGGAGAGAGTTACTTACCCGTCCGCCATCATTAAGCTGTTCGGTATAACTAGCGGAATGTCGGATGGATCTCAAATAAAATAGACAGGTTCACTAAGAAAAAAGGACCAAAAGCAATGAAGATTTTGTCTAAACGTGGGCTAAGTTATTGATATGCGGATATACCTCACAATGGAGGCCTGGATGGAAACTTTGGGAACCAGAGCTAATCGAGTATAGCGTAATATACCCTTAAGATTACAAATCTCCTCAAGCATCTCGCAAGCTCTTGAGGTTCTTTGAGTATCTCAACATATTTATTCAAGAACAAACCCGGATGATTTGTTCTGTTTAATTGTATCTGAAACACAACCCTATCAAATATCTGCTGCAGTCTAACCAGCGAATAGTGTCAAATTGTGTGTTCTGCTGGCTATGAGCAATTTCCATCAAACTACGTCGATTCAGAACAAAACCGAGAAGAAACCCACACTCCTCCCAAATCCTGTGAAAGCACGAGAAGCAGCTGTTTCTTGTAATTAGCAATAGAAGCCATTCATAATTTGGCACGCCCGCCCCCTCGACGAGAAGCCCAGAACGTCCCACATCCTAAACAACCACCGCCACAACCATGTCCCGTCACCACCCCGATCTCGTAATGTGCCGCAAGCAGACCGGTATCGCCATCGGCCGCCTCTGCGACAAATGTGACGGCAAATGCCCCGTCTGCGACTCCTACGTGCGACCTACCACTCTCGTACGTATTTGCGACGAGTGCTCGTTCGGAAACTATCAAAATAAGTGCATCGTGTGTGGTGGCGAAGGCATCAGTGACGCATTTTATTGCTTCGAGTGTACTCGCTTGGAGAAGGATCGTGATGGGTGCCCAAAGATTATCAATTTGGGTAGCTCTAGGACGGATTTGTTCTTCCAACGGAAACAGCATCGTGCGGGGGTATCTTGATGCGACATCTCTTTGTCATGTGTGCTCGGTTTTGACAGGAAATGATGAAACTGATTATTTCTTGTGGGGAACGGATAGAGTGGTGATGAGGCGCGTGAGAGGCGCAGTAAGGATGGGCATGAAGGGAAAAAAAGGTGCATAATTAATGCAGTGACTACGCGTTTTGTTTATGGGTTATGAGTCGCCACGAAATATAGAGCTTGCGATGGCGTTCAGGGTATGGGATTTACAACTACCAAAATGGTCTTGGATTTATAGAGAATGCGCAAATGGGTACGATATATAAGGGATTCCGGAAATCAATGAAGAGCGGAGACATTTTGACCTTAGCAATGCCCCAGTGATTCTTGAAATTGGAACCATACCTTGGACCGGTGATCAGGCCAGCCTAGACCAGTCCTGGAAAACGGCAAAACACCACAGCTCACCGTCCGGGCCTCTTTGGCCTCGCAAATGCCTTTCGCGCTTCATCCTTTCGTGGATTCACTAGTTCAGCAAGACTTCCAGGCGTGATGTCTGTGGGCTCCGATGCCTCAATCTACTCCGCAAAACCTTAGAGTTAGCTACTTGCACATCAAAGGAATACTTTTCTTTCATACGGAGTATAAAGCGTCTTAGATACCTTGTGCGCAACTTCTAGGCCCTGCAAACCGGCAAGTTTCACCACGTCATTCCGCGAGCTGGCATGTAACAGGCGCTCTTTGATTACAGAGCTAGATGGGCATGTGTATATGAAGATCACAGCTTTGGGGTCCGGATAGTGGTAAAACGTGTACTGGGCTTTCGAATCTGAGATCAAGCTTGCAAGAGAATCAGGTTCGACATCCAACTCGGTGGAAATTAGAGTGAGAGTCTCGGTTGCCACGTCAATAGTCTAGATATGATAGCACAAGGCACACATTAGATTAGCGTATGACAAGCAATTTCCAACTCATCATATCTCGACTCCAAGAAGTGGTAAAACCCCTCACGGGCGCAAAGAGCACACACAAACTCACCAGCCGAATAACTGAGC
Organism: Histoplasma capsulatum G186AR; assembly: GCF_000150115.1. Taxonomy (NCBI): domain Eukaryota; kingdom Fungi; phylum Ascomycota; class Eurotiomycetes; order Onygenales; family Ajellomycetaceae; genus Histoplasma; species Histoplasma capsulatum. The sequence continues at coordinate 311,473 of NW_025544812.1, read as the reverse complement.
CATTAGCCCGCTCCCGCTGCAAGGCCTCTTTCACCCCATCTCCAATTCCAATGTGCAGTTCACTCTCCCCTTCCCCATTCCCACGTCCAATGGTTCCTCCAATCCCCACATCCCTCCTTCTGGCCATACTCCTCGCCTGCTCCTCCTGCCTCCTAACCTCATTTAACTCCCTCTCCTCCTTCCCCATCAAATCATCCCTCCTACTCTCCGCTTCGCCATCTTCCGCAGCACCTCCGGTTGCCGCATTTCTATCCGCATCCCTCTCCTTCCAAACCGTAGCATCCAGAACCTCCTCCGCATCCGCCGCAAAGATGGTGCTATCGAATTTCTCGCTGCCAAGCTCGCGGACGAGAGTTGCGCGCGTGCTAGCAAATAGAGTCTTTGCACGCACGGGAGATGTCGATGGGATATACGTCACGGCTATGAGGGTGTTGGAGACGATGGTGCGGCGGAGGATGAGGTAGATTGGGGTTTTGGGTTGGATGTGCGGGGCAAGGAGGGGTAGGGAGTTGAAAAATTTGGTGTCATCATCAGTAGTTGGGGGAGGGAAAGCGATAGGGTCCAGAGGGACAAGACTCTCGGAGGATATTGTTACGGGGAGACAGAAGTGGGAGGGGGTTGCGATGAAGGCATCAAAGGCTTTATGTAGCTCAGGGGAGACTGCGGGGATGAGGGGATAGTTATTGGCCCATCAGCATTTGGGTTTTTTTCCTTTTGGAGAGCGGGAATAATGAAATGTAGAGGGGAGGATATATACCTGATATTCCGGACTGCATGTTTGTAACCGCTTATAATCTCGGAAGGCTGTCTTGTAATTTGTGTTCGATGTAGTTTTGTTGTACCGGAAGGGATGAAACGAGCTGGTCAACTAAATATTTAAACCCAGCCTCAGCGCCCCCAACTACCTAGTAAATAAATGTATCTATCTCTGTGCCACGGAACTCGACTTCAATCCTATAACCATCCCGAATTTATGTACTGGCATGGTTATTTATTGTTTTGTTATTTCGAGATATTTAACAATTATAGATTTCTCTACTGAGATGGCTGGATATGTTCTTCGCTACGAGACCCGTTGCTGTATTTTCACAGTGGAGATTTGAACCCTGATGATGTCCTATAGCACTTTTCCAGCTTCTTTACATGGACTAAAAATAGCTAGAAACCTATGATAGGCTTGATCCCAGAGAATCGGTAATATGAAAGTAACATTTCGCATCTCACAAATGTACATCGGCCTCGAGAAATATAAGCTGCGGCCTAAATAAACAATGCCACAAGTCTATCAATCCAGGAATGAAATTTGTATAGCTCCAGAAAAAAGCAAACAGGGAAAGAAAGGGGGAAACGAGAGAAAAATATAAAGGAAATGTAACCACGCAGAAAAACAACAATATCGCTAATATCCACAACATAAATTGGACATCCCAAGCGACAGATGGTAGGTGACACCGAAGGAAACCAAAAGGCGAGTTTATACACGCAGATAAAAATAAAAAGAAATAATGCAGCCAATCACCACATACATGCTAAGTCAGGGCCAAAAGCGTAACTTCCACCGCAGCGACTTGCTGTCAACCTCGGGGTGATATTCCTCGATTCCCAGTGCAGACAAACTACAGGTGACAACAAGCTACAAAGCGTTAAAGTTACTCATTATACTTATTCCCGCCCACAATTGACCAGCGCGACCGCTCGAGGCGCTCCTTGATAAACTCGTACACGGTAAAGGTTACCGCCTGGCCCGGTGCCACACGCATGACACGAGGCGTGATACCCTTATAGAACGCCCTGGCGCCCTCGTGCTTGAACATCTCGGTCGAAATGGACGTAATGCGTGAAATAGCCGTTTGGCCGGGCTCAGCTGGAGTTTTCTGCAGACGGGTTTTTATCGTGTCAATGGGCGCGTTCGAGAAGGGACCCATAGCTCCGGAAATCAATCCAATAACCATGGTCTGGTAACTGGGGAGCTCCTTCCCTGAATATTGGGGCTGCCATCTTTGAAGGAGCGCCTTCAGTTCGGAGTATGCAGTGAAGTTGGCGGCTTGGTTGGTGCCTTGTCGGAGGGCCGTGAGGGAAACACCGCGGTAGAGAGCGCCGAAACCCTCTTCCCTGACAACGGTGAGGAGAGCGTGTGGCGCACTGCGGTATTTGGGGGTGTCCAGAGGATCAGCTAGGCTGTGTTGTTGTGCCTGGAGACGAATCTTGATCACTTCCATGGGCGTGACGACTGCGACAGCTTCTGTGACCCCAGCGGCAAGACCAGCTAAATTCAGAGATAAATTGTAAGCCATGCTGAACTGGGCAAACGCAGAAATCCTCATATCAAACGCTCCTCTTGATCTAACGTACCAAGCATGTTCGCGGAGCCAGAAAGCTTCCCAGTTTCTTTATTAGTGAGCGCTTGTTTATACCACCCATACGATGTGAATCGAATGGCCATCTTCGGTACTATTCCGCTCAAAACAGCACCGAGACCCTTGTATAAACCGAGAGCTGTCTCCCTCCTTACGATTTCCCGCCCAGTCGCAATGAATCCACGAGCTTTTACCTACACCCGTACTCCATCAGTCTCAAAACCGCACTTGTGGTTTTCAGTATAGAAGAACTCACCCCTGGTGCCCGCGCTCTTTTTGACAGTTGCATTCGGACCTTAACAGTATCTAAACCATAAGAAAATTGAGCCCGTGCCCAGCACACCCTATATTTTGGAGCTTTGACTCGGACCAAAAAAAAAAAAAAGAGGGGAAAATCCCGTACCTAGAGGATGGCACACGAGCGCTTCCATCATTCCAGCCGTACCACCCGCTATACTCTTAGTCAGTCATAGCAATGCTCCAGGCTAGCATTTGGATAGAGGGGGTTATCAAACTAACCAATTAAATTGGTGGCCACCGAGGTGGGCTTCTTCCCATTTTGACTGTTTGCATTCTTTTCAGACATGTTACTATGATGTGAAGGAGTTTAGAGGGAGAGAAGGAGAAGAGAGGTCAAGCAGGAATTGCGCCGGTTTCAAAGTCCGCGAACTGTTATCTTCGAACCCTGTCGTTTCCAATCTCAATGTTTAGGCGATACAATTGACAAAAGGGAAAGGAGGGAAAAACGTAATCCCAGGTGAAAGTCAAAAATGAGAGAAGCCGAGGGAAGATATTTTTTATTTTTATTATATTTTGGAATAGGCACAATAAAGATTTTTCAAGGAACAGGAGTTGTGCGGAAACAAGCACATAAAAATATCGAGGACGGGAATTTTTGGAAACGGAGATCCAATTGATGGGGCCAATAATGATGCAATACAAGGGTAAGCCCTACTTTTTTTTTCTGTTTCAATACTCCCGAAAGTATCTTGTATAGGGAAAATACATAGCCTTGAACAACCGGGAAGCGAGAGTATTTCGCTGTGAGGGGCCCATGGACGAGCGGAAGGACGGAAGGGCGAAACAACCCTTATCTTAAACACCCGACAGCAGGGCTATAAACTACTAGTACATACAAGTACCTGGAGTTTCCTTTCCTTTTTGAATCAGTTGTCTCCATGACGGATCTATCAAGTTCCTTGCCAGTTGTTCCTACACAGAGGCTGTTGAAAGCCATGGTCGTGGCGATCTCAGGGCTCTCATCAGTCCCGAGGTCCTGCCGAACTAAAAGTCGCAGCTCCCAGGCATTTGAAATGGCGGCGCGAAGCTGGACCTGCATGACCGTTCCCAGATCTCACTCACCTGATTCGAATCATTCCAGAAATTTAGGTTGGGATCAGAAAAGACATGTGAAAACAAACGCCCCTCAGTAATACCCCCAGAAATGACATTTGAAACATTAACCCGTCTTGTAGGATGGTCCATGGATGATACATAAAGAGACGACCAGCTGTTGATTCAGCTGCTCGCTCCTCTTTCACATGCTTTCAAACAGGCAGCCAACTAAAAACACAAAAACACAAAAAAAGGGGTCTCCAGGGAAGGATTTCATCAATCCCCAGACATCGGCTTAGGGTCTTCTTGTCAGCTGTTTGACCGATGGGGTTTAGTGCGGGCAGCATGGCTTCTTTTTGCGGGGCATTTGCCGAAAGCGGGTAATCTCGGGGCACTCGCGGGAAACTCGTGAGCGTGACGTTTTTCGGTTTTCGCGCTGCGCCTTTTGCCGAGCTGGATGACTAATCTCAAGGATGCCGAGGTCGGATCCTTTGGTTGCACAATGTTGGCTCAGATATTCATTGTTGAGCCTCTTCAGAAAAGCCAGGCGGGTGAAAAGGACTACGTTGATATCTTTAGCTACACACAGCTTCACGCTTTTGAATCTGATTAGGAGGTATCCGGGGCTACGGCGTGATGGAATGGTGTCTCTCATCAGCGTCTCGGGTTAACTAGATGGAGTGACCAATGATCTAGTCTAACTGTAACTAGGTAGCTAACTAGGGGAGACAATCTAATCAGATAATCACCAATGGTCTTCAGATCGCCTACTGAATAGACACATAGGGACAGAGAAATATTAGTATATCTGAGTGAGTAGGGTGAGGCAAACGAAAAATTTTGGCCCACATCCCGTAGTTAGTTGTTTTCAAGCCCTGATCCCTACCGTTTTAACACATTGTGAATAATGAGCGGCACGGAGAAATGGAGGACAGGAGGGGGGGAAATCATCCTCAACTCGACCCGCCCCGTTTGGCAGAGTGATATAAACAACCCTGACCGAATGCTCGTTATGAAAAATATCAACGCCTTTGCCAAGTCAACGATGCTGGGGACCGGAAACCTTAAATTGCTCCACCAATCTTCAACCTTTCCACTTGTCTCCATACTAGATTTATGATGCTCTCAACTGCTCTCGATAATGCAGGGGACGGGATTTGGAGGTTAGGGTCAATGCCAAATATCCAGCACATCTATCGACTTCTGATTGTCCCTCGCTAGTCGCTGCTTAATGCGTGACTGGTCTAAAGTACCCACCTTCCACAAGCTCAAATTCTTGTTTCTATTTTTGTATTTTTCTCTTTCCTAGCATCCGACGAGAGAGGAAAGAGCTGTCTACCCTCTCTTCTGCTCCACTTCCTATGGATGTCCTTTCCGTGAGTCCAGTCTGCCGAAAAGGGCGTATACAGGCACATCGTATCCTCCTGGCAAGCGGTGGTTGTTCTGTGAGAGAAGACAACTTTCTATAGTTATAGAAAGCAGAACGGAGAGGCGTACATATTCTGAAATAGTCCAGCCAATGGGACCCCAATCCATTTCTCCTACACCCCCGAGGGAAGAGAAAAGCTCCCTTTGTACCACTATTTTCAAATTTGTTCTCCGCCAGTGGCTCCTGATCGGCTTAAATATTGGCTGTGCCCTCGCATACTACTTTCCAGAGGTGGGCAAGCATGGTGGCATCATTAGATCGGAATACACTATCCTGTATGGGGCGGTGGCTCTGATTTTCCTGATAAGCGGTCTCTCTATCCCTAGTGACAAACTGCTCCAGCACCTGCTGAATTTCCGCCTGCATCTCAAGACTCAGGGTATCTCGTTTCTGGTAATCCCGGCCATAATGACCGGACTGGTGCGTTTGGTAGACACCACGGACCATGCGGAAAAGATTGATAGGCACGTGTTGGCCGGGTATATCATATTGGCATGCCTGCCGACCACCATTGTGTCTAATGTGGTGATGACTCGGGCTGCGGGTGGAGATGAAGCGGCGGCGTTGGTCGAGGTATTTATTGCGAATATCATTGCTCCGTTCATCGCGCCTGGCTGGGCTGTGACATTAATGCCCGAGTCTCGGGCATTTGGCGTGTGGAAGGAGTCGAATGGTGATTTACAAGGGATATATAGGAGTGTGTTTAAGCAGTTAGGGTTGAGTGCTTTCCTGCCGTTGGTGGTTGGCCAACTTATTCGGTGGAAGTGGGCGGAGAAGACGGTCTGGGTGATGAAGACTTTTTATTTGGTGAAGTGGAGCAGTGTATGCTTGATTGTCATTGTTTGGTGGGTTTCCTTTGAATGCCTTCCGACTCTTCGTGGATCACGGCAAGCATTTGAAGCACGGAATGTAACCCTTTAAGCAAACCAAATGTGCCATTTCTAAGGTTTCCTTTGTTCTAATTTCTCTTCTCTACTTATTCTCTACTTATAGGTCCAGCTTCTCGACTAGCTTCGCAACCGGTGCCTTCCAATCGCTGAGCCACGAAACAGTCGCATTCATCACGCTGTTTAACATATTATTTTACACCTGCCTCACTGGTCTCAGCCTGGTAATCGCATATCCCCCTTCCGCGGTCATTCCACAAGCAAGGCCCGCAACTGCGAAGCCCTCCGTCACAACGGTAATTATATCGAAAAAAGCCAAACTCCATTCGCTCCTGCAAGCATTCCTCGCCCGCCTCATCAAGCGAACCCCGCCGCTCGAAACCATAGCCATTTGCTTCTGTGGTCCGGCGAAGTCCGCCGGTTTTGGAATTCCCATGGTCTACGCCATGTACCCCATGGTAAATCTGCGTCTTGTCGCTAAGTTAACCGTACCTGTTATCTTGTATACGTTGGAGCAGATCGTCTGTGCTCATTTCATGGTATATTTCTTTAAAAGGTGGGGGGAAAGGAGTGTGGGGGACTGGAGAGAAAAGGAGAAAAGGGTGCCAGGAGAAGGAGGTGGGCTGGGAGCTGGTTGTGAGAGGGGGGATTTCAGTGTGAGTACCGGTGCGGGTGGAACGAGTGAGGATATGCAAGAAACCCTGCATGATTGTGCTGATGTTATTGAGAATGATGTTGAGCGCGGTGAAAAGGTGGTTGGTAAGTTTACTGAGATTGGGTAATATTTGTAATTCGTGTATCCGGTCTTCAGCAATTTGGATATCACCATAGAGATTATAGCCTATGTACAAAAAAAAAAAAAAAAGCAGACCACGAAAACGGCTATGGGGAGATTATGAACCAAAGAAATGCAAAGGAATAGAACAGGTAAATGATGAACAACGAACCCATCTCCTTATATACACCGAACTCAATATGGCCGTACCGGGGGGGAAAAATATATATAGACCTATAAACAAAATACCTATGTACAGTACATCATGCCCTTTGCTATATGTAACTAACCTTAACGCCCATGCCTACAGTGCCACGAATTTTCTGCCATCCAGAATGCATGGTTCTGCGGAGCCGGTTTCGGACATCTGCGCGTCTAAGCGCGATGAGGACACCGAAAACAATAAGGAGCGCACGCAAAAAGGATAGCGGATTCGCAGACATGTAGCGACGCATGTTCCTGAGTAGCGCAACCAGTAAACTGGCAAACATGCGCATTCGCCCCATGGCCTGGTTCGATTGTTTCGACGCTTCGGTCGCTGAGGCTGAAGCTGCCTTAACGGCCTTTCTTGCAGGTTTGGGATTTCGACTTTTGCCCGAAGGAGTGCCGGCATTTGGAAGTTCATTCTCGATTCCGTAGTCGACTTCGCTGCCCATTCTTCGATGGACGTTCGTTATTTTTGCGACACGCGATTTCTCCGTGGCTGGCTTTTTCCCTGTAGGTAGTTTCTTCTTTGCCGCCTCTTGTCGCTGGCGTTCGAATTCCGCCTCCTTCTCGCGCTGGAGCTCTGCAGCCTGTAGCTCACCTTGCTTTCTTTCCTCTCGTAGATTCTCCAACGTTTGCAGGAAGACGTCTTTCCGCTCATCGTCCAGAATCTCAGACAGGCTGATGAACTCCTTAGCGTAGTCCCATTCGTCGTTCCGAGGGAGGACATGCAGGGTGAAGAGCTCTAATATCCGGATCCGCGCCGACAGGTCCCTTGGCGTATCTGTCCCATTCGCATGCGATGCTCCATATTTTCGTTTCCTGGGCGGTGAGCTCTCCACGTGAGCTGCGACGTCAAGGTTAGGTTGGCTGGAGGAGGATAGGTAATGTTCGAGGCGCTGCTGATTGAGCTTCTGCGATGGTGCATGGGTAAGGAGCAGAGTGGCGCTGAACGGTAATGGCGAATGACATGTCAGCGCTGTTCAAGATAAAATATTAAGCCTCCCTGCATCCTTGATCGGAACTCACATGTTATAAACGACATCCGCATCTATGCAGCCATCCCTGCCTCCGTATCCTACCTGGGAGACGATGTTCCAGAGCTCACCATCGCGGGCTTTGGAAGCCAAAGTTTTCCATTCATTTTTACCAAATTGTTTTATCCCCTCTTCGGCGCCGAGTTCGACAATGGCATTCAGAATGGAGATGTACAGGGTCCAAACCTTTTTTTGAAGATTACTCGAGGCTGTAGCAATTGGAGCAAGGCCGTCCTCTTGATTATCATGTGACAAAGGTGGAGTGATGATGGGTTCAACAACTGATAACGCTTCTTGTAATCGGCGCGTGAGAAATAGCTCCGAGGACTGTTTGTAAACCTGAGATATTTGTTTGGAGGATGAGAGGGAGAGGGAGGAGCTGAGGGAGGAGACTGAGGAGGACATCAATCGTGGCGGCGTCGAAGCGTGATGTACGCTGTTCTCTGCCATCATGCAAGACTTCGGGTTGTCGGGGTCGAAATGTTATGAGAAGATTCAACTTCAGTCAGACATAGCAAGTTAGCAATAATCCTTGTTGACTTGCAGAGCAGAACTCCTGCTTGGGCTGGCCGAGCCTCAGCATCCTCGGTCTAAATGTGGATCACGAGATCCCCGTCATAGGGAACAAAAATTCAATCATTCAATCTATCTGTCGTAGTGCATCTGAGGTACTTGAAAACCACGAACCACTAAGCGAATCCAATTCTTCGATTTAGGCGACCAAATACCCTCACTCAAAAGACTTTGACACCTCTCATAATCCTTCAATTTGACCGAGTTGGATGGTTTGGCGGGAGTTATTCTTGCAGAATGGGGAGCTTCCTATCCCCTCTCTTCACTCTACCACTTCTGGTCTAATCTTTGCCAAATTTATATGTGAAAGAGATCTATCTAATTTATTCTATTTCGGAAATTTCCCAACTCTAATATTTGTTGAGTTGTTCATGCATTTGTCTTGATGAAACTCAGATTGAACTCAGAGTTCTCAGTCACCAGTTGTCAAGTTCTGTTTCTGTTAAGACTTCAAGGCGTGAAAGAGAATTGAACTTAAAAGCTGTGCTAAATAGAGAATTCACCGTTTAGCCTAGCGGTAAAGCACTTCAATATCACAACTTCCTCTGATCTGGATGGGTATCTGGTCTGCGCAGGAGGAGCTTGCTTGGGAGAGGTGTGAGCAAACACTGCGAGACTAGATTTTCCCATTCGCTCTCGCTCACCGTCTGTACGACTGACCTAGTCGATCACCAAGAGACCGTGTGGTTTGAACTTTGAAGAGAGCAGAGAAGCCCAATGGTAGGGAGCTCTCTGGAAAGGGCGGCTTGACTGAAGCTACACACATTTGGGACAATTGTCCCTGTAACTTATCCACGCCTGGCGCCTGCATCTTTAGTCTTTAAGTTACTACAACAAGAGAATTCAAATCCATTGTCTCCTGCCCAAGATCGCCTGCAATTGTGGTGCAGACAAAAGGATTTTTATCACTTCCTGCTAGATCTGATGGGAAACTGAGGTCACACTGCTGGGCGACTTCTTAACCAGCGACAATACCAAATCATCACAACCCCTCTTACATAGGAAGAGGAAAACCCTCATCTCTTGTTTGTGTTGCTTATCTCCTGGGTGCTGCACACAGACTGACATGTTCTAAACTGGCTTCCATTTCCATCCATTTCTTCATTCAATCTCTTTCATTTCCCTGGGTTTCTCATTCCTTTTAGTCCATGAGTGAGCCCTAAGGAACTCAACTCTCCCTGACTTTCTGTGTCCCATTTGCTCAATTTTCCATATCTGAACCTGCGTGTTTATCAAATATGGATGTGACAAAGCAATCGTTTAGCCAGCATCTACCTAGACTACTAAATGACCTGGCCGAGTCCACTTTCGTTGCCCTAGACCTAGAGTTTTCCGGAATCGTCGCAAGACAGTCTGGCCCTAATCCCGGAAGCGATCTGTGGGGAGAGAAACAAACTCTTCAGGCAAGATACGAGGAAGTTAAATATGCAGCTGAGACCTATCAGGTGTTGCAAATTGGCTTGACCTTTGCAAGGGAGGACACGGAGACTGGTCAGAGTGATCGTGCGCGGTTGACAAAACTTTGGGTTTGATGCTAAACAGGAATAATAGGAACCTATGTGTTACGGCCTTATAACCTCCACTTGAATCCCGTGCTTGACGAAAAATTAGGGGTTGAAAGACGATGGTCGTATCAAAGCCGTGGTTTGTATCCCCATATCAACTGGCAAATTTTACTGTTCCACCACCAATGAGGTTTTACTGAATAAACAAAGCTGTCCAGTTTTTGATGAAAAACGGATTCCGAATGGAAGCACCGTTTGTAGAGGGGCTGCCATATCTGTCGCGCCTCGAGGAAAAACAAGCAATGGCGAAATTAGCAGAGAGTGAGCATAGTATCGCAAAACTTATGGATGTCAACCCCAAAGACATGGACCCAGAATCCCAAGCCTTTTTAACCCAGGTTCGCCGTCTTATTGACGCTTGGATTAACGAGACAGGAGTAAGGAGATGATCGTTCTATTCATTCGAAAGTCATCGCTAACGGCTGAAAGGATAAGGAAGACTACCTCAACATCCCGGAACCTTGTCCCCTAGAAAATGGAAACACAGAAAGCCCATTAGGAAGCTGGAGGTTCAGTCTAAACAGTTACCAAAAACGCTTGGTACATCAGCTGGTTCGGGTAGAGTATCCTTCGCTCGTCTCAATCGGTCGACAAACATTCGTACAAATCATTCCATACGACAAACAGCGTGAGGAGAGCATACGTGTTGATAAATCACGAGCTCTTCGAGAGCGGGTTATCCAAAAAACGGGGTTTCGTTGGGTTGTTGAGGGCATGGTTGGAGGTGGCCTCTCTGCAATGGACCCAAGGGTCTTTCTTAGCTGTATCTCTAATTCCGCTCCAGTTAACACGAGCACGAGCGCCTTGTTGAGGTACTCTGACGACTTACAGTTGAAATTAAAATCAAGGCAGCCTGTGTTGGTTGGGCATAACTTGTTCACTGACCTCATTAACTTTTACAAATGCTTCATTGGGGACCTTCCGGATCGCATCGAAGATTTCAAGAACGCTATCCATGCTTTATTTCCCCTCGTTATTGACACGAAATATATGGCAACGCACAATTGTTCATCAATGACACCCTCGTCGTCCCTGACAGAAATTAACGACAAACTGGAGCAGAGGAGGACTCCAAGAATACGTAAGTTAACACAGCCCATATGGAGAATTGCATCTTCTAACCGCGTGCAATTTAGTTCTCGATCCAGAACATGATAAATATGTTGACGAAAAGCCACTCCACGAAGCAGGTTACGATAGCTTGCTCACAGCAAAGGTTCTGATCAGGCTGGCTGCGGAGTTGTTGGGAGAAGGAACTATTTCCAGCCCTTCCTCGCCTCCGATTACTGAGTCCATTGTTCTTGATAGTTGGCCAAGGACGCCTCTGAAGACAACTTCAAGCATAAGAAAACGCATTGAAAATAAAGGTGAAAAACTCATAGACGTAGATGAGCCAGATTGCAGTGATTCCAAGAGCTTCTCCTCATCGACGTCGGTGATGTCAATTTTTAATAGACCGCCGATTAGGAAGGATAAATCAACGCCAAAACAAGCACCAGTGGATTGGAGGACAGAGAGCGAAGTCTGTCGTATTCGCTCCCTCTTTTCCGAACAACCTGCTGATGGCGAAAACGGTACTCTCAAAAGCCAGCTGCTATCTCTGGATTCCAATTCACCTTTCCGAAAACTTCGAGAGAAGGCCGTGAGTCAACGGAAGAGACAAAATTCAAGACTAATTCCTCCATTTTCCGATGATTTTTGGGATTCTTACGGAAACAAACTTCGAGTTTTTGGGACACTGGAAGAAATATGTGACTTGAATTAATCTTTTTAAGAGAAGGGAGCCCAATTCGCGAGACACGACTCAAAACGATTTGCACAAGGAGTTTAGATCATTTTAAAGCATGACACAAATGTTTGAATGCAACATTTAAATTATTATCGGGGAAGTGAATAGAAGAACCGATGTATCCCGAATACATTGGTTCTGGAGGGCATATTTTTGTATGCAGTAGCTATCTAACCGTACACCTTAGAAGACGAAGGTACCGCTAGCGAAAATTGACCGCAATGACGGAATATCTTTCTCTAGGCACTGCTAAATGATCAAATAGCTGTGGAGGAGTAAAACGACGCAATTGATGATAAGGATTCGTGCCATATTTTGTAGATGAGGAGAAGATGTTTCACACGGGCACAGAAAATTTTATGTGCAAAAATTAGTTACGTCACGTGTGGAGATTAAGCCACAATTTATCTAGCGTGCCAGCACTTGAGTTCAAGGAACGTTTTGCTGGAGACTTTTTTTTTTGCAGGCTCAGTAGGCAGGTCAGGACAGGACGCAGGCCAGGCCACACAGCAACGAGCAATTGCTGTCTACATTGTTGGTTGTGAGATGTCTGCGGGAGCCAATGGTGCCAGGCGTTTTGCAACGCTGTTGAGTATGTGATATTGTTTCTTTCCCATCTACAAAGGGGAACCTGAGTTGTCTGGGAACAGATACTAATTTGTTTCAGGACCGTCAACATTTGATCCTGCTGTGTGCAGAAGCTGTCAAGAAACGCTCAGCCGCCGCGGATATGCCACTGCTGCTGAGTCCGCAGCTCAAGCTCCAGCGACACCTCAGACCACACCATCAGATACCACAAGTAATTCGCCCACCCTAACACCCAAATACGACATAAAAGCCGGAATCGTCCTCTCCCGCCCGCCCCGGCTAACACGCGAGCTCACCTCATTCGAGAAAGCGTTCTACTTCTACCAACGCCGTCTAAACGACCGTCTTGCACTGCCCTTTACGAAATACTTTTATTTCAAGCGTGACACACCCGCAGACGTCGATTGGAAGCGCAAGATCAAAGAGCGGCTGACGCCCTCAAGAGATATCGGGCGGTACAATGCGTATTCGAGTGAGGCATGGAACGACGAGTTGCTTGTTGGCTCCGTGGAGTCGGAGCCGGAGCACCAGATCAATGCACTAGTGAAGGACGCGGAGGGACGAGCTGTTACCGATACGGATGAAAAGGAGGGAAAAAGAGACGAAGTTCCGCGGCCGCTTCCGAGGGTTACGGAGGCGGATGAGAAAGGGGATCATAGAAGCTTGGATCGGCTGTTGCATCGGACGTTGTATTTGTTGGTGCAGGTCAAGAATGGGGAGAAGGTATTCTGGATGTTTCCGAGTGTGAAGTTGCAGGAGAAGGAGAGTTTGAGAATGGTTCGTTCTAATTCTTCGTTTCCTTTTTTTTTTAAATTCCCATTTTATGTCCTCTGCGTTGTGGCTGCTTGTTTCAAGGCAGCAAATATCGCAATTCCTGCCTCAACCTTTCCCCGGGCGATATCAATAGATTTTCCAAGCTAACCACGTAATATCATTTACATCAATACAGGGAGCGGAACGTGCGCTCTTGGACTCCGCAGGTCCTAACATGAATACCTGGATGGTTGGCTACCACCCGATCGGCCACTACGTCTACAACCTCCGCAAACCGAAACGTGATCCAGAAGCGGGGACTGAATTTCGCGGCGAAAAAATATTCTTCCTTAAGGGGAGAATCATGGCCGGCCAGGCAAACCTGTTGAAAAATACTCTGGGCGTTGTCGATTTCAAGTGGCTGGCCAAGGATGAGATTCAAAAGTATGTGCTGCCGGTGTATTGGAGTTCGATTAAGAATATGCTGGAGGAGAGATGACTTTTGGGAAGGGAGGAGGCTGTTTTGTAGGTGAAGTTGTGATTTGAATTGGCCCCGTGGATTTCTTGTATAATTCCCCCCCTGTATACTGCAATGTTGTATGGACTAAGCTCTGGTAAAGAATTGGATCAGGTTGATTTTTGGAGCTTTTCTTTCTTCCTCTAAGATTCCCTTCTCTCATTTGTGTCTGTACAATTACTAGATTCATGGAATTTGACGTTTAACAAAGTTGTACATCTTTCCTATTTTTGGGTGGGGGATTGATTCGCTAAGAACCCTCCTCCTATCCTTATAAGGTATCTCCATCAGTGAATTGTTTCCCAGATTATTCACTACTTTTGGAAAGTTGATAGAATGTATTTAACTAACATGTCATAACGATCTTTCAGGAATCATATCCCAAGCTTCCCATTAGAAACGCCGCGCACCACCCTACCTCCGACCCTAAACCCAGGGCAAATAAGAATACGTAAATCCAAAGGGAGAATTTATCGCCGGGAAATTCCTTCCTCATAGCATCTTCCAAACCAAAAGAGAAACATTCTTCGCCGAAAATTTGGTATATCAGACATACACATGCTCTTCTCCATAGCCACGTGAGAGATAGATATAAGAGCAGACAGAGGTAAGAACACAAACTAGCCATTAAATGAGAAATGTGGCCACAGATTTCGCTCATTTACAATTGAATTTCTGCGCCTGAACGACGGGCTGGTCCTTCGAGTTTTTACCCGCGGCGGCTAGGCTTTTGCCGCACATTGCGCAGGCTACAACGAGTTTGATTAATGAACTATCATCATTTCAACCAACGGGAAACAAGAAAGATTGGGGAAACATACCGTTCTTCGTATAAGCGCATCGTTGGCAGAATTTCCTGCCCTGCTCTGTCTTAGTTTTGCACGACTCGCACGCACTCGAGTAGGCGGCGTATGGGTTTTTGGCCTTGCTGCTAAGGAGTTTATTCTGTTGCTGAGAAGTTAGTGGATGCCTTCAGGTTTTTTTTTTTTTTTTTTTTAAAAAAAAAAAGGAGGGCTGAATGTATCAACCGATAAACGATTCTTAGTTGCGTATGCGATTCGCCATGATTGTGAATGTCAGGGCTTTCGCACCACGTTGCTGTGCCACCCTGAGAGGGATATGATGTGGGAAGGGAGGCCATCGGTAGGGCTGAGGCATCTGCACAAGCCGATGTTGGAATGCTGGCTAATCCAACACGCAATCAATTCAGCCACGCTGAACCCCTACGATGTACTTGCGTAGATACGAGTAAAGCGTTGAATGTGGCCACCCAGTCAAATTCCAGGCAATCCCTTCAGGGTGAGGGCTGGGATGATAGTCGTGGAAACATGGAATAAATTGAAATGACATACTTTTGATATCCCAGTTTTTCCTAGGGTTGCAGATGATTTACTCTTCGCACCTCCACCGCCACCAACGGTGATGCTCGGAGAGCCATAATATATATCACTCTTTCGTGTGACAGCTGGAGTGGCAAGCTCGGTTTTCTTGAGCTTCCTTTGGCACTTCGTACAGACCATCTTGCCACGGGAATTGCTGCCAGCTTAAAATACGTTCGCCTTCTCCCGCCAGCTGTTTCTGAAGATAAAATGACCCCAGAACGAAGCTGTGTGGTTTCTAGAGGAAGGATGAAGGGAGAAGCATGATATGGACAAGCCGCATGATGAGCTCAAGCATTTTCCGTTGTGGCTTAGCGCGGCTCAAGTTTTCCATTTATTTCCCGCCCTAACTCTAGCCGCCAGATACCACATTGGGTTGACGGGAATAGATATATATTTAACTATGCCAAACATGTTTAACTCATATTATTTTAGAAACTAACTATGGAATTTTGGCGAAGAGAAGTCTTAGCCCTGCAGTATTAACCGCAGTTCTACTCCTCTCAGCTGGCCCTGTCCAAAATGTTCTGGGCTGAAGGTTTGCGACTGAGGGCTGCAATGCACAAATCACCGGAAACCACGATCACAGTGTTGGCTAAGTTCCAGGCATTTTGTTTGTTAGTCGTTGCCCTATAATTCTATGACCGGTATTGGAAATTCTTTACACGATGCTGCAAACCACTAAATCATATGGCTTCGTTCGGTTTCTCTCGCATGACTTGCTGGGAAAAGTCATTCTGCAACTTATCTCCTTCATTTTGTAGTTATTACATTGATGGAGGCTTCGAATTCTTTGTTATGTCATGTTGCTCCCAACAGAATTGAGGCCGAAATGTATTTCAAATTATTTTGTTACTCTTGAAACCGCCCAGTTGGCAAAATTTCGAAGCCATACTCACTCCCCAGACGAAGGAATGGAATACCTGATTCAACAAGCGTTGCCGACTACAACACTTTGCGGAGTTTCCTCTCAAATGAATGCACTTTAAAAGAAGCCCGCTTTTTTACTCAAGTGTCGCCAGCTCAGATTCAGTTGGCTTCTCTTCTTTGTCTCTTTGTCTCTCGGAAGAACGCCGCGAGCTGGCATTGGCCAAATGACGGGTTGCAGGCCTAGTTATCCGGGAATTCCTCTCCTCACTACCTAGACAGCGACGTGTTAGGGACGGCTCCGATACTCGCCAGGCCCAAAATACTCGATAGCAACCCGGACCTATCTGAGCTCGTTTTTCATCTACATTTGGTCTCGCGACGTTGAACCTGGAGCTGAGTCTGGTCCCTCTCTACTCAGGAGTTGCCGCCGGCCTATCATGTATGTCCCACATCGGTCATTGCTTGAGCACCCACTCTGTCAGTTAACAGTCACCTGCCTGCCAAACGCATCCACAACGGAGCTATCGCTTCTTGGACTTCCTGATGGGGCATATGCTGTCTGAAAGGCATCAAGTGGAAGCACAAGTGGGGTCATCATCAAAAATCCTTCCCTGTTGTCCACTGCAGGATAATCAAGTGTTAGTCGTACAGGATGCAGAGGTAATGATTACTATCAAAGGGTACGGATGCGAAGGGAGTCCTGATTCTTCTCTGACAGCCGACATGGATTTTCCTCCAGGAATTCCGGCCAAAACGACTACTCATGGACGATCCTCAGCTAGATCGGTCTAGTGTTAGTAATGGAATAATTGCGGATCATCTTCGTGGTAATGTAGATCGTTTAATTGTCAATGGCATACAACACATTCAGTAACGGGCCTGCGGGGGGCGAATGTAAGAGCGACTATGCTGAATGGTTATTATTAGGCTTTGGGATTGAGCTGTTGTACCTCGAACCAAAACGCTAATAATATCATGGCGTGCGGCGTCGATTGTACAGACAATCTTGTCTGCTGAGGCTCAGCTGTGCTGGCAAGCAAGCTCAGTGGGAATATTGAAACGGCGCGCAAGAGTTTGTGGACAATTATAAACATTCTTGAAGCGATTGATTCGTCGATGAGTTCTTACTGACCCTGCACGTCACAGGCGGACCCTGTTTAGACACTGTAGCCTCAGAAAAATTGTGTTGAGAGAGCGCGAGAGTTACATAAAATTGTAGAAGCTGAGTGTTAAGACAGGAGGTGAAACGTCATTCATGTCCTGCGCACAAGTTCTACCGTGGCGCATCATTCTTTGATCTTCTGATCTGTCCATGGGATCTGCGCGCCTCTGGACCGAAAAATATGGGTTTGGCTTCTGGAAGGCTGGGTTTCGATACTCCTTCCATTTTCATTTTCTCTATTTGGATTTCCCCGGGTCGGAGATATACCATCCATATGGGCTTTGCTCTATCGTGAATTTCCCGCGCCCCCACAGTCGAATGCAGGTATCAAAACTCGCCCGCTGCGGCGTACCAACTCTGGGATAAAATCCAAGTATTCATATCATTTTCCGCTTCGGAGGACCCGGGATCCAAATGCAGCTGAAATTCAATGAAAGGAAACCGTCGGAGGCCAAATGATACGCTGTGTGGCAAAAATAATAGTGGGCTATCAAAAGCAGCAAAAATCGGCGACCTACTAATCCATGCAGATGCAGGCCTGTTAACCGCTGAAACCGCATATTTCAAGGCCTGGAATGATCTCCCTGTTCTAGCTTCCATGCATGGCTCCTGTGTCCCAAACTAGATCCATTAGAATACAGGGAGGGTAATCAGAATAGATTTTGCGACAGTACCGCTATTTTGATTTTCCGAAATTCTTGACTTTTTGACTTTTTGATTTTTTATATTTTTGGGCAACAAGCAACATGTCCTCCGGAATTCCTCGCACTTGCGCGCGCGCAAACACACACACACACACATATATATGTTTTCCCCTCGAATTGCGAATGGGGCGTCCGCGAATTCTGTTCTCAACCAGGTTGCTGGGATCGGAGTGGACAGAGTCAGGTCCGCGGGAAGCCATCAATGTGGCCGTCATCGGAGACGGAAGCTGGGGCCAGTGCATTATGCATGCAGGCTATTGTTGTGCCTGCCATGCCAGGGATAGCTGTCAGAGCACGCATTGGGGGTTTCTTTGGATGTGGGCAAAAACTGTGCTATGGAGCTGGAGAGGAACAGAAACCCTTGTTCCCAATAGCTAATAAAATTCGTATATACCTGGGTTGCCCCCCTTCATCAGCTCGTTTCTTCGCATACTCCCAATCTGTTTTCATCTTCATTCTTTTTCAGTCTTTGCCATCCAGCTACGGGAATGACGAGGATATAGTTGTATTGTTTCGCCTTCTTCCAGTTCTGTTTCACTCTCTTGTTGTTGCTTCATTTCTGTCGCTCGTTCCCTGCTTCGTGAAGCAAGCGCCACCGTCTGACCAGGCCAGCTGGACCGGAGTTCATCATCTCCACCACTGGCGCGCCTCCTGGATTCCATTTTGTTGAGATATTCGGGTTTTATACAGCAACGGAGCAGTTAATCCGCCACCTAATAATTATTTAATCCATTAATTATGAAATGCTTGGTCTATGACTTTCTTCAAATCTTTAATTATTACCCTCTATACTCAATATATATATTCACATACCTGCAAAACTGTCGTTTATGGCACATTAATTTTCCCCAATCGTTGAAAACATAGTTGGCCATTCCGCTCGCTGGATTTGCTTGACTCTTGATTTCTGTGTGGATTTGTGTCAGCTCAACTCGTACTCCCGCCAGAACCAAAGTGCGTCACGCGGCTCGAGGCTGACATCTCATACATTTCTCACGTTGGATTGAGCTATTAGAGGAGTTCGGCTCCCTAGATCTTTCCTCAAGCCGGCTATTGCTCTCTTCCTCGGTTGTGATTGCAGCTGCTTTGAGCCTGTTCAAAAAAACTGTTGTGTAGCTCCAAGGGTGCTCCACACCGATTGGATAGCGCAGCAACTCGCCCTACCAACACACGCACAGAACAGAACTTTCCGAGCCCTGAGTTACTGTTGTTGATACCCCGTACCGTACTGCAATTTCCCCTCTGGGGAGGTAGCGACGCTAAGGTCGCTGTTCTCGACGACAACTGGCCATTCCGCTGGTCCAGCAGTGCCCCCAACTCGAGCAACAGAGCTTCACTTCGAGAAGCCGGAGAACTCCTGTCAGGCAAGTCGATATTAAAATTAAACAGGTCAAGGCCTCTGGGAAAGTAAAAAGAGCAAATTACATGTCGGGAATTGACGCTTTGATATAAAAAATCAATTCTGTGAATACAATTGCAATTGGGTTTATAACAATGCCCCCCGACAGATCATGTTTTACGGCACTGAACCTGCCGCCAAATTTTTCCTGCCCGGAGCGCATGGACTATTTTACTCTGGCTGCAGCACCTAACACTGATTTATGGCGCAAACCGCCGGACCGCGACACCTCGACAGCTCCCATCTTGTTCACATCGCTGTTGCAACCATTCGTTATTGCGGAAGTGACAGTCACGGCGGATTGGGAGATGGAATGGGATCAGGGCGGCCTGGTTATATTCGCTGGCCCAGCACCGTCCCAACAAGCACTGCCACCCTCAAATATTGGCCGTAATAATGTTAATGATAATATTACTCATAACACACACGTCATCCCCTCAGCCCAACTACCTCGAGAGCAAACGGCACCACCTCCATACCCGCAGCCAACCCGGCACACTCCCTGCAAATGGGTAAAGGCCGGTCTGGAGTTTTCCTCCGGAACCGTCAATGCTTCCTCAGTGAGCGCTACGTCGGATGGTGCAGATTGGTGTCTATCACCATTGGCACCCGCTAACCAACCCACAACAATCAACTCGCTGCGGATAAAGCTCGAGCGCGTCGGCCACTCACTCTGGGTCTGGTACCAGCTGCCTTCAGCCGTCTCCCCTTATGCATGCACGCCTGGTGCGTTGAGTGATACCTGGCGAAAGCTTCGCGAGGTCACCTGGTTCTTTTGGGGTGTTGAGGACAAGAGTGTCCATGTTGGCGTATATGCTAGTCGTCCATCAAATTTTTCGATAAGCAATAGCGTCTGGGAAACGAGGAATGGGAATCGCTTCGTCCAGGGTGGGACTCCGGAGCAAGGGCAAGGGGCTGTGGCTGGCGGGAGTGGAATCGTAAATCGTTCCATGGACGACGACGCGGGACCCGACGGGCTGGTTGTGGAGTTTGAGGATCTGGAGATCTTTTGAGGATGCCTTTATGATTTAACCAATTTCCCTTTCGTTGTGTTTTGTTGGGATGGGGTTTCAGGACGTGTTCGGGGTTGATTCGGTTTTCGTCTGTGGGATTTTGTTTCCACCTTCTCCTTTTCCCCTTTATTTTCTTAACTCTACCTGTGTGATTCTTATCTTGCCGTCAAGGTTTCCCTCCCATTTCTTTTGAAGCGCCTTTATTCACATTCATGACGTAAATATTACTGATCAAGCACACTCACGACTGTTTTGGTTCACAGGCACAAGCGAAATTTGAATTTTTCAGCGCTAATTCTCATTAATATTCTTCTCTTTTATATATACTTACTTACGGACTATTTCTTTCTTTTATTTTTTAATAGCTATGTGTTATATACTATTTGATATACTACAACTCAAATATTTTTGTTTACGAACATGTTCCTACAGAGAAAAGGAAAAAAAAAATTTTCGAGTCTCTGACACTTGTGCTAGCTTTGGGAACTCTCAATTGAAAAAGGCAAGTCCGCCTTCATATTAGTGTAACAATGCATTACATCGCTGATATTACGGATTACATTCATTGAAAAATATACGCTCTGGATACACTGAACCCATGTTTTTAGGCGTGGTGTTGGGCAGATTATTCCAATAACTAGAACTGAAGATGGTTGGGCATAGAAACGTTAAAGCAACCCCTGTATATCTATCGATGCCGAAAGCTTCGCTATGACTCGGCTAGAAGCAAAGCATTTGCAGGATTCAACCTGTTATGGGCGCACGTTCTAGCCGGCGGCTCGCTCTCCAAATTTCGTCATACGCATGAGAAAAATGGAGACCAAAAAAAAAGCTACATTACAAAAAAAGGGAGGGGAGAAAAGAGGGAGATATATTGAAGATCCCTATTAATTAGCGCAACGGACGGCAAGCAGTTGGACAGCTGTAGCTTCGGTATGAGCGTGGTCCCCTCTCAACCCCTGATCCCTGACGGCGATTGAGATCCACATCTGACATGTGTTCATGGACAGATCTTTCTGATATTTACTAAGGTGAGAGTACAAATGCTGTACCTCTCATTGCAGCACCCATGGCCTTTATTGGGATTTTAGCCCCTTCACTCTTCGTCTTGGGGCCTTGTTGGATACGGTTAGTGCCAGGGGTATCAATCTTTTGATGGAGAGGGGTTCAAAGGAATACAATTGTAAAACGAATACTTGGGTGCTTTGGTTTGGTCGTTGGAATCGAAAGGTGAAAGAAGGGTAATAATGAGAAATATGATGTGAACTGATATCAATTAAATGGAGACAGTCAGGATGCATATAACAATACAGAGTGAAAATATTTGTGCATCAGGGATAGAAAAGGCATACACATGCTTTTGATCGGCTGGAAGGAAAGATGCAATCATGGAGAATTAGGGGAGTTGGTCATACGTGTTCATTATGAAGAGAGGTAAACAGCAAACCCCTCGGCGAGTGATGCCGGAATCTTAGACCCCATATTGCTAATGCCACCGTTTCAATGTCCGTATCTGACAAATGGAGAAGAGCCAGTACAGCTTAAAACTGAAAATTGCCAACCAGGCTGAAAGAGGCGAGTGAGAAGAGCTAATTCCATTGTCTCACCCAATTACAAGTTAAAGTTCATTCCTCTCATTTAAAAATTGAACAGCTTGACGAAACGGCCATCAGAGCACGACTACCCTGAGGGGTGCGAGAACAGTGGGATAACTCGATACACCGGGAAATCCGGAGCCAATGTTGTCGATATATGGTTAAGAAATTTTCGCGTACAAAGCTCCAATAGATAGGAATTTTGGCTGTTGAGTATCACCCATTCTCGGTCATTCTCCTCGTCTGGGGGATTTGCTGGATCCCGGCTTGCTGAGTTTCTTTGGATTTTGGTGTGTCAAAAAGACGGCTGCATCTGTTTCCAGAACACACTTGGCCAACAGCTGCTATCAGAAGACGTAGTATGAATGTTCGCGGGGATGGTTGTCGACGCCAGAGCACCAGGTATGTAGTTGCACTCTCGTCCTCCCGCTGTTGCCCATTTTCAGTCTAGCGGGAAAGTAGCGCGCGGCTGAGATTGGCCCCACAACTGCTCCTCGTTTATTAGAAGCCTTCAATCGAACCACATCATGCCAACTAGAAGTAACATCACCGTTGGAACTTGTACAGCGGGATTTTTGACTACTAGTAGGGTGACCATCAGCTTTCCTTGTGTTTCATCTTGTCACTGGTTTTGGCGGCTCTCAGGTGAGGTGTGAGTGGAATTTACCTTTTTAGCCCCTGTTTCCCTGCGGATCGAGATCCTAAACGGAGCGGTTGAATGCCATTTCACTGACAATTAGTGACAAGCCTTTCCAGCTCATGGTACCGATATATCTACAGTTGCTTGCCAAATCCATTGGACCGACCCAAAATATACTCACTTGACATATCCTGTACCAGCGCCGTTATTAGCAGCGCGCAGGAGGGAGGACATGTTGTTTTACTTGGACTGTGGGGGCTAAGGATCGCTGGTACCCTTTTCCGACCTACCTTCCGAAGCATGTCGATCACTAGGAGGCAGAGCATACAAGCCTCCTGGCATGATATGGCATGATCTTTAGTCTCACCAATGAGTGCTCCGTGCTTCAGCTTGAATTTGTAGTGATTTTCCTGGCAGCTTCCAAAATCCAACACTTCGCATTGTGAGAAAATTGTCAGCTCATCCAGAGAATAAATAGAGATATATTCGTTCTGGTGAAAAAGACTTGGCCCCCGAAACCCCATCCCTCTGCTACTCCCTGCGGCAGCTTGTGATGTTGGTTTAGCCATTTCAGCGGAGCATGGTTAGCAGAATGCTGGGCTGTCAGACGTTCTTGTATCCTCCAAGCAAAAATGTTCGTTGATTTAAGATTTCAGTTTCTTAGAGAATTTCACCAACCTTTCTTGAGCGTGGTGACAGCCGCCGGTCGTACAGAGAGCATTTTGTGGTTAATCAACTTTTCTCAAATTTCAAGCACCGCTATAAATAATATGTGCTTGCAGTTTTTACGGATAGCTTACAGACGTTAATCCAAGGTCACCTTGACATGTTTGAGGTAAGTAATTCTACTGACTTATTTGCGCTCTTCTCACGGTAAATAAGTTGATCCAAGCACCCCATTGAAGTCATTTTTACTGCCGTTTCCATTTGCATGCTCGTCCCGAAGTGACTGCTAAACCCGCGCGCAGGCAGAGCTCAATATCAAACGTTTATTACGTACTCCACACCCTACATCTGGAGTTTCCCTTGCTATCACAGCAATACACTATTCGGTTGCTTCTCCCAAAAGGAGAATTTGTGCTACAGATTCTCTAAATTCGTCCGCAACGGTAATGATCTCGGAATCTTCCAATGCCGAAGCCCAATACGTGAATGTTGCTTCGACCGTGTTTTTCCCAACGCATACATTGATAATAATGTCATACTATCTCCAGCGTCAGTAAACTGGCTTCTTGTGTCTGACATGACGTTCATGACCTACCTCTGTCGCTTCGTATGTTTCTACCTCTTTGAAGCAAATTTCGCTCTCGTCTTCATTTGACAAGGGCTGTTCTACCGATATGCAGGTATTGAATAGCGGTTTGCCGAAATACTTGGAAAGTTGCAAAACATCTATCAGGGAGCAATTCCCATTTCGAAGCCTGGTTCCGTGCTCCGCCTGATTTCTCACCAAAACGTCGCGGCAGCTGCCTTGCGCTGTGAAACGTAATCGGCAAACAAGTACATTGAAAAAAGAGCCAACGACATTGTGGATTTCGGGAATAGGAACATCCCGCCCAGAAACAACTGTCCCAAAACATACGTCGTCCAACCCTGTGTATTTCCGCAGTACCATAGCCCAGGCAGTCTGAAAAACATTGCTCATGGTGACCCCATTTTCAAGGCAAAAGCGACCTAGCAAAGCTTTGTCAGTAGCTGCTCTTTTCATGGTGCGAAGTTCTCTCTGAAATTCGTCACTTTGGTGTCGGGGAAATATGCACGGTTGCATATCGACCATTTGGGTTTTCCAGTAGTCTATCTGGCCTCTGAACCTCACGGCATCGCAGAAGTACGCAGTGGCCTGACTGTACAATGGACCTGCAGAGAAAGAGAGCCGTCCTTCGTATGATTGTGACAATTCCCGTAAAATTATTAGGAGGGAAGCTGCGTCTAGAAAGGCATCGCTACCCTCGAGCTTACAATAAAGCCTACCAGTATCGGTTTGGCACAGGGTGAATTGATATGGAGGAGCACTGCTCACCTCATTACTCACGGAAGACTTGCGCAATATGTCCATAATTTCGTTATCAGTACATGACAGAACGTGGAGGTCAGTATTTAGCACCTTCCGCACGATATGTGTTTTCCCTTGGCCGTTGGTTCCGCGATTAACCAAAATGGTTCTCAGGGCTGGGTGGCGCCTTACAATGTCTGTCCAGGCTTTTACTAAGCGCATTGGCCATATGGAACACTGGGGAACTTTTGAAGTCACTTCCCATATGGTATATGACCGGTACTTATATGTATTCAACGACTGAGTGATGAGAAGCCCCTCATGTACAGGGTTGCAAGGGTACGCATCCTCTACTTCGTCGTAAGAAATACCCAAGTTCTCTTTGAGCCTTAATTCGAGTTCCTCTTCCTCAGGAGGTGCCAAGGATAACAAGGGGAACCGGACCATCGGCTGTCCACCTTCACTGGGTGTTGATGGTGGTGTTGGAATCGTAGAAGGCTTTGCTTTCGAGGCTATGAGTTTGACAGTTTTAGCGTCGAAGACATCCAAGGCGGTCAGCAATAAACTATCTTCTCTGCACAGAGTGACCACCTGTATTGCCGAGATGGAGTCACCGCCTAGGTTGAAGAAGTCATCGTTGATCCCAACGGCATCTGTGTCTATGCCGATGACTCGTGCAATAATTTTTCGAACTCTTTCCTCACGGTCTGATGCTGCGCCCTGAGATTGATTGGGGAACGACGCCGTGAGTTGTTGGAGAGAACCTAGGTCTTTTTTGGAAACTGCGAGTTGCAGGAGATCTCTGTCGAGCTGGGAGGCAGCGGTCCACGGTAAATAATTGATTGGAAGACATAAAATTGGCAACATACTCCCAGGAATAGCTTTGTTCATATATTCTATCAACCCACGGAGTTTAAGCTTGAAGGTATTTTCCGGGACGGCAAACAGCTCTGTCTCTATGCTTTGGTGCCCTGGATTTTCACAAACAAATACAGCAAGCCTCCCTGTACACAGATCTTTTGGACAAACCATGTCAACAACTACTTGGTACGGTTCGCCTAGATATTTTTGCGCTTGGTACTCAACGTCACGCAAGAGACCCGATTCATTCATCCAGGCGTCGGGGTTTGGTGGCATATCAGGAATTACGCAGCTAATTCTTTGTCCCGGATTATCTGTAATATCGTGAAGGACGCGCTCAAAGCGTTCCAACATTATCTGCGCAGCGTCGTGGTCCAAAATACAACCATCAAAAATTGCAGTGACAAGCAACGCTCGTTCTCCAGAAGGTTCGCACACCATTGTTAGTGGATGGGTGCTCAATTTCAGCTGTTCAGCAGAATTGTTTGGAGATTCAATGAATAGCTCGGAAGAAATTGTACTCTTTTGCGGCTGTATAACGAGCAAACTTTGGAAGTCGCACGCTGAAGATGCGTCCCCTCCATAACTTCTGATCCGTCGCAAGCCTGTCTGCTCGAACTGAATCAGTTTCGCCGCATGCGCTTGCATTTCACTCAGTGTCTCCTCGATGCTTAGATGAGGGTGGAGAATAGTACGGAGCGGAAACGTCGCTATTGTGGGCCCCGTCATTTGATAGATCCCAGGGACCGGAGCACCGCGACCAGCCACGGTGATCCCGAAAACAACATCGTTGGTTTCCATATACCATGAAAGAAGAACAGTGAACGCCAACCTGACCACTGTGGATGATGTATATCTGCCGTTAGGCCATTTGGAAACCATGATGGACCGGGTGGCGGTTCTGGTGGCTTTTGGAGTATAGCCTGGCGAGAGGAATTGGGATGGAAACCCAACCGTTCTCAATCCTTGAAATTCTTCTGTCCAGAAATCACGCGCGAGTTCTAGATCTAAATTGTTGACGTATTCGATGAATAACGCGAAAGGCTGCTGCGACGGCATGTGTGTTCCCTTATACGCATTTTCGGTAGCTTCCAAGATCCGCTGGTATGACCATCCGTCAAATAGGGCATGATGAATTGTGAGGATGAAGGTCAGTGGCTCGATCTCATTCCCTTTATCGACGATCGAACTTGAAACTAGCGGAGTCCCGAACGACATGAGTGTTTCTGGAAATTCCGATTCATTTTCACTTGATTGACACGGTGGCTCCACTCCGAAACTAACAACTTGAAATGCTTGGAGTGAATCTGCCATGATAATTCTCGTGCGTAAAATAGGATTTGCGTTGCACACTTCTGCCCATGCCTTTTTAAACAGAACCACGTCAAGGTCCCTTGGCAATTGGAAACGAAAACTACATTGAAGTGAGCCGGGCGTCCTTGCCGTGTATGCGATGAGAGCCTCTTGCAGGGGCGTGCAGGGATATATATCTTGAATATTTTCAGGGCGGATGCAACATTTGACCGCTGCGCTTGAGATAATTGAGTCCTTTTCCAGGGCGTTCAACAGGGAAAACGGCGGCGGTGGTTGATCGTGGGATATTTGGCATTCTGCTATATTACATGCCAACTTGGATATTGATTGATCAGTGAACAGGGATTCCACTGTCAGTTTGAGCCCTTCTTGGCGAGCAGTTTCTACCAAGCTGACTGCAGAGACAGAGTCTCCACCCAGTTTCAAAAAGGTATCATTCATTCCGACGGCAGTCAATGGCAGACCAAGAGTAGTTGCCAGTAACTGTTGGACCAGCTCCTCGACAGGAGTTTCTGCCGAGCTGAAACCTCTGTCAACACTGGTCACCATGCGGTACTCCTTTAGCTGGTTCTCTGATAGATCGCTGACAGCCTTTTGCAAAACCCGCCGATCTACCTTTCCTGTTTGTGACACAGGCATAGCGGCCAATCGGATGTATGCTGCAGGTACCATATATGCTGGGAGCGCATTTTGCAGATGGACTTTTAAGCGCGCTACATCTTCACGAAATTCTCCATCCGGCTCGCATATGGTGATGCCGGAGACCAACTCCGCTGAAAATAACTGTTTTGTCGCCATGAATAAAACCAATGAAGGTCTCCGTGTTTCGTGGGAAATAACTTCGGCAACAACCATTGTTTCTTTGAGGCATTGCTGTGAGAGGTATTCAATTTCTCCAAGCTCCACCCTTTGCCCGCGTATCTTGACTTGAGTGTCCTTCCGTCCAATGTAGACAATTGAGCCGTCAGATCTGTACCTGGCCAGATCCCCTGTTTTATAAAACCGTTGCTCTGCACCTATGTCGAAATCTGATACCCATTGAGGCCCAGTGACGAATGCAGCTGCTGTCTGCTCGGGTCTCTTGAGATATCCTCTGGAAACGATGGCCCCGCCGATTACGAGCTCTCCTATGGCCCCAATAGCTGCGAGGTTATTGTGGTTTTCCTTATCTACAATCCAGCATGACCCACCAAAGCAGAATCCTACATTACCAGGCTCGGTCACATGGGGTTGTACATTAGAAACAACCGTGCATTCCGCAGGCCCATAAGCGCATACCAAGCGCACATTTTCGTTCCATAAAGCTATGTCCGTTGATGTCATGGATTCCCCACCCAAAATTAGAGTCTTCACTGTCGGCACATCTTCTGGCCGTAACAGCTTGGCAGCGGTCGGTGTAAGTTCTGCCCAGTTGACTTGCAAGCTTTGGACTGCACTTTTCAAGTCATTCAATCGCTGAAACTCAGAAGGGATACAAACGCAGCCTCCGATTATCAACGTCGTCAAGCATTCATGAATACTGATATCGAAGGCATAAGAGGCGAACTGGAGCACCCTGGATGAGCTGTCAAGATTTTGTGCTTTACTACTGGCAACTGCGTTAGAACAGAACGAAGCATGTTCAATCACAACCCCTTTCGGTTTCCCTGTCGATCCCGACGTGTAAACAACATATGCAGGGTCGTGGGACTGCACTCGTGACTGATTTCGCGCAGGATCCGTTCCCCAAGCAACAGTGCCATCGCCAACTGCTATCGTCGTGTAATTTAAGTTATGCTGCACAAGCCAATCAGAACAAAGGATGATATTTGCTTCCACATCCTCACAGATGTCCCGCAAACGCTTTTCGGGGTATGCAGGGTCCAACGCGACAAAGGCAGCACCAGCCTTGAGGACCCCTAGCATCGCAACAACTGCCCATTTAGACTTTTCGAAAAGCAGCGGAACTATGGATCCCGGCCCAACATTGTGTGCTGTCAATAGTGCCTTGACCCTCCAGGACAGGTCGTCCAACTCCTGGTACTTCAGACCTCCATCCCAAGCACACACTGCTTGGGAGTTAGGATGAAGCATACATTTTAAATGGAAAAGTGCGTGAATGCAACAATCAAGGGGATAGGTGTGTGACCGGGCATTCCATGCAGATATTTGCTGGCGGTGAGAATCACCCAACAGTTGCGACGTTGAAAGTGTCCGCAACGGTTTCCATAAAAGGCAGTTGAGGATTTCACTGAGAGTGGCAATCACGTTGGAAGCCATGGAATGGCCCAAGATTGAAGTGGAATAGTGCATAGAGATTTGTGGTGTGACCGCGGACGATTTCACAATCACTGAAATATCGCCTATCTAAAATTACAGAGTTTGTTAACGGATAGTGGGCCAATGCGTTTGAAAGTCCATATCACAGGATCTCTTACGGTGGAAAGACCATCGCCAGCGTTTGATATCCATCCTGAAGTTATGACATCTTCAAAGAGAAGACAGGTATTGAAATGCTCTTGGTGATCACACTCCATCGTTGGGAGTTTCCGAACTTTCTGAAGACGGACGGAGTGGGAAATCGGAGAGCATTCGTCTATCACTGCTAACAACTGGTCCATTACATCCATCTTCGGACTCGCTATGACCCCAAAAGTGATGGTGTCGGAATCGGTGTACTTGCTCAGAAGAATGGACCACGCACACTGAACCAGATCGAACAGGGACGAGGTACTCTCTTTAGTCGTCCCTTTTGCGATATCTTCGAGAGAATCCGGCTTCATATCGATCGACCCGAATTGGGGGTTTCCTGGGCAGGAAGCTTCTAGTTTTGGAAATATGCAGCGGCCTTCCATATTTCCTGTGCTTTCGGACATTGTATGACCTGGGCTACCATCGACAGCAAGCACAAATATAACCCAGAAATGTCTGTGTCAGTTGCGAATGATAGAAATTCATTTAATTGTTTGGAGTCTTATTACTTACGGGTATATATACTCTTGTAGGTTTTAATACTATACAAACTCTGACTATATAATGAATCGAAAAGAATTTCTCCAAGAAGCACTATATATCAGCGAGATATCAGAGTTTCCTTCGTTCAGAAGCAGAAAATGGCATGCGACAACACTGAAGCATATCGATATCTAGGAAGCGGGTTGTGCTGCCTTGTTCAGCTACAATTTCGTGTCCCTGTTTCTTGTCTCCATCGGTTTCCAGATTCCGAATCAATACGTTCTACCTAAAAGGGGAAATGTTGCAATATACCTTTACAATGATTGCATTTGGTTCTCCTCCAAATGACATATTTGCAATGGTCAATGGGGTAGCCACTAATTTGACCTACCCGAAATAGTAGCTGGCTCGGCTCTACGAAATTTGGCTCCGCACTCCAATCCCGACGAAAGAAGCCTCCTCACTCTTAGGCGGCAGTCTACCATTCCAACCAGCTGTTGCACTTAGTCTCTGGTGGTACGGAGCAGTGAGCGGCCAAGTTTGACGTTTGTATACGCCGGGGATCCCGACAATGAGGACAATTGATTTAGAACAGATATTCTTGATTCCTAATGCCATGAACGGGACTTGTGAGAGGTGATACTGCTCATTCTACCTGCTTTTGGGGAAAGACATCCATATTTACAAATTGAAAGCGAGTGTATTAGTGCAGATCTGCTGAAGCATGTTCTACAATGCGGGTGTTATCAGCGCAATTGCAAGACCACTACATACAAGCCATCGCTCAAGCTGATCGGCCATATGGGAAGACTGTGGGATGGTTAATCTTGTGGTCGGAGAGCTAGCTAACTATATAGGGGTCATCACATCATGAGTGACGTGTTTCTATGAATCTCTCATGCTAGCTATTTTAATTAAAATACCTCATTTTGCTTAAAAATCTACTATCCAGGCCATAACCTGTGGGATGGTTGATCTTGTTATTGTTATGGTCGGAGCTAGCTAACTATATAGGGGTCATCGCATGCGGTGGAGTGGCCGCGTGGACAGCCAGTGCCCAACAAAAACATGAGAACGCTCGGAAAAAAGGTGGGTAGCACTGACATTGGAATGCAGTTGTTGATCTGAGACATTTATCACCTATTATCCTAATCAAGTTTTTGAAATGGCAAACAACATAACTTCAGTGGTAGATAAATGGAACCTTTATCACCTCTATGGTGAAATATCCCCTCTTGCAAACCCGTCCTTTTTTGACTTCATTTATATCCAACATTTAACTTGGAGTCCTCGTCAGCTTTTCCCCTCACCGTAATCCAACAAAGGCCTCACGATTAAGTTCTTATTTTTACCAGCTACTGGAACACATCATGGAAAAGAAAACGACCTTGACTGGTGTGGCTCCGATAAAAGAAACGCCTTCCCAGACATCATGCGTAGCGGATTCGCAGTCTTACCACCTGTTGAACAAATGCTTTATTTTCCCTAACCTCGATCAAGAAGACTGGTGGAATCGAACGGGCCCAGTTTTGGGGAAACTGCTTGCGGACGCGAAATATGATGTTCAACACCAATTTCAATACATGTGCTTTTACGCCCTGAATGTCATCCCCTTACTTGGCCCCTTTAAGCCCTCACGAACCCCAGGAGGTTACGAGTCAACTATAGGATCACGCATCGGACCGCTTGAACTCAGTCAGAATTTCACCAGGGAGCGATGCATAGTTCGAATGAATTTTGAAGCTACGAACCAAGCTGCAAACAGTGGCCGCGACCAAACCAACAGAACAGCTTTGGATGAAGCCGTGGCTAAATTCAAGTTGCTGGGGATTGGGATGAATTCAGATCTTTACCACGCATTGCGCAATGCGTTCCTGGTGACCGACGAAGAGGAGAAACTAGCGGCGAAAGAGATGGACCTTCGAAATTACCCATGCAAAACTCAGCATAACATGTCATTGGACTTCAAAGACGGCAACATAATGGCAAAGTTGTATCTGTACCCACGCCTGAAATCTATGGTTACAAACAAACCCAAGGAAGATATAATACTGGATGCAGTGCGACAGGTAGTTGGGGGCACTTGTGACCATTCCCTGGAAATGATAGAGAAGTTTTTCAAAACACTACCTCCAAGCATGGATGTCGAGCTTCTGTCTTGCGACCTCATCGATCCCAAGAAGAGCAGGTTCAAGATATATGTTTTCGACCTTCAAGTTGATTTTGAGAGTCTTACACGGATTTGGACGATCGGCGGACAGCTTAACGACCCAGAGACCCTCAATGGGTTGTCCTTGCTGAAGGAGTTGTGGGAGGCTTTGAATATTCCTGCGGGAACGCGGAAGATGCCTGACCGAGTGAACAGAGAAGGAGACCCCCCAGACCGAGTCCCTGTGTGCGCTAATTATGAAATTTTGCCGGGAAAAAAATGGCCGCAGCCGAAAATTTACCTTCCAACTCTAGGTATTAGTGATAAGGTAATAGCTGATGGCCTCACCAACTTTTTTGGGAAACACGGATACACGGAGCTGGCGAAATCCTATAGCCAACAGATATCGTCACTCATTCCGATGTATATGTACGTTTTATCTGCTCAGCAGAATCTAGAGCTCAACCCCTGTCAGATTGTTACTAACCTGTTCATAGGCCTGGATCTGAGATCGAGGCCAGTACCGACTTTCAAGCTTGGGTGTCGTTCGCTTACACTGAGAAGACCGGTCCATACACGACAATATACTACCATTAGCCAAATCCGCTCTTCTGAAATTATTCATGTAAAGAGCCTCTCCACACAGATTTCTGTGTAGCTGCGTAGGATTTTATATCACGAACTTTCGGGTCAATCTTTCTTCCTGTTAGCATTCAGTCTCATTTTATTGTCTTTCCCTATCTAGCCAGTTGTGATCCAGTGATATACACGTATGCACATTAGGATAGGTCACGCTTATTAGGTATCCGTTTTTCCATGTTCCTAGAGGGTCAATCAATTATTTTCCAGTCGGCCATAATATTTTGTTGAAGACAACATCAGAATGCACCTCGCTCCTGACCACCTCATTGGTGAAAAATGGAATACATAAATAAACTGTCATTCCAAGTGCTGTCGTGGAGAGCTCGTCCTTTTTTTTAGGGGAAAAAAAAAACTGCTTATTGATAAAAAACATGGTTTTCCATTAGTTATGTCTTAACATGCACACTTGCTACTGCACATATAGTATTCTTGAGACCAATTGTCCAATAACCTTCTAAAACAAGGTGACATCTAACCCCGAGGAATTGCTCCCTCCCAGAAGCCAGGACGCACAATCTTCCATTCGTCTATTGAGCGACAGTATCGAAATAAATCGTGTATCGTTATCAATTCTGACACATGCAAGGGTGAGGCTTGTACGCGAACATACGGACATGTATGTGTGTGTCTTTGGCAGGCATCTGGGAATACATCTGTTAGAAAGCGATGCCCGATCATGTCAGGTCGGGCGACTTAACCACGCATACGTGACGATCTACGTTGGATTTAGGAAGCCCCCGAGTGACATTAGAAGTGAAACTGCTTTCTTGCTGTGTGAGTCTCCCTAAGCATCCCAGGCATTCAAACTTCGATGCTGCTCGCTGGGCTGAGATCTGTCCTACCGTATATACAAACTGTACACATGTGGGCGACGCTTGCTCAGAGAGTAGGAGGAACATCCCAGACAGTCGACCATGCAGTATGCTATGGTTCATTCTTGACAACCCCATGCAACCTTCTGCCCCTGAATGGCATTGATCTAAAAAAAACTCAATCTAAAACTTTATATGTTCACTTAGAACAGCTGATAATGGATTTCGAGTCAGCAGATAATGTGAAAAAAGACAAATGCTACACACTTAATATAGATAAAATCCTCCTAGCAAATGGCGCAGTGGGAAAGGGACGAAGATGTTTAGACGACCTCCAACGGAGGAACATGACGCACCCACCCCACAGAGGTCTCCTCTGTGTGTTCCATCCAGAATGTCTGGAGATGCTAGGGTGTATTGTTATCATCTTATCCTACTAGGACTTATACATGAGCGGTTTTTCCACTAACAGAATGACACCGGTGAGAGTCATCTGTCTTCACACAGAAATAGCAAGGCCCATTTTGGGAGAGGTTTGTCTTTCCGCCCATGTTACCAGTGGTTCTCCGAATGGTATAACAATTGGTTTTTGACATGAAAGTGAGCGACCAGGATGTGGGGCCGATGTCCTCACCGCTTCGAATGTATGAAATAGAAAGCGCACGCGGAGAGGAATGGTATCCAAGGTTTCTCGAGGCATTGGCCTGATGTCTTTGTCGAAGAATAGATCGCCATGTCTCATCGGTAGTAGGTATGGCAAGTAGATACACTACGGCACCAACATGTGGATGAAGCTAAATAGAGTTGACATTTGTCATTGTCACATCCATCGCACTGGTAGGTTGTTTAGAAGCAATTGGATAACCTGAGACATCTCTACCCCCAAATACCACATTTATATGAATTCGACAAACTGGATACGGCTGGTGCTGAGCCTAATTCGACTTTTCTTCTCAAGTTTCCCTCAACTTCAGCGGCCCAGAAACATTGTATCACCATATCTGACAGGAGTTGTGGGTTGCTGTACAACAACCACATAATTGGCCTGGGACGCCCAGCCCCTCCTCGACAAAATACAATCTTATTGTGTCCGTTCTTTCCATTTCAGCAGATTAGTGGCAGCTGAAATACTTGGGTCGGTTCGTACGGAGTCGCTGTTTCTTCCTAATCCGATGGTGCGGAGGATAATTGAGATTGTTTTTTCTCTCTTTTTTTTATTTTTTATTTTTTGGAATGACCAATGGCCGATCTTGTGGGGCTCCAATCTTATCAATCTGATAAACTGCTAGCACATATCATATTGCAATGATCACCATATGGCGAACAGTTTTCAAAATGACACGAGCAAGATATTTGTGTGGTTTGATATTTGTCGGATGTATGTCCGTATAACGCAAGGTTGAGCTAACTCCCTCTCATCGAAACAGTACAGGGTATCAGGACACACCTTTCTTTGTCTGTGTTCAGGAGCTAGTGAGTGCATGAGTACGAGCATGCAACAATGACAGACTGGGCAAGCTCGAGCGCCCACGTGAACTGTATACCCCCGCGGTCTTTTTGCCAATCCGTATGCCACTCGCTCCTTCATGACGAAAGCTTAGATTTTTGAAATAAACGAGAAAGCGAACACTGAAAACACAAATCTGAGCATCCAAGCGAGATGGACTTTCCCGACTATCCTCCACCCTTTATCATCCAGCCTCTCAAATCTCACAAGCAAACAATAATCTTGCTCCACGGGAGGGGTGACGATGGTCCTAGTTTCGGACGTGATATCCTCTCGACGTCATTTCCTCTGCCATCCGTCTCACAGCCTTCTAATCCCAAATTCGGTACCCTACAAGATGCTTTCCCTCACGCAAAATTTGTTTTCCCAACGGCACCACTGCGACGTCCCCAACAACACAACAGCGATCTCATGAGCCAGTGGTTTGATCTCTGGTGGCTGCCGTCGTCTTCATCTCCTACAGATGACAACAGCGACCGACCATTCCCCCTTGCGCGGGACTCGTTGCAGAGTAGTGGACTACGGGACTCGACGCAATTCTTACATGATTTACTGCAGCGGGAGATTTCGTTGGTCGAAGGTGGCGCGAAGAATCTCCTTTTGGGGGGGCTGAGCCAGGGATGCGCTACCAGTATTGTGGCATGTTTACTCTGGGATGGCATTGGGGAAGGGGGAGAGAAAAGCGAGGTGTTAGGCGCGCTTGTTGGGTTCTGTGGCAGACTGCCATTTGAAAAGCGGATTAGGAGTATTCTAACAGGCGGCAGAGGGGAGGATGATCAAACGATCGAGGGAGAGAGGCTCAATCAACTTTCTAGCACAGATGGTGAAAGTGAAATCAAATCTAAAAATGGCAGTGATGCGGTTGGTAATGCTATTGACTTCTTCAGGGGCGAGCTTCAGATTCCCCGCCCTCTGCAGCTCCCCTCATCCTCTCAAGGTTTTCTTTTTCAGCAGACGCCACTCTTTCTCGGCCATGGGGTTGAAGATATGACGGTTCCTATCCGTTTGGGAAGAGAAGCAGTTGCCTGTGTTGAGGCACTTGGAATGCATGTTTCGTGGAATGAGTATGAAGGGCTGGGTCACTGGTATTCAGAGACTATGCTTAGTGACTTCGTGAAATTCATGCAAGAGAAGACGGATTGGGAGTTAGAATAATTTGCTGAATCCACAATGTCCGCAGTTGCTTCGTTCCTGCCCATCAATATCATGAAGCCAGCCGAACAGGAAGATGGTTTTATTGTCGGAAGCAGTTGCTTTCAGTCTTTTTCTACCTACAGGTCGATATGTACAAATATGTGACTGAACTACTTAGAAACTCTCCAGCCCGTTGAATCTCGATATGAAACTATTTGCGGGATGTTATAAACCAGGCGGAGCACCTGTCAGTAGGCCAGTATGGATCTTTGATTTCTTTTGACGCCTCGGTTTTCACGCACTATAAATATCGCCTATAGCTGAGATTTTGTTGCTCTCCGAGTCAGACACCAAGTTGGTAATTAACAGAAAGAATCTTTTACTACAGTGTAGAACCACAACAAGAACAACACTTTTATGGGACGAAACGAACAGAAAATGAAATGTGATATTCCATTATTGTCTTCAGCATCTCCATTCTCGGTGTGGGGGATCGGTTCATTGGTGGGGGAACATGTTCTTCACACATACATAGACAATCCGTCAAAAGATTTAGTTCATCTTCCGGGCTTCAGACGGAGCGCATCAAGGGGCCAAAATCCAACATTGACCTGAAACGCGGGCAGAAGGATAAAAATCTCGCCCCATTTCCTTCAGGCAGAAAGAACCCTGAAGAACATCTACGGTTTGACATAGCCATGACCATGATTCGTTGCCCCAACCTGCAAGAACTCTACCCAACGCGACGCCCAAACCTGC
Source organism: Histoplasma capsulatum G186AR (assembly GCF_000150115.1). Classification (NCBI taxonomy): domain Eukaryota; kingdom Fungi; phylum Ascomycota; class Eurotiomycetes; order Onygenales; family Ajellomycetaceae; genus Histoplasma; species Histoplasma capsulatum. Next base: position 274,797 of record NW_025544812.1, on the reverse strand, counting down.
ACGGTGACTGCCAGCTGTCAATCAATGACGCGATGGTGCTTTTCCACCTGCTCTCCTCACCCTTCCTGTTCGTCATGCATTGAAGCTAACAATGGTGGTGGGGTTGTATATTATCAAGTCATAGAAGGGAGGACAAACGATTTGCCGATTAACCACGATCGTCGCGTAAACACTAGACCATTCATTGTCATGCGAAGCAGAAGCTGGATTGGGCTGGTCATTTCTCAAGGAGTTCGAAACCAAACCTTCTATGTGACATGCATATCGGGCGCGAAGAGGTTGTTGCAATTCTAACAAGAATAGTCCAATGTTGACGATGTACAACCCAGATTTCTTCTCGAACGCGATTCAAATCAAAGATTTAAACACAACCTTCGCGTTCCTGCGCGATCAGGTGCTGACGAACTGGGGATGGGCATGCTAATCCAGGAGGCTGGCAGTTGGGCTTTCGGCCCTGCAGCTCGCTAACGGCAGCCGACCGAGGCACTTGCTTGCACCACCCGCGGGGATTCTTTGGCTTGGTGGGTCGAGATGCTACATCAGCATCATCCGCTCAACCTTCAACGCGCCCTCGGATTCACAGGACATCTCCCTTTTCACACACCATTCGTCCTCCACTTCGCGTTCGCTTCTGTTTCCCGAAACCATCGCGTGAAGCTGGAGATGAGAAAACAGAACTGACAATCGAGCGTGGTGAAGGGCACAATGGAATGCCAAACTCAACTAAGCAAGCTACTCCGAAGCTAAGAGCTCTCAGGTTCGCTAGCTGTCTTCCGCCCCGTTCACCGCTCTTGTTCAACTTCAACGACCAGGGAAATGATGATCACGACATCGATGGCAACATCATTGACTTTCAACCCTTCCTTTGACAAGACAGATGTATATCTCTCATGTATCTCTCACATATATGTCACGGATACGTATGTCGAAAGTTGATCGCGTTATCCCCATCCCCAATCGCCCTCAAGCTCTTCTCTTATCGGGACGAAGACATGGGCTGGGTATCTCCACCACAGGCCAATTTTGCAGCTCAACGATTGGCTAGACAGCAATTGACATCGAGCGCCCGAAAATTTTGAGTGCCGCCTTTTTTGCTTTTTTTTTCCTTTCTTTTTTTTTTTTTTTTTTGATGGGACGAACGATTGATTTTTACTTTCATTTCATCATCAGGGTTTTTCCTGTCCCATTTGATCTTTCGATGTTCCGCAGCTTAAAACCGAAGGAAGAAATGAAAAAGCAACATAAAACCAGTTTCAAGATGGGAATGAAAAAGGGAGAAAGAGCAGGTTACCTCTCCCCTCCACTCCGATTTGTTGAGCTGCAGAGGCCATATCAAATCATCATGGGCAAGTTGCAAACCCTGTCATCGTCACAGTGATATCGGCCTTAGCCTCCTCCGTCTTGGGGAGCTTGGGTTTGCCGTCAACGGATTTCCTTCCCGCCAAACCCAACTTAAGCAATTTCAAGGATCCGCGAGCAAAGAAATGAAATAAAAAACTACGGGAGTCGAGGAATCAGGACGGGAGTTGTGTCTTTCCTCTTCCTGGAGGCAGTGATCTATGTATGACTGAATCTCTTCAACATGGCTGTAGAGGAGGAAGATAGAGTGCTTCGAAGTGCAATCAATTGGACGCATAGCAGAAGAGGAATTTTTTTTTTCATTTTTAGTATTCACAAGAAGTAAATTCTCACAGAATTCAATGAGATATGCCCAATCAACATTAACTATGAAAAGCAATTCTTTGGGAATTCCGTGCCTCAGTGCAGCAACAGCAGGGACCAAGCAACGGCTCCAATTCCTAGTCTGTACTGTGGCTCCACTATCAATGCACCGCATTGCAAGTTAGCCCATCAGCAGCCAGGAAGCGTAGCCACTTCATGCTAAAAGTTCTCCTCTGACCACACTTGGGCCAGTCGAGGGCTCGAGTCTCCACAGGCTCCTGGGGGCTATTTTTTTTGCTTGTTCCTTCGCCCGCGTTTGCTCATCCTTCGCGCTGTTTTGTTTGCTGCCACATCTCCGCATAAGCTTGAGTAAAAAGAAAAAAAAAGCAAAAAAGAAAAATTACTCTTGTTGATCAAAGCTGGCGGTTTTCTTTCTTCCTCGTCGCTCTTCCCATCTACTTTTGCTTCCTGTTCCTCCGTCGCTGTTCGTTTCCCCTCCATCATCCCCGCCCACCATCCGCGAGAACGAAGAATCTCACCAATCGTTGGTGTTTCACCTGGAATATCAAAATACAATCCCCCCGCTCCCCCCTCCCCCTCTCTGTGGCTTCTTCTTGTGTTTTCCTAATAGCTGACCTGTTTATCTTTTGTGTGGTTTTTCTCCCCTCTTGGTTATCCTATTGTTTGTAGAGATTTTTTGGTGGCATTACTGTTTGTTTTCCTTGTAACAACATTAAGATCCACTGTGCAACAGAAACACCGTTACCCGCCATCTCGTGGAACCCCTTCATACTACTAGCCTGTACTCGACGAGAACGAAGGAAAGGCAACTGTGATACCTCAATACTGCCACTTGTTTTCTTTTTGTCCCGTATTCACTATCTTTTTATTGGGACCCTCACGACGATTTAACGACTTCACGAGCCATCCACTATGGCAGATGATACCCGGAGTACTATCACTGTTGCCATTCGCCGGTCGAGCAAGTCTCCCGCCATTTTCCTAGCTGCCTCCTTCACTGAGCCCGCCTGGGAACCGGTCGAGCTTGATGTGAAGCCGATCCCTCCACTCGCCAGTCAGGATACGGCCGTGCAGACTAATGGCCATGTCCCGGACGCCCAATACGAATTCTCGAAGTCATTCGAGGTGGCATTGGGAAAGCATCAGTATAAATTTCGAGAAGGATTGGAGGGCTCCTGGTTCCATGACAAGGAGGTCGATAGCGGTACAGAACCAATTCTAGTCATTTAGTGAAGATTACTATGACACGTGCTGATCATGAATAACACTTGTAGCTGTGGACGACGAAGGGAACGAAAGTAACGTTCTGGTAGTGGAACCTGTCATGGCTACCATGAAATCTGCCGATTCTCCTGAGAAGGAGGACGTAGAGAACATTTCTAACGGATCTGTTTCGGGCGTAGAGAAAGCTGATGGGGTGAAAGTGGAACACGAAGTATCAAAGGATGACGCCTCTGAAGCTGTTATCGTCGAAGATGTAGCGTCAACAGAAGCGATACTTGAAGCTCAAGATACAAAGCTCGCCGAAGATCCTTTAGCTGCTGAGAACGTCGAAGCGTCGGAAGCTGACACAACGTCAAAGGACGTTCCTGAGCTTCTCGAAAACCCTGTCGAAGATTCACATGAGGCTCGAGCTGATTCCGCACCTGAACCTGTAGTAAATGAGCTGCAAATAGTTGAGAAAGAGCCCCAGGGGCAACTGCAAATGAAGAATGACGAAGGACAAAATACTGAACCGGCAGAGAAGAACGACCTTGCAGCTCCGGATGTGGACGAGGCAGAACCTGTGGAAACCGAGGTGGCGACCGATCCAGATGCCACCATTGATGACAAGCCACCAGCATCAGAGCCTGCCCACACGCCTGAGCCTTCGCAGCAGGATGTGGTGATCGAAACCCCGGTTTGTGAAGAAAATGAGGAGAATCCTGCTAACGCTGAAACCTCAATTGACGCTGCCGGCGAAGAACTCAAACCTGAGGAGACCACTATTGATATTGAGTCTCCAGAGACAGAACCGAAGGTGGTCGAGCAGCCAAGCCAGCCAGATGCGGCCTCTAACTTAGCTCCAGCTTCTATTGAAGAACCCGAAGATCCAATTACTCCCATTCATACCGAGCCTACCGACCCTATCGAGCCTGCCGAGCCTGCCGAGCCTGCCGAGCCAACCACAGCCATTGACGCCCCTGCTGACTCCGAACCAGCCCAATCCCAGGTCGTAGATGAGAACATAATACCCCTGGTGAATGGAGACGTCCAGAAAGAGGATGAGGCCGACAAGCCAGCAGAGATTGGGACCTCGGGCGAGGAATATCTAGAGTCAACACCAGAAGGAGGAATTGCGGAGTTGGATACGAAACCTGATCCTGTTCTTGAAGAAAAACCAGAGGAGCCCGATGTGCAAGCCCCTATTATGGAGGTAACCGCGCCGGAATCGGAACCATTGGTCATTAAAGATGACGACTCTCAAGCTGGAAATGTTATCAAGGATGTTGAGTCGCAGGACGTCAATATTGACAAGGAGGACGAGCTATCTGGGGAAGTCGCAAACCCAATCGCCCAGGAAGCGCCTGATGACGTCACACCCGACGCTAGCATGGAACCACAAGAAAATGCCGAACTCGTCTCCGAACCCACAGATGAGGTTGCTCCGGTTGAGGATGTAACAACCAAAGCTGCTGTCAACGATGATACTACCGATGTCCCAGTCAATGAGGAACCTGCAGGGGCTGGACCTGACCCTGCAGCTCCTGCTCCTCCAGAGTCCCATGAAGCTGCACCCGAACCAGAAATTACCCCTGAAATTCCCGTGGTCTCTGCAACAGAGGAGCCAGAAGCACCCACATCGGAAGAGGCTACCATCGCGGATGGCGAGCCGGTTACACAACAAGATGTCATCCCTGACTCTGTAGAGCCTGAGTCTTTGGTGGAAGCTGAAGAACCAGTCGTCCCTGATTCCTCTGACGAGGTAGTGGCATCGAAACCTGAAGATGATGCCTCTTTGGAACTAGAGCCTGACACGCTAGCGACTCCTGAAGAACCAGAGTCTCCAGAATCCGCGGCGGATACAGTGCCCGAGACAAATGGAAACTCTGGAGAAGAACCAGAAGCATCTGAGCCAGCTGCGAATTTAGAATTAGTACAATCCTCTACTCCCGAAACCGAAGTAGCTGACGAGCAGACCACTGAGAAAGTAGTGGAACCCGAAACTTCCAAATCTGTCGACATTGCGGATCCGGCTCCAGATTCAACGCCTGACGTTGCTGAGATTTCCACAGCTGAGGAACCAGCAGCCCCGCAACTTCCAGGTGATCTTGCAGCTAATCCTGCAACCACCGATATACCTGAAGGAGAAGTGGAGCAAACCGAACCCGAATCCTCAAAACCTATCGATGGCGTGGTTGCCGAACTTGAGCCTGTAGTACAGACGATCAGTACTGATGTCCTCGGTGCCCCAGTGGAAAAAACAGAGCCCGAGACATCGCAACTCAATGGCGATGTCGTCTCTGACCTTGCTGAACCTGCTGAAGTTGTTTTGCCTGCTGTGCCTGCACCGTCAACTGAGGTTGCAACTGTTGAAACTCCCGAGGCTCCAGAGGAACTGAGAGTGCCTGATACCACGAAACCTGCTGATGATGTCGTTACTGACACGGCGCCTGTTTCGGAGAATACAGCATCTCAAATTGCTGAGGCTTCTGTGGAAGTAACAGATTCTGAAACCTTACATCCTTCCGGTGATGACCCTGAGCCCATAGAGCCTGAGGAACTTGCTAAACCTATTGAGCCTGAGCCTGAGCCGGAAACTGCAACGGAGCCTCCACCAGTCCAAGCGCCCGAAGTTCCGGAGGATTTGAAGGAACCTGAAGACCTGGATCCTGACAAGGACGCTGTTATTCCCCAGACAGAACATGAGCCTGTTCCAGTGGCCACGACGTCAGACATTACCCAAGCTTCAACGGAGCCATCACAGCCCGAAACTTCGATCGATGCTGACAATGGCGTAACTCAGCTTGATGAACTCGAGCCCAAGTCTGCTCCGGAGGCTCCAATCTCTGAAGTTGCTGAAGACCCAACAGAAGCAGTAGAGCCGGATGCCTCAGAAGCCATCGGCGATGCTGTTACCAAATCGGAGCCAGATTCTGTGCTTACGGCATGGGAAAAAGATGAAATCCCACCAGAACCAACAAAGGCCGAGGAGTTGCCAGTTGTCGACAATGCTGTGGTCGAGCCTACACTCGAAGTAGCCCCCGAAATCACACGGGAGGATGCTTCAGATACAACCGTGGCCCCGACTACTTTTACTGCAGAAAGAGAGCTCGAAGCTAACGTTGACACCAACAGGGATCTTGAGTCTAACGAGCCGGAAACAACAATACCGGCCACTGGGGAAACCGTCGGCGCGTCTGCTGTTGTAGAAGAATCAGAGACGCCAAAAACTCCCGAGGATACAGAAACCCATATCGCTCAAGAAATTCCTACTGCTGATAGTACGGAGCCTCAAGCGGTTTCTGCTCCAGGTCTGGAACAAGAAGTGGAGACTCCTGAAATTCCCGCACCGATGGAAGAACCAAAATCCTCGGAGCCTGCTCCGGAGGATGAACCTTTGGCTACCGACAACGCCGATAACACCACCCCTGACCACAAGCAAGATGAGGTGGTCACAAATGGCGATCGTACAGATTCAACGGATAAGGTAGAGGAGCAGCAAGAGCTTGCTACAGAGCTTCCAGTGGTTATTGAAGATGTCCCTGAACCTTCGCTCGACAACGAACCTGGAGTTTCTAAGCAGGAACAACAAATCTCTGACCCAGAGCCAATCGCAGTAGAGGAGTCAGAACATGCCACTCCCGCTGAGGAACCAGAGGTCGAACATACCGCAGAGGTCGAGTCAGAGACGAACGAGCCGAGTCAAGTGACGAAAACCCCTGTGGGACTTGAAGGTTCGAAGCCAGAGCTCACTGAAATTGAACAACCCGCCGTAGATGCAGCTTCTGCCCTCGGACCTCCTCAAGAGCCAAATCCACCGCCTGAAATTGATCAAGATATTCCAAAGTTAGCAACAGAAGAACCAAGCGCTGAACCAGAACTTACCCCTTCCACCGACTTTGTTTCCGAAGTTCTACCCGCTAACGAACCGGCCACGAAAAATAAGTCCGGAGATACCTTTGAGCCTGCTGTTCCCGTTGCTGTAGCTGCAGAGACTGATCTTGAAGTTTCAGAACAAACTAAGCACGCTGAGCCTGCTGAGAAAGGTGATGGTCGTGAGCCTCCTACGGCGGCTGCTACTCTCGAATCGTCTACTGCTGAGATGGTGGCTGATGAGCTCGAAAGTACTTCTAAATCAAAGGAGCAGCCCCCTGCGTCTGATCCCGAAGAAACAAAGGCATCAGAATCGGACGAGCCTGATACTCGAAAGGAATTTGCTGTCGAAATTGAGCAGCCCACTTCATTGAAAACGGCTGACTATCCTCTTATTGAGTCACCAATAGAAAATTCTCTGAGCGAACCGGTCGTACCTCATGACAACGCGAATGCCGCTACAGAGGTGCCTCCCGGGATGCAACCCAAACCCGAGGTCGAAGTGCTGGCGGCCCCAGCTGAAGAACCATTCGTTGGAACTAACGGCACCACATCCAAATCACCAGTGGAAGAGGTACCGCAGGCGCCTCTTGAGGAGCCGGCAGTGAAGGTCGCCGCAGCGACCCTTACAACTGCGCTTGTTGGTGCTGGTATCACTCAACTGGTTTCAAATAATGAAGACCCTGTCGCTGATAAAGATGTTCCTTCCACAGCTCCGGCAGAAGTGTTTGTTTCTGCTGTGGAAACATCATTGCCGAGCGTTCCAGAAGTAACTTCCAATGGCATTAGTAGATCAATCGACAAGGCCAAGGAAGGAAAAGCAGTGGTCAACGGAAACAATTCTTCTCCGGTTCAAGAGTCGGACGGGGGTGCAACTGAGAGAGTTCTTGCTCCTGCCAATTCGCAAGAAGAATTATTAGCTAGTGCAACAGAACCCCCTGAGCTAGCCAAACAATCCGGTGCGGTGCCTTCCGCGAAGCAAGCGGAAGTCTATACGCTTCCACCCACCGCCACCAGCCAAACTGAGCCAATTCCTTCAAACTCCGGCGAACCCGAACCAACCAACAAGTCAAGTGAACCTGCAGCAGCAGGCTCGGAATCATCGCCAGCACCTGACGCAACGAAGTCAGGCGCAGCATCGGGGGAAGCCGAAGAACCGCGCCCCACGACAGCTGGGGATCGGTCCGTCACATCCGTCACAATCCACAAGAGAAAGAACTTTTTCAAAGCACTCTGGCACGCAATTTTCACGAGCTTCTTCGGAGGCGTCTTTTCGGTTTTCCGCCGTGGCCGACGCGATACTACACGCCAGTAAGCGACATATTTTTTAGGAAATTTTCTGTTTTTGCGTACCTTTCCCCCCCGTTGTTCTCATTTGGTAGGATACACCCTGGCCATCATCCCACCTTTACCACCCATATTCACCGCTTCACCCACCCCTTTGATTCCTTTTTCCCTCTCCCCTCCTCTCCAGTTTTTGTGTAAAATCACTATTCCTGTATCTTGAATTTCCTTTTTCTTATGTATGTATCTATTATTCCATTTTCTACTGTAACGTGATTCAATTTGATATCCATTTCCCTTTTTCTCGTTCAAATCCATCCCTGGGTCATGCTGACCAACTTCAGGACCCTCTTGGTCACTGTCACGATTGTTGCTACTCTTATCGCTCTCCCCTTAGCGTTCTACTGGCGTGCATTCACACCCTATATCGCCGAGTACATTTCTAGCGTTTCATCATTTTCACTCATCTAGTTTGAATTCGCTCCCCGCATTTTTATGTTACTTTACTGCGTATGCGGATATGATTCTATTTGGTTTTAGCGGCGAAAACAATTTGTGTGAACGTTGAGTTGCCGACCTCCGCAATATTATCTTGTTCTCCACGTATTACACGTTATCTTTTGCCACTTCCATTGATTTAGCTTCTTTTTAGCGATTAGGGGCTTGAATTGGCTACTATCATTTCGTTAGCCCTGGTACACCGTTTTCGAAGTAGAGGGCGTGATGAATGCGATGTTTGTCTTATTTGGATCTATGCAAAAAAAAGTGTATCGTTCGTTGGTGGAGAATATCAGCAAACTTGCCTCCGTTACCAAAGAACCACATCTATCCTCGTGCTCTCAGGAGGCCGTTAACAACCAACTCTGGCTCCTCCATGTTCTATACGTTCTCGATGAGAATATATTAAGTTTCCATACAAGGAGGCTAGCAAATTTCAGAAAGAAAGTGAACGGGATAACATACATTATTGTGATACACTGCCGACCTACACTGAAACTGCCTATTCATCCCGATTCCCTATATTTTAGAAACCGGCAATCGATGTCACGATATATGCATGCCAAAACGGGAATATCCTAACCTCTTTCTAGCTTATTTCCCTTGTTACACTGTGAATTTTGTATCTTATCAAACATTTCATCGCTAAAAGGGAGGTATATCCACCGGGTATACGTTTGTGTCTTATTTTAATCGCTCGCTCTTCCAGTATTTAATTACACCACACCTCTTTGCCCTCATAGACTGCACTATACCCCAACAGCAGTCGTTGCGATGCGGGTGCACGGCCACTTTCGCAAATAAAAGTTAGCTATTGGCGTTTGCCATTGCTCATTGCTGCCCCTTGCTAACCTACGAGAAGGGTTGGCTTGACTCTTATCGTTTAATCAGATTGGGTCGTCGTTTTGGTCGTTCCTAGATTTCTACCACTTTGCCCTTTCTGCAGCTTGTGAAGGTCACAACAGGGGCGCGGATCTTGAGAAAGTGGGGGGGAGAGAGAATGACAATATGCCGATTAAAAAAGACTAGCTATAGCTAGGACTGCCAAACCTGTCATGTCCTGAGAGAGTATGCAGCCTTTTCGAACAAAGGGCAGTGGATTATGTGATTCCCTGATGAAAGGGAAGGAAAGGGCATAGAAATAGAGGTAAAAAAGACATCACCAACACTAAGGTGCAATCAATATCATTATCACTTCTACTCCTCATGCACATGTGCACGCTCGCGAGCCACAAACAAAACAAAGAGCCCCTATACAAGAAGCAAAGCCAAACAAGGAGCACATCCCGAAAGAGATATAGAAGTAGAGTAAAGAAGCCCTGAAGGTATACCCCAGTCCACTGAATGAACAAAAACACCTCGCTTAAATAGCGCTAGGAGTGTTATTGTTCAACAGCCTACTTTTCTCATCCCTTTTGCCCCTGAACTTCCTTTCACACAAACATCTGCGTATCATGCAATATTATCATCTTTGTTATGAGAATTCTGTCTGCTAGCATCTAGGATCATTAGCACGAGTTGAGAACAGCATCTTGAACATGAGGACTATCAGAGTCTGTTAATAGTCAAGACATTTCCTCTAGCAAGTAAGTTACTAACTTTTGCTTTTTCCTGAGATCTGCTTTCTCCTGACCCTGTTTCTGCTTTACAATTTTTGCCCAAATCTATACATGCCCCCACGAATCAACCAACCGTCAAATATGAAAAGGAGACATCGGCTTTGGCAATGCTCAAGTTCCCTGATTGGAAACTGGAGGCAACGTTTCCATGAACTGCCAGGGCTCTGATCCCTTTGTCTTGACTCGCTATTTGCATTTCCTACATCCAATTGGCTTACCTCTTCCAACACCCCGTTTCAACCCCCTGTCAATACAATCATCAGTTTCTCTCTTCATCGGTGGAAGTAATATTGTCATCTGTTAGATTCTACTTACCTACATTTTACCCTATATCTCCATATTATTGCTGTGTGGATAGGGAAGTTTGCAAGTCTATGCTTCTTTTTCTGTTATATGTTTGAATGACGAGGGAAAACCACCAGTAGTGTACAACGGCGCTAACCATGAATTACCATCCAAGATAAAGCGGGAAAACACCAACTGGCCAACGATGGGCCCGAAACCTAAGAACGTCTGCATGTTGAGGTTTGAGCAGGGACAGAGAGCGGCACAAGGAGAAGATCTTGCTGCCCCAGAACGCGAAACAATGGCTGAGTTGCTCCAGCCCCTGACTTACTCGCCTCCCAGAAGCCGTGGAATTAGCGAGTCCGCACCACCCCCAGCAACTAACCCAGCAACTGTTACGACAACTAGCAACATCTTTGAAGGGCCCGAAGAGCCCAAAATATATTACCCCAAGGAGAAGAAGGGCACCGACAGAGAACCGGATTCAGCGCCGCTTCTGCCAAGATGGGACTCCTTCTCTGAGGTGCTAGGCGAACCTTCTCGAGCAGTGAGGAAGGTAAGCTCCACGCCTAGGCTTCAAGGTGAGGAGTATGGTGGAAATCGGAGAGCCGCTCAGCCGAATTTCACTCCTGAGTCAAGCGTAGGGTCAGCAGAGACACCTCAAGAAGATTACTGCCAGGCTTTACCTAAGTTGGAGGGAATTATTCTTGGATCCCCTGATTTAAGCCTAACCAACAAAGGGACATGCGGCACGAGAGGCAGCGGCAAACTGGTCTTACCAGAGAGGAGAATTCCAAGTGCTCAGGGCTCAGTCGAAATGGCGGACGTTGAGTTTGTGTGCGGGAGTAGCAGCACTGTGACCCCAAGGCGAACTTCAAGCGAGAACAACACTGAGGTCTTGTTGCCGGGCCAAAACGTTCACGCCTCCTTGCCCCAGCTCCCCCTCCGCCCACCGACGCCAGTGGAATTTAGACAACGCCCACAATCTCGAGAGGTTAGCTCCTATAGTTCTTTCGTCCCCGATGGCAGAAGCACAAGCATATCCAGCGGTGTGAAAATCTCCAGCAGTAGCTCAGCAAGAAGTAATAAATCACGTGGTCAGGGGCCGCCTTTTTTTGTCCAGCCTTCCATTCACTCGCATCACGACCACTACATGGAGCTAGAAACTTCTCCTGGCGAAGACTCCAACGTGGTGGAACAGTCAACGCCCAGAGATGATTCTCCCAAAACGGTTCCACAGGACTTACGAGTCGAAGGAACTGCTCAAAATGAAATCCTTTCGCAACTCAAGGCCCTCGCCGGGGACGTTGCTGCCATTAAAATCGAACAGATAAGAATCAGTAAGAAGCTCGAAGACACCAATAATCATCTGAAAGCTTTTTGGGGAAAGCCGCAGCAACTGGAAAGTGAGGAAGGCATTAGGAGCTTTGCATCATACGAAGAAAGTATCACCAATCACGTCACCCAGGGAGCCGGAGAATTTAATGAAGCAGTGGAATCGGTTGCCATCAGTTTGGCAAAAATCGGTGACAATACGGCAAACACCATCTCCGCAAATCCAGCAGCCAGAGAAAGCGATGATCTAAAGTGGTCTGATGCTGTGGAACAAGGGTCTCACGATACTACTGCTGGTATTCCGATTACCACGTACATAACCCCTGTTGATCAGGGTAGACCATCAATTGTACAAGGTACAGGTAGAATGGGGGAAAATGATGTTGGCAAAGAGAATGTTGGAGGACCAATGGGAAGAAGACGTTCCCAGACAAGCCCTTCGGTGAGAGGCGATACGGCGCAGGACCAAGGTCAACAACAATTTAGTAATTGGCACGGCCCACCAACGAGCCAGAAAAGGGGTTTCTGGAAACGTCACAACGGCGGAATGAGTCGGCGTGGCAGCGCGAGCGGGAGTGGCAGCAGGAAATGTGAGAACCTCCAAGGCATTCGTTTTGCACTCCGCAAAAAGTTGCTAACTTGCCACACAGTTGCGACCCCAAACTCTACCGGACAGCAACAGCCAGTGTCAGCGGCTTCACAGGTGTATACACATGGCGGCTATGAAGCACAATCACAAATTCAACCCTCCTCCCGCAATCCAGGAACACATGGTGCTCATGCGCACGCTTCTGGGCAATACAGAGGATACCCTCACCGTCAATTTAGCATGAGGCACAACCAGACCTCCACGCGTGACGGGGCAATGCCTTCAAACCGGAGTTACATGCCACATCGTGATTTTAGCCCCAATTACGGATCGCCTCCAGGACACCCGGGACAGGGATACTCCCAAGTAGGTTTTCATCGTTTCCACGGAGCCCAAAACGTTGGCAGCAGTCCTGAGATCGGGCAATGGCCTGCTGCCAACACTGAATTCAACGTGCATCGGCCATGGGCGGGCGTTTCGAATTGGTACCACCAGGTGAATCCTCAGGGAAATAACGATATGCAAGGCCCACCAAACTAAAGCACACAATGACCATGGAAATGTGATGAGATATTCTGGATTCGGCTTGTGAAGTTTGCAGCTTTTCTTTTTCCATCTCCGGTCGTGTTTTCAATCTTTCTCTTTTTTGTTTCGAACATGTTGTGAATAACACGGAAGGTGCATTCGCTTCTTCAGCCCTTTCAGTAGTTTCCTTTATTTCCGGTTGTTTGTCTTTTTTCAACCTGTGAGTTTACCTCTGGTCGTGGAATGGTCCCATGTGGGTATGGTGTTGGAATTAATTGTTCGAAATTCAATTGTGTAAGATTAATTTGGCACTCGCATGGAATTCGATATTTCGACTGTAGCTTCTCCAGGCTTCTTTATCTTTTTCTCCCCCTCGACTTCATTTTAGGCTCTCGGCAAGGTAAGTTAGCAGCGACCGGTTATTCAAATAACACACACGATAAGCAAAACCACTCGATTGGCAGTAAATATGGAAGAGGGAAATCTATAACCCAAGGTTCTAATCATAATATTAAGACTTAACTCTTATTTACCCCGCCAATACGCCTCCGCTACTTCACCGACGCAACAACATTCTCAACCTCCTTCGCAGCCTCCCTAACCTTCGGACAATAATGCAACCTCAACAACTCGCCCTCCCACACATTCCCTGCAAACACATTGCTCTCCTCGACCGTCTCAGCCAGCGGATTAAAGACGCCATCCCCCCGACGCTCCTCAGTATTCCACAACGGCGCGATCTTCCGCCCATGTTGCTTCGCTACACGAGTTAATAACGAGAGCAAAGCCAGCGATGACTTCTCCGGCAACTGTAGCGAGGCGGTCATGAGCCGTTTCGTGAAGCCTGCTACGCGGACTGGAGGGGCCGCGTTAGTACCTTTGGCAAGGAGGGTTGATTGGAGGCAGCGCAGGAGAAGAACTGTGGGAGTTTGGAAGTTCACTTTGTTGTCGGTCTTAGTTTGGGCATGTTCGGGAAGAGAGGAGGATGGGTCAGGGAGATATAGGGATTTGTTGGGGTTGTATTCGATTTCTGGATGTAAAGAAAGGGGATAAAGAGATTGATAGAGATGGGTCATGAAGTAGCTGAGGTCGAGGTGCAGGGTGGAGGCAGCTTTGCTGCCATCTTGACCCTCGAGGAGAGCGAAGGCGGTTATGCAACAGAGGAGCGCTTCGCGGGTTATACTTCTTGTAGCAACTTCTTCGAGGGAATCAGGTCCATTAATGGTATCCGAGGGATCCACGGTTTCAGAAGAATCGGAGGTGGCAGTTTGCGCTAGGAGTTCTTTCAAGGCTTCAAGGAGGTCTCCGAAGAAGTCCTGGTTGATTAAGTGGGCGTATTTCGCAAGGCCTTCGAGCACAGCACCCATTAAATTTGGGCTGCGGAGTTTGAGAATGCGGAAATACGTGCCGAATACCAGCTTTAGGGCTTCTGCTTGCATCTTATCCCGTTGTTCGTGGCTGACGAGAGCGTCTGCTTCTTTCATATCTTTTGCAACTGCATTTCGCTCCTTCAACAGCTTTCGCTCCTTTTTAGTTCTAAACTCACGCTTCATCTTTGGCTTTTTCCCTTTAATTGTTTCGTCGCTCTTGTGGTTATCAATGGTATCCTTTGAGCCTTTTAAAGAGAATTCGGAAAGTAGACGCAGGTGTAAAAAGGTATCCAACACGCTGTCGTGAACACGGTAGTCTCTAGCTTTCATCATTTTAGACAACAAGCTGACCGCTTCCATGGACACGATCCCATCCTCGTCATTGGCAAAGATCTTCTCTATTGTCTCGCGACACTTCACGAAGTTGTCATCGACCTTCCGCCGGCCAAGTTGCGAAACCAGAATCTTTAGCAGCTCACCCCGAAAATTGAAATGGGGTACAGCAATAAGCAAACTGCATGCGCAATTGATTGAAACAGCTTTCAAGCCTTCTGCATCAACACTTTCCTTTGTCTGTGGTTTCACGAACGAAGCTAACACCTTGACAGTGTTCTGATACCCAGCGAGAAGCGATTGCTCAAAATTACGAAGTTTCCGTACGTCCTTCGAAACATTGGTCGTCATGTCGTCCTCGCCTAACGGCCTTATCCGATAGCCAGGAATCACGTCTCTGTATATAGCCACTTGGGTCGCCAATGCTAGCTTTTTCACTGCGGGAAGCGAGGTCTCCGATACCATATCTGCCAACCTTTTAAATAAACCGGTATGCTCCTCTGGATCCTCATTGATAAGCTCTGCGATCCTTGCCAGTTCTTCTTTTGCCTCTAGAATTTGGACTTTAGCAGGCACATATGGTTTTGGCTTCTCAACAACTTCCGCCTCTGGCTGTTCCTCCACATCATCTTCGTCCGAATCGAATAAATCTTCCGAGTCATCTTCCACAATAGGTTCTGAAACATGTTCTATCGTCCCTTCCGCAGTTTTAATCGGAAGACGGTTTTTCTCTTTATCTCGTTTGCTGGTTTTGCGCGGCCGGCGCTCGTAATCCTGTTCGAGATTCCACTCTGCAGCACGGCTGTAGAAATCCTTCATAGAGGAGCCATTCGTAGACGGTGTATATGAATCACCATCCTTAGACAAACTGAGCCTTTTTCGTTTAAATGCATGTTCGGTTGCCATGGGTATTTGTGTTCGTCGCAAGCATTTATCATCTTTTCTAGTATTGCTGTGGTAAGAAAAAAATAATTTCGTTGGACTGAAAATGCCAAGACTTCACGCTAGCGGGGAAATTTTATCTGCAGAAAAGATTCCCACAGCTCCAGGATCTCCTTCAACACCAGAGCTTGTTATTTCTTGGGCCCCTTATCTCTGGAGCGTGTACTTCCGAGAGATCACCCCGCTGCCATGCGCGCCCTCACGGAGACAGAGACCAAAACCCTTTTCTCCAAGCTCGCAAACTACACTGGCCGTTCCCTGAATAACTTAATCGCACCTCCCGCCTCTTCAGCCACAGAAGGCGACCAGTCTTCAGCAGATGACCGCCATGTCTTCCGCCTCCATGGCTCCCGAGTATACTATGTGCGCCTATCGATAGCCAACCTGGCCACGGCAGTGCCTCGCGAAAATCTTCTTTCGCTAGGTACTTGCATCGGGAAATTCACCAAGACGGGCAAATTCAGACTACATATTACTGCGTTGGATGTGATTGCACCGCATGCGAGATACAAGGTCTGGATCAAGCCGAATGGGGAGATGCCATTCCTTTACGGAGGGAATATTGTGAAAGCGCATGTTGGGCGGTGGAGTGAAGACTGTCCGGAACACTCCGGTGTGGTAGTGTATTCGATGGATGACACGCCTTTAGTACGTTATAACCATGATAGTCTTGGACATATACTATGTTTTTTGTTTATTGGCTGGGTGATTGCTCATTACGATTTCGTGTACAATAGGGATTCGGAGTCACCGCTCGATCAACAGCGGAAGCACGAAGGCTTGATCCCACAGGCATTGCAGCATTTCGGCAGGCAGACATAGGAGAGTATCTCAGAGAGGTAAGAAGCATATATACATTTCAGGGCGTATCTATGGTCACCTGGCCAAATATATTGTGCGGGAGAAATTTTCTAACATCATAAACAGGAGGATACACTATTTACCACGTAATAATTCTTAGATTTATTTCCTATTTTTATTCGTTTCCTGGTCCGGTGGAAAATTCTGGCGTTTACTTGTGTCTACTTCTGATTTTCGCATTTGTTGCTTTCCAGGCTTCCGTCTTTGTTCTGTGTCCACTTTTACTCAATCTATAGCTTCGAGTTCATTTAGTTACGTATGTGTATTGATTGACCTACCTAACGCACTACGCTCATGTCGTGCGTGGAATCGGAAAGCTCCCAGATTCACTGCTAGAGAAGCCTTGGTTTCTGGCGCCTACCACCGGTAGCTTAGAGTAATCATCGATATTGAAAATATTCTAGATGCATTGGGCCTAATAAATATATTCGGAATATTTGGTTTCATTCTGCCTGTTCAGGGCTCATGTCCACGTGAGGTTGAATTAAGCTGGGAATTAGCCGCGCGCTTCGTTCGGGTAATCCCGTCCAAATGTCGCGGAGATGCGGCGCAGGAAATGGAAAGACAACAACAGAGGCGACCTACAAGGCTGAAACCGCTGGTCAACAACTCGAACTATTTATATACTGGCCACCATTCTTGCGTATTGCTTGACGGCTTTTATATCGGACACCTCGTAAACATCCATTTCCCTCACACATCTAGAGCGTTCCTACAACCCCAACCCCACCCCCGCCTTTCGAGATTCTTTGGGTCAGACAGAGATTGCCCTTAGTTGATTAACATCGATTAAAGAAGATACGGGTTTGAAGTCTCCCAAGATGCCATCGCTATATTCACCAAGCCAGAAACAAATGATATCACAGTTTATTGGTATCACTGGCGCCCGAGATGTTGCTAGCAAGGTACGTCATATGGCTTGCCTTTTTTCATTTTCTTTTCTTTTCTTTTATTTCCTTTTTGGATCTTTGACTTTTCTCCTTTATGTGTCGATAATGAGCCTA
This sequence comes from Histoplasma capsulatum G186AR, assembly GCF_000150115.1. Classification (NCBI taxonomy): domain Eukaryota; kingdom Fungi; phylum Ascomycota; class Eurotiomycetes; order Onygenales; family Ajellomycetaceae; genus Histoplasma; species Histoplasma capsulatum. The sequence goes on along the minus strand of NW_025544812.1, from coordinate 257,393 downwards.
GTTATTTATCAGTCAATATGTATTATGTTTTATTATTGCTCCCTTGTCGGCATACTAACTCTCGTTTCCAGTTTCTGAAATCAAACGGATGGAATGTTGAACGTGCTGTAGACGCGTAGGTGATATCCGCGGTTTTTCTCTTACTCCATATTCTCGTTTGTTTTGGACGGACATTTTCTGGGTTTCCTTTCCTCCTTTCCATTTTCGTCAGAACAATCCTGTTGCATGCCATAGAATAAAGCGTTCCTCCTGCAGCCAAGTTTCTCTAAAATACAAAACACTCAAAAGCCCTTTGTAGGGGCAAATGGAAAAGGAAAGCGCGATTAGCGAGTCAGCTGCTGGAAGGCGTTGCATTATCCTTCTACTAAGTCGTTCTTCAAGTTATTTCTTGGAGATATTGGTGCTAGGCTTTAGGCTTCCATCACCAACTTGGTTCAAGTGAATGTACCTCCTGCTTCACGGCAAATCGCTACTTCAATTCTTATCACAGATGGCACTTCCCGTACATGTCCTTTCGCCGCTTTTGCAACCATTTATCATTACTTTATGCGCTTGCATACAAATTGTCTCACCCCCCTGTTATATCAGCTCCTCGTCAGCAGCCAGTTCCCTTTCTTCCTCTCGTACCATCTGGGATTCTTCGTTTCATTGAGCCATATTTGATGTTGGATTGTACATCCACCAGAGCCGATGGATTGGGGCGTTGCCTTATAAGAACCGCGCCTGGCTACGACACGTTCTTCCCAATCATTTTACCATAACCCTAAGAGTACGCAGCAGAGAGAAAATGAACAACCGCAATCCGTTCGTGCTATACGAATCTTCACCTTCACCATTTCTTAGTCCTATTGAATCCCTATTTATTCCCCAGGCAAGATGCGGGAATGGAGCCGACAGTGTAATTCTTCACTTCGCTGGCTTCTAGGCATTACCCGCTATCTACATACATCATTTACACGCCTGGGTGACTTGGGATGGGACATTGGCCTCGTTCGGTGTATGCCCATTTCCATTTTTGTTCCTGTTTGGTCGATATCCGGAATCTCGTTCATTTCCATTTACTCCAATATTTTGCTTATTTGTCAATTATTCGTTCTTCCGTTTATTGTTTCTTGTTCCTTGACCTGAAATCACGTTGCCACTGCTTACTGAAATTTCCTTCCACAGGTATTATCAGAAATCAGTAGACAGCGGTTCTAATAATGCGGTTGCGGAACTCAACAAGCTATTTGATAGCTATCGCGGTATGTCTGTTCCTTTAACCGATGTCCCCACATACAACAAAACGATGGCCTTCTGAGAATTTTATATAGATGATCCTGTAGGAAATCCAGATGTCATTGGGATTGAAGGTGCTGTTAAGTACTTGGGGGACATTCAAGTACAATTAGACGAGGTTGTTTGTCTCGCCATCGCAGAACACCTACGGTCTCCATCCATGGGCGAATTCACACGAGAACATTTTGTTGACGGTTGGAAAAACATTAAGTGTGTTGCCCTAGTCCTCTAAAATGCGTCATATCTCTTCCCATTCCGCCTTTCCTGTTTTTGTTCGTTATCATCGTCTCCTTCGTTTCGCTCGTCCATTGTGCGCTTTCTTTCAAATCCCCCATTCCATGTATCTAGCTATTAACCCAAACAAAGCTGCGACACGATTTCGAAACAAACCTCCTACGCAGCCATGCTTCGCGCCCGTATCCCAAACGAACCCGACCTTTTCCGCCGCGTATATCGCTACACCTTCATCATCTGCCGTCTAGCGGGTCAGCGCAACCTCACTCTCGATATAGCCACGGAGCAGTGGCGACTCTTTTTTACAACTATCAATGGTGGTATCAACTGGAACACGCGCAGCACGCCCTGGCTCGACTGGTGGATTGAGTTCGTTGAGGAAAGCTGGAAGAGACCTGTCAATAAAGACTTATGGGAACAGGTCGAGGTGTTTATGAGGAAGACAAAGGAGGATGAAACGTTCGACTGGTGGAGCGAGGATGGCGCGTGGCCGGGTGCTATTGATGAGTTTGTTGGGTATGTACGGGCAAAAAGAGGTGGTAAAGGGGTCGCGGTGGAAGCGATGGAGGTTGAGTGAACGGAAAAGGAGGTGAATTAAATTTTGACTTAGATTGTTTTTGCTCATTGCATGCTACCTTGTGTATGAAAGGGAGGTGGAAAATCCCCCAGAGATTTTTTTTTTTTTTTTTTTTTTTTTTTTTTTTTCCATCCCGCGGTATACCCCTCCTAGATAGCTACAAGCTTAATATGGTTGATAATTAAATAAACGATCATATAATCTTCCTTGATGAAAAATTCCGAGGAGGGAAGGATGAGAAAATATTCTGAAACCAAAAACAACGGACAAAAATTGTTAAGGACCTCCAATGTTTCGAAACAATCTTAGGAGGTATATACTATACCAAGAGAGATAAGCCATTATTCAAGAGCCGTCCGCTTCAAACAACCGTGACACCGGAAGAGGAAAGAGAAGAGAAGAGAAGAAGTAGCTATTATGAAGCCGGTGATATCGAAATGACAAGCTGGTGGGTGTAAAACCGCTTAGCATCTGGATATATATACAGGATACTAGTATATATATTCAGTATTTTATATCGCAAAGGCGCTTGTTCATATCCCGTATTAAATAATAACGCAAAGTACCAAACACAGCCATCTTAACATAAGGCCAGTAGGGGTCATCATCACATGGCCCAGGACAAATTGGTGGGTATAGGTAGATGTTAGGGGAACCTTTAGCAGGCTCCACTGGGTGGTAGGATTTGACTATCCTGAACGTCATCGATCGGAGATGTCTGTTTCACTGCACTATCAGGAATTGCATGGCCCAGACATTATATCAAGCAGCACATGGAATGGAAGACCAGAAAGAAATAAAAGCAAGACACAAGTGCACTGTCAAGACCTATAAAGATGTGCAGCCAATTATTTGCGAAATGTGCATACAGAGGTGGGGGCGTTTAAAAATGAAAGTGGAAAAAGTAGAACACTAGGAAGATCAATATGGCCTATTTAAAGACACACGACAGTGAGAAACGGATGCTAACATGAAAAACCTTGGGTTAACAGAGTTCAACGTAAAATCGACTTTCTTGGTAGATACAATAACCATGTCATGTAACGATACCCGACGGTCCATTGCAGGTGGTTATGGCGAGTGCCATGAGTTGAAGGCGAAGGCCCTTGGAGTTATAAATCCCCCTTGTCGAAACGGGCCGAATCACAGTTGCTTCCTCAGTGCTTTTTATTCGCGCATTGTTTAAAATATTGACCCTGCTGCAATTACACCGAAGCCGTTGATATTCCTTTTCCGTCGTTCAGCATTTTTTCTCCTCGTCACTTTAGCCTGCTCCTTAACTGGTCCACGACAGATAGGTCAGTTCAAACTGTATGGGACAAACGGAATGGATAATAGAAACTGGATGCATGGGTAATCCAACGCGATACTTACACTCGTTCCATGTCAAAGACTCCTTTGTGATGTCCCTTGCTTCCCGCCAATTGTGCATGCACCACGCAGCAACGAAAAAATCGAAGACCTTCAACTCCAGAGCATCAACATCTGTTTTTAGCTCCAGTGTTGGTTTAGTAATTTCCACTTTATTCTCAGTGTCCCAGCGTCTTCTGGTCTCGATCGCAAGGAGCGTCCCCTCTCTGTCCTCTGCTTTGTCTTTCGGCCTTATTACCTTGTCTTTTAGTCTCCATTCATAATATCGCCCATTGGCCTCTCCACTAGCATCCGGGTCACTTTGTTGCTTTCTCTCCACAAAGAGAGTTGGCCGAGCTTCCAAGAAAGGCAAGCCGTCTCCACCAGCTGTCCATCCGAAACCGTATCTTGTCATGCACTTGCTCATTTTTCCAAGTTTGTCGGAAGGGCATTTCCGTCCATCTATGAGCAACCCCCCAGTGGAGGAAAAAATTTGTGCTGTTTTCAGGAGAGCAAATACATCCTGCCTGGAGATATCACTCCCAGGGATTTGATATCTCTGAGATATACTATCAAGGTCCCGCTTCTTCTTTCCAAGTCGCGTTACCAGTATGCCAGCCCCTAGTTCATGACCGTCCAGCTCATGAGAGAGACTATAGAGTGGGCGGTCAGGACACTTGGACGAGAAAATGTACTTGCCATCGATGGTGAGGATTGTGGGTTCTGCCGGATCAAGGGTGCTGGGTGTTTGGCTCAGGGGAAAAGGAGTACGGGAAACAAGAGTTTCATAATCTGGAGGAGACGCCTCCGCCAGCCGTGGTGAGCTGCTGTCATAGTAGGCAGGTGGCGGCCCTGTATGATCTAGGTCCATCGTGGTGCATCGGTAAGAATATTAGAGCCTTGAGTTGACTTATGGTTGGGTATTGCATTCCTTCTTTAACATGAATACTAGGGCCAAAAAGGTTATATTGCAGTGCTTTTGTATGTCGAAAGATGCTGAAGGGTTTGCCAGCCATCATACAAACAGGACATTTATGTCGAAAGACAAGAATGAGGCAGTGCATCGATCAGTGGAGGCAGCGATGCGATGTAACTAGCCTGCTCAACATCTTTCCCAAGCAGTGGATAACAGCGCAAGACCAAGCAATTAGCTAGCTAACCTCTCCAAGAGTATGTTGGTAGGCGATAACTACTAGTACATGGCCCAGAGTATTTTATTCTACTTTGAAGAGAGCAAGCACATAACAGCAAGAATGAATGTGACCTGATATCTCCTCATATTCTCTACTGCTGGCAGGTGGCTGTGCTTTTAGCGGGCGCCTGTTGATGAATAAGCCATTCACGTGCTGGTGCTGTCAAACACAGCAAACACTTTTTTCCTCCTGAACAAGCTCAAAGTCAAGGCTCGCCTGAAGGATAATAGTCGATAAGCAAAACATCCACATTTCCGTTTAATTAGCCCCTCCTATTTGCTGGTCCGCTCGCTTCTTTCGGTGCCTTTAGTTCAACCCAAGCAACCGACTAGACCAAGAGTCATGAACGCTGCGATGCAGCCCAACTACCGTGGCTATCCCCAGGCCACCCAGCATCGTCCACCTGCCACTCCGCGTAGAGCTGTTCCCATCCCTGGTGAGTTTCGCTTCTTGATCCGTTTGATGCGTTGTTTCCTGCTTATTTCAATCTAATTTCCCATTTTACACGCGACACTTGCGTTTATTTTTTATTTTTTTATTTTTCTGGCAAGCCTGTAACCTATATATTAATTTGCCTCCCAATCCTAGGCGCCATGATGCCGGTCCCCATCCAACAACACGCAGCTCCAGTTCCAAACCCTCAACTCACCCAGCGCAATGTCCCCAATCCTATTGATGCTGCATTGCGACGGAGTCGGAAACCAACAGACAAGAATCTTCCGGATGGCGTGGAGGAGTCAATCATAGGTGATGGTGTCGCGCAATATAAAAGTTTGCGGGAGGTCGAAAAACGCCTAGATGCAGCTATGGTGAGGAAAAGATTGGATATTCAAGATTCCGTCAATAGATCTGTGAAAAGATTCCGAACGTTGCGTATATGGATCTCGAATACCGTGGAAAACCAGCCATGGCAGAGAGAATTGGGCCAGAATGGCAATTGTGGATCTGGGAGCGGGCGTTACAAGGTGAAGATCGAAGGGAAGTTGCTTGATGACCAATCCGATACCTTTGATTCAGAAAGTGATAGCGACGACGAACAAACCAAGACGAATGGCCAGAATGATCCGGATGCGATGGAGGAGGACTCAGCGCAAAAACAGAAAAACCAGACCAAAAAACACACCCTACCCCAACGAAAGCGCCTCTCCCATTTTTTCAAGTCAATCACGGTTGAACTTGATACAAACGTGTCCTCTGGCGTCGCAGATCTAGCGACTATCAATTGGACCAAACCTCTCATACCTGCCGGTGCTGTGTCATTACCACCCAGCGCCGACTTTGACTCTCTTGAGTTTTCCCGTGCTGCGGAAGTCAACCTCAATGCCACAATCAGCCTCGTAAGAGACGAAAACCCAGAGCGCTTCAGGCTGAGCAAGCAGCTAGCATCCATCCTGGATACGGACGAGGAAGCACGCGGCGGCATTGTCGTGGGCATATGGGAGTATATAAAAGCAATGGATCTTCAAGAAAATGAAGATAAAAGGGCAGTGCGATGCGATGACCGTTTGAAGGCTGTACGTCAAAAACATCTATACTATTTTCCACATAACTCCAGGTTCCGTGGACCTTCCATTCCCCCTTAAAATCAACCGACTAACTAAGACATCTACAGCTCTTCAACCGAGACAAAATGTTCTTCCCCGCCATCCCCGACAGTGCCAGCGCACACACCTCCCCATTAGACCCCATCAAACTTCCCTACACAATTCGCGTCGATCCGGAATTCCACCAAAACCCAACGCCCACAGTCTACGATATCCGAGTGGCTGTGGACGATCCGCTGCGCGCCAAAATGCTCTCAATCACAACAGCCACGGATTATCCCAACATGCTCCGTCAAGTCTCCGCGCTCGATGACCAACTCGCCGTCGTTGTCCAGGCACTCACCCATTCCAAGGCTAGACATGCGTTCTTCCAATCGCTGAGTCAGGATCCGGCCAACTTCATCAGGCGCTGGACGAGTAGTCAGAAGCGCGATTTGGAAGTTATCATGGGTGAAGCGACACGCGGCGGGGGGGAAGATGGGAGTGGACCGGAGTTTAGACGGGGTGGAGCGAATAGTGCTTGGGATACGCCTGTTGCTGCGGAAGCGGTGAGGTATATGCTTGCGAAACCCGGGCGGTAGGACCAGGGAGGGACACGGAAGGAAGGAGGGTTTTATAGAAAAAGTGACAAAACGGAATTCTCTGCCACAGACGGACGACCTTTTATTGTGTTGGGCCAGGCATGTCCTCAGTTCAAGTACCTGGAACAAAATACACTGCGGCGAGACAGCCACGGCTCTAGAAACAAATAAGGTCGAGGTTTAGAGGGAGAGTTCATATATGGAGTCTGTATTGATTTCTTTTATGATCAACTTGTTTTTTCGTTCTTTTTTTTTTCTCCCACCAGCTATTGATTGATTCCCTTATTCTTACTCTTTTTCATTCCTGTATCACATCTGAGTATTTGATTTTTTGGCTAGGCGAAATTCCATCTTGGACGGGGTAGAAGGGTGTTTTTTCCTGATAAAGATACATTATTTAGTTATTCCTTTTTCCTCAATATTGTATGAGTACGATTAAAAAAAAAGTTTGACCAAGTGGAGTTGACGAATGGGAAGCCCTGCTTTGACATCATACTGCAGCAAAAGAAGTTTTTAGCAACCGCTCACCCAACCCGCAACCCTCCAGTGCAGTCACTGGCGCGCCTGGTCTCTCCTCTTCCCCCAAAAGCAAAAGTGTTCTCTCTCAATCTAAATGGAGGTTGTCATCGTCATCCTTTCTTTGCCCCTTGTCTCTGAACTGGGAACACAGGGCTAGGTAGGTCGTCGCATCGCGCATCCCTATCTGCACCGGTTGGTACAAGTCTCCCGTTAAAAAACGTCTTTAAATTCTCGATTGATTGATTCTATATCACGACGTCGTCAACTGCGATGTCTGGACATCTCGATCAAAAAATGTCTGTGTCATTCCCGCCTCTCTCTCTCTCTCTCTCTCTCTCTCTCCATCTTAACAGCCCTACATCAAAGGCGAAAAATCAAGCCCAAAAGCAAAGAACTACTACAAATTGCACCCCTCAAAAACATAGATATTAGGTACCGTAATGTATGTACTTACTTAGGTATGTATATACCTAGAGGGAGGCCTCAGCGACGCAAGCAACAATCAAAGAATAACTAATCGAATTAAATCAACATCAACAACAACAGCGGCAATTGGGCTGAGAATGACTGAACGGATTTAAGTTATGACGATTATAGATTAGATATATTGTCGCAGAAACATGGACAGTGCAATGAATACTAAGTACGATTTGCGGGGGTTAAGGAGAATCCGGAGAAATGTTGAGACATCAATTTGCTGGACGGACCGATTTTCCTTTTTTCTTTTTTTCTTTTTTTCTTTTTTCTCTCAGGAATTTTGCCTATATTTTTATATATTAACTTCGCGTTTAATGCAGCCTACCCCGCAATTTTTCCAATCTTGTGAGCGGAGAGGAGGATAATCCAAATTAGGAGTGAAGTTTCAAAAAATGAAATAAAATAAAAATAAAAAAATCCAAATTGAGCAGCTAAATACAAAGCGTACACTGGGCGGAGAAAAGTCATACATATGCACATATCAAAACAAAAAGCAGAAGAGAGGGAGGTAGGGAAAAAAGAGCGTAGACAGTAAAGGACTCAGATCATGAAAGGGTATCGCTGCAATATGAAAAGAGCTGAAGAATAGACCGTTCCAGAGGAAAAAGAAAAATAGAAGGGGGTTGCTGAGAATTAAGAATGCATAAAGTCAATGAAGCTGTTTAAGGAGGAAGAATAGGGGCGGAGAGGGAGCACGGGGGGGAAGGGGGAGGGCGGTGGAGAGGGATGAAGCTAAGCCTTAGAACGTTCCATTCCATCCGCCAACATCGGCACGAAGTGATCACGATATTGACAATAATTATCGTGCAAACCTCTAGATATCCTCGACCACGCGGGCTTTCATTGCCTGCTGAAAGCCGTCAGCGTCCCCTTCGTAATTCTGACCGTACTGACTTGGGCCTTCTCCAGCGGCTTCAGCGGTTCGGAGTTGTTCCTGGACGGTCTGGTTGATAGCCGGCAGGAAGATGACTTTACTGTTGGCGGTCTTAGCCATTGCCTGCATAGTTTCGAGATATCGGATTTGCATGGCGGGAGCGGAAGAGAGGATGTTGGCGGCGGTCCTCATGAGCTATAGGGTGTAACGGCGTTAGTTGAATAAAACAAACTATCAAAGAAAAACGCAAAGGTACGAGCAGAATGGGTTTTACGAACCTTGGCTGATTCCACCTCTGCGCGAGCAGCGATAACTTTACTCTCTCCAATACGCTTGGATTGCGCAGCCATTGACAAAGATTCTTGGAGCTCATTGCTGAAAATGATATCCTTAATCAACATCGACTCGACTCGGACACCCCAGCCCGAAGCAACTTCCTCGATGATCTCTCCGATCGATTGGGCGACTTCCTCCCGGCGTTCGATGACGTCCTGCAACACACGTGCGCCGACAACGTGGCGGAGGGTGGTTTGTGTCCGCTCAACAAGCGCCTGGCGAATATTTGTGATGCCAAAGGCTGCTTTGTGGGGAGAGGTAATGTGGTAGTAGATAACGGAGGTCAGATTCAAGGTGACGTTATCCTTCGTCATGCAAACTTGGCGGGGAACCTCAACGATTTGGATCTTCACGTCGACTGTAGTCAAATGCTCGCTGAGAGGATTGACTTTCACGAGACCCGGGTCAACAGCACGTTCGAAGCGACCGAACCGCGTCACCAAGCCGACTTCACCCTGATCAATAGGCTTGAAGGGGTTGGGGCAGCATAAGCAGCAAGGGATGGCGCCTATGAATCCAATGGTTTCGCCCAAGGTGTGAACTAGATAAAAGAAAGGTTGGGCGTCAACCTTGATGTTTTCAAGAGGGCAGGGCGGCCTGACGGTTAAGTGGTAATATGGACTTACTCATGGATGCATACCAGCCGTGGACATTAGCGTCGCCATCGGGATGCTTGAGGACCTGAGCATAACTTGGCTGCAGGTCCTCGAGGCGGGCTGGCTGCACAGTCACAAGCCCATTGTTTGAAGGTCGAAAGCCGACGTCGCTGGGAAGTGGGCCTGTTGATGGAGCTTTGTGGTTTGACGCCAGTGGGACGGATTCATCCCAGTTTTGCGAGGACATTGTGATCGTTGTGGGGGCGTATTGATTCGAATAACAATTATATCGATGTAAATTGTTCTTGTTGATGGCACACCGGGTTCTAGCGTTGGCAGTGATGTGGATGATGGGCCAAACGTTGATGCGGAGCCCTGGAGGGACAGCGGCAGCTTTTTATAGCTTGTGACGTTAGGGGTCCCCTTAGGCACACTACGAAAACCGCCCCAAGTCAGGGATGCGCATCCAGCGAGCAGAGAAATTCGATCAAAGAGTTCCCGGACAAAATTGGAGGATCTTGTCAAATAACAACAATGAATGCTCTATATTTAATCTGGAAAGTCGTCACATGCTGCAGGAGCCGTTGGAAAGGTTTCTCTGGTAGCTTTTGCCTACTCTGTATGTATGTACTGCACAGCAGCACCGTTCAAGCCCCCAGCCTGAGGCAATACGAGAGCAGCTTTTCCTGCCATAGCCTCATGCAATCATCCCTCACAGCAAAGGCCGATTCTGGAGATTCCTCGTTTACCGGGCTGACTTCAAGGCGCGTGGTAAATCGAGATGGCCAATAAACACTTCGTGTCTCAGCGGCCCTTGGTCAGTGAAGAATAGAAGGTCAGGGAGCCGAACTCCAAGCAAAACCCCAAGCAAACTCTCTTCTTCCAGAAATGATTGTGATGCAGTAGCTCCGCTTACTCTGGAGATTAGCTTGATGTGAAGGGTCCAATTGAGGAGACGCAAGCCAAAGGGGTTAGGTTGATTTTGTTGCTACAGGTTTTATGGCTATCCTTGTCCTTGGAGCACCTAGAAGACTAACTTATTCAACTTAACTAACTACTGGGGGTGGCTTGTCTCCCTACGGTGTTCATTGTGTCGTGCCGATTCGATATCTTGACCTAAAGACTTGCTTCCTTTTTCAATGACACCAGACTTCAATTGATCTCCTAAAAGTCTAAGCCACATCAGTTCAAGGAAAGATAGAATTGAATCCCTGACTGACCCCCAACAGGTTCTTGTCCCAGGATAGGATAAGCCGGAGCTAAGGTCAGGCTAAGCCATACATAGCCCTCCTCATAATTTACATATCAACATGGGCCAAGCACGGAGAGATTCAAAGCGAATCTTTGCAGTGTGTGTTGTCGAACTATTGCTAATTAAACAAGCATTGCCTATCTTCCAACGGTTCGAACAGCCCAGCAGTCTTGTTAATGCGGAAACCGTTGCGCCTTGCGCTGAAATTGGCCTTTTGTTCATACATAGTCGGTAGCCTCATGTGCATCCTGAGGTCCACATACGACCGGCTCTGTTTGCCATCAGACATGCATCGTTCTGGAATTTTCGGAGGATGTTCTAGAAGGCGGAGCAAGCCAGTAATCTTCTGGCGGTTCAGTGCCCGGATGTTATGTCATTGACAAAATATTACATGACCCTATTCCAGACGCAACATCACCTCTCCCCGCAATCCCTCCTAGCGGAATTCCAGAGCAGGTAAGGGTCCTGTCCTCCACGTCACCGGTATGATCGTCTACGCCTTTTCTATGCTGAACAGTACCCGTGACATGGTTGTACACTACTTGGACGCCGCCTATCACCATCAAAAGCCATAAGTTGCAATTTCTCTCCTTTGATACTCCACTCTCGCAAGGTGGTTTGTTCACGACTAGCCTAGCCTTCGGGCCATTTTCGCGCGGCCTGTCCAGGGCCAATAAATTAATAAGAGATGGGCCTGGCAATGATGAGTTGTGCTCTGAAGTCAGTTAGCGGGCGGGGGGATGTTCTGGAACAAGTTGATTCCCATAACTTCATGCCTTGCTTAACAAACGGTGTGATATTATTATCTCGCCGGCCAGTTCCCAATGAGCCATCTCCCAAGCATCGAACCACGAGAAATATACTTTTATTTTATCAGTGCCAATATCTCTCCTCTTCAGAATGATGAAATTGAATCATCATCTCCAGACATGAATATGGATAGATAGCGAATCTGCTTTCCCCTGAGTCCCATTCACCGCATTTCACCCGCCAGACAGCCAGTCTCCGTTGTGGCAGATGGTCCGCGGAGGAGCAGACTTACCCCGCTGGATATCTATATTTCCTCTCGCTGACACCAACATCCATGCCATCCGATTGAGGATGGCAAGGCAGACCGTAGGCGTTACATCTTGCTACTTCAACCCTGCTCTGGTTTCTGGTTTCACTGAGCCTTCGCCGGCGATAATTTTTCTCCCATTCCACGACTGTGGAATGCCGAAAATGTGTAGCAGATTTCGCGTGGTATATTCTTTGTTTTTCTATTTCCCCGTTTTCCCTGTTCCCCCTTTTTTGGCCTCTCGCTACAGCGCGATCTTCAACACAAAATATCGACCGAGCGAGTAAAGATAGCATGCCTGCTGCTACACTAGGATGTGTCAAGCAAAAAATAGCATATGCCATTCACACCAATGAAACTGATTAAAAAAAAAGAAGCTTGCACGGTAACATGTACAGTAGTACATGTACTCTACAGCCTAAACTTAAAGCAAAGTGAGAACGAAAGCGTTAAGGAAGAAAAACCACAGCGTAGAAACCCCCCTTTTAGAAGGTTGGGCGTGAGGGAGCTCTCCCCCAAGAACAATCAATCACTAGACGCGCCAGCTTGGACTACTTCTTTTAACCGCTCGCTTAACAAAGTTAGCGCTCGGGACCGCCGGAATGCTTGATTAATTAAAAGGGCGGGGCGGGAAACTACATATGGGAAGCGGAGGTTGGACTGGGTAATTATAATTAGTATCATTACCTCTCTTCTAGGAGGGAGGTGGGGGAAGAGGGGGGCAAAAAAAGTTTTAAGATAAACTTCTGTTGACAGTAGGGTAAAACTTCCTACCTAGGTAAATAAACCCATTTTTCCCTTTTTCCTTTTTCCTTCTAAATTTTTTCCAGATCTGCTTTTTTTTTCATTTTCCGATGAGTGGCAAATTTTTTGTTTTCCTTCCCAGGTCTAAGGTCTAAAATCTGTCCCCTTTTTCACATGTATATTTAGATTTCACATGCAAATATGAAACAAAACCCAATCCCTTATGTATCGATGATATCATCGATTTTGAACATTGTCTCAAGAAGTAAAGAATTTACAAGCAAACAGGCTCAACATGAAAGAGACAAAAAAAATACCATTCGATACCCAGAAAGTTAGATTTGATAACATGAAATAAACTAAGAGAGTATGTCAACAATATATTAAGCCGAGATAAATGCGACGGCATTCTCCAAACAAGGACACATTTTTTATGGTACAACTAGGAAAGAAGCAAGCAGACGTGAACAATGTATGAGAAGGGAGAAATTTTCAAACAGATCGACAAATTGACAATCAACAGTAGTGCGCCTTAAACTGACCAAAATTGGGAACATCAGCATGAGTGAAAGAATAGAGTCGAGGGCATATAAAATATATATAGAAGTCACCCTAAACAGAAATAAAAACGTCCCAGAAACCCTGCATATGACAGAAAGAAACTGACCTATCCAATACGGCAAGTAGCAAGTAGCACGAGCAGTAACACAGACATTTTTTTTTCTCAATCTAGAAGGAAGCAGAAATTTCTTTTCTTTTTCTTTTTTCTTTTCCTCTTTCGTTAGTCAACCCCCCCGCTTCCCCCGCCTCGCCATCCAGGTTCATTAAGATGTGACAGCTGGCGGCAGGCGGCAGGCGGAAAGGGACAAGTCCTTGATGGGTTCCATTCTCCTCAGTCACTTCTTCGAGACTTTCTTCTCCGAAACAGCCTCGACACCTTCCCTCCCCTTCTGCTCAGCGCGCGTGATGCACGCTCGCAGCCACTCCAGCGATTCAGACGTGATAGTCAGGCCGGTGGTGATAACTGCCTTGCCGGCAGCTACGTAGCCCTCGCCGCCGCCGCAATTCTTGTACTCCGCCGAATAAACCTGAAGGACATGTTTCTTGCCCTCTTCGACCACACGGAATGGCATATGGATGTAGCCCTTGAGAGCACCCTTGATCGTCTCCGTGTCCTTCTTCACGATGGGGAATCGGTCTTCGACTCGCTTGAGGCCCTCATTGCTTAGGGAGTCGGCTTTGGCGACGTAAGGGGCGACATAGTTGTAAGGCTTGGAGAAGAAAGGGAGGACAGGCTTTGCATAGTTGGCGTACCCTTGATCGGCGAGCTGAAGGGATTTTTGGCCGTAGGGGTGGTTCTTGATGTAGGTGAGGGAGGCGGAAACTACAGGCAAGGTAGAAAGGTGCTGCGGGCGGAAAAAAGTTAGGTTTAGGTTGGAGAGGGGAGAGGTTGAAGGGGGGCCATCTTGGAAAGAGAGGGGACATACATGAAGGAATTGGGAGGATGGCTTCTCGCCATTAACGATGGGTTCACCCATGTTGAGGGATGGCGCCTGCTGAAATCAGTTAGAATTACACAACGGCATATGAAGCAATACATGTAAAGAGAGATACCGACTCTGTTGATAGTGATGAAATACGTCAGGGCGATGAAGGAGTATGTATGTTATAGGGTATTATATCGGACACTATTTGATACGAGGGCGGTTCCTAGGTAAGCTGTAGACGGGAAGAAGAAGAAAACAACAACAGAGGCGGCAGGAAGCGGGAAACTGGCTGTTATTATTATATCGACAGGAGAACAAGGAAAGCGATCCGGCAAGATCAAGGCTCTCGTAGTGCGTTGTCGGCTTGAAGCTAATCGAGGCCCAGACAGAGGCAGAAGGAAACGTGCCCAGGACAACCAACCCTCTTGCGTTCCCAGCTTTCCGAAGCAGCACTAACTCTCCCGAACCAAGGATTGCGCGCACCGTTGACTTCATCTGTATCTTCCTTGTCGTTTCTCAAACTCTGCTGGGCTCTCCACCTCAGGGCCCAGCTGGCTCGTGTCCGTGAGTTCGGAGCTGCCAGCCACTGATCGCCCGGATCGCAGGCATGTGAAAGTGGCCAGGCCGCAGCTTTGATGCAGTAATATTCCGCTGCGTCGCCGTCAAGAGCGCATTCTCCTGTGCCAGTAGTGCCTGTGCAGGCGGTACGGCGCATGTCTGCTGCTTCATTATCACCGGTGATGTTCGAATAAATTACGATTGTTGATGCGCCGTGGTTCTTTGTTGCTTGTGTTTTTAATTACTGTTATTCCCAGCTTCCCTCCAGAGTTGCGTCTCCCCACTAGCTCCCATCCAGCACCATTGATGAACATCGATATCTGTTTCTCCCTCATAACGAATTCTCGCAAACAGAAGAGGCAAGACGTGATATCATCTAATGAGCCCAGCTCGTTCGAGATGCAACTACGGAGTACATGGACATGCATTGCATGTATAGTGGCGGATCCCCACTCCAATGGATCAGTTTTGGCCTATCCAACGCTAAGAGACTCAGATTTGCCCAGCGCCAATTCATTCTAGACCCTCCTGGCTCAAACAGGATGCTCGCCCTGGTGAAGCTCGAATTCCTGTTTGAATCCATGTTCATTGTTCGGTGCCGTCCCCAGGAATAATAGTGCATCGGACCAAACGTAGTTGTCAGATACATCTTGCATTGCGTGTTAGCAGGGCTCTTTTCCCTTTGCTGCTACTTTTTCGACGATAAGCACAATCGCTGGCTCATTGGCTTCGGATCAATAACTAATCTAACTCAGCACGGATCACACCATCCACAAATCCTCGTAAAGTTCAACAGATAAACGTCACCCTGGGCCAGATGTGGCATTCCGTTCATTATCTTCCCCCCGAGCTTGTTTGGGGCTATTGCGACTTGTGCAGCTGAAATAATGTCATCAATAATCATAGATGCGACACCCGTGCTTTGCGCTTCTTGTCTTCGATGTCGCGGGCCCTCTCAAGGATCTGACAGCTTGCCCCTTGTCTCCCCGACACAATTTGACATGTGATAGCGGGGCTTCTGTGCTATTGTTAGCTAACTAGCTATCCGAAGAGCGAAAATTGACCGTCTAACACTCTAGCGCCTTGTCCCGTTGGCTCAGCACTGCGCAGACTGTCCGCAAGACAGTCGTGGCAAAGAAAAGGGTGGCGTGGATCGTGAAAATAATTGGACGAAAACAGAACCCGATTGCTTGTCGATTAACGAAATATCTCAGACATATTCCGTACAGCGTAGTTAGCTATACGGAGCCGCGTGGAAAAACAAATCCTTGCACAGGCTAGAAATTTATATGGTAAAGCATGTTACACACGCCCGGTTGACAGGCCCCCTGACCAGTTGGTGTGGGTTTAGAGGCTGGATGCCCTAAAGCTTGGTTGTCAAGTTAGGCATCATGGCTCCATAACTTTTGCTGGGAGTGGCCTGGGTGTATTTGAACTCTGGTATTGAGATTTCCATTTATATTTCTAGCGTGTGCATGGACTTTTTTTTTTCCACCTTCACAAGTGCTGGTAGCTCACACTGTTAGCCTCTCTCTCTTCTTCCTTTTTTTTTTTTTTTTTTTGATGAGCCGCGGCATGGAGTAACGGCTTTTTCCCTCTTCTCCCTTTCCTGCCTTTCGCCCCTTCGGCGTTTCATTTTCAAACGCTAAGCTGCATATCTACCTCATTGATTTTATGCCTCAGGGTCCGCGATTCATCGGTCTGTCCGTCCTTATCATGACAAGCTCCCGGTCTTCAAATTTGACTTCGGTTTTTGGTTTTGATATCGCCAGCGATTCGAATGATGACTCAATCGCCGGCCAATGGGGTGAGAATTACAATATCGGGCCACGGCGCTGGGCCGTTTTCCTTATCAATCAGCGCATTTTTTAAAAAAAATTGGACGTCACGATGCGGCCCGCTTGCGGCTGGGCTGGGGGCCAGTTTGCTTACGCCTAGAGCTTGCTTTCCGTCCCCTTTTTGACAAACATCCGCCTGAAATAAATCTGTGGAAGATAGGCACCAGGCGGAGAACTTGTTCGCAAGCAAAAAGCGTTTCTGTTTTCACTTTTGTGTGGAAGAGTCAATCAATATAATATGTCATGTTTTTATTCCCAATAAACGGACATCCATCCTCGGATGCATTATCTTATATATTTTTTTTAAAAAAAATGGCCTTTAGATAGAGCCCCATCAGAAATAGGTCTGGCCTGGCAAATCGTCGTGGTTTTATCCGGCATAAATTATCCACAACATCTGACCAAGTGGTCAACCGGCTTCGCCGTTCTACAGTAATGAGTCTTCGAGAGGTTTCCTTGCTTACCATTATCCCTTCCCCACTAGCACAGACAATTTGTTTCAGTTCGTTGATAGGATTACTGATGAAGGCAGCTTGATAAAGAACTAGTTACTGCATTCAAAAGCTGCTCTTTTTAACTATCTATTGCTAGATCATCAATAGATCTTACCAAATTCGGATGCAAACTAACTTTCTCACTGATTGATTGGCCTGGCCTGGCTGTCGCTTTCAAGGTTTCAAAACCGAATGACAGCTACAAAGCCTCAATTCCAGACATCCTTAAAAGGTCATTACAGAGTAAATTGTGCAGGAATTCTTTCCAAAAACTCTCCATGAAAAGGATTGATTCAATCCTTTGAGCTCTTTTTTTTTCCTTGATGGGCCCAGGTTTGTTTCAATTGTTCTTCATAGCTAGCTCAAAGCATAAGACGATTTAATCAATCTTCGTTCAATTGGTGACATATCGGTCCGGATTCAATTCATATCCACATTCGAGATAGGGCTCGGATGAACATGTTATTCTCATGCGGGTTATTTCTTGTAATAAGAAGATGAAGAAGTCGGATCTGTGAAGCTAATTCCACACTGATTCATTGCAGGTGTCACGAGCTTCGATATTGATCCAGAAGCAATAGCATAAGAGCGCAAATATCCATCTCGTCCTGCCAATTCAGTGCCCGGGGGAGGGTGGGCGTGCTGTAGCTGGCTCAGCGGCTGTAGTTCTGAGGGCTAACTGAGGGCAATTTAGTTCCTGATCTAGTGTCGATGACAGCTCGATCCGTATAGAGGGTCAAGTGAACGAAGGCCCTGTGTTCTTGAAACATACCAACACCCTGGGTGCTTTTCTGTCCAACCTGCCCTTCTTTCCCTCTCCTTTCCTTGCATAAGTTGTTCATTCCACGGCGTAGGCAGCGATTCATCCTGCGCAGCTATTGAGAGATTGAGCACCCCTCCTCCCCACTTTTCCCTTTTCTTTTTCTTTCACCACTTGCACCTCCGCGCCACATGTCGAGGAGGATTTTTCCGGCCCGCGATGTTGCATTTCCGGGCTGCAAACTTCCCCGTTGGCATTGGGGCGGCAGCCCAAAACATTAATTGTTGTGGTCACTCGTTAAGCTGTCCCATCAACTAGATAAAAAATTGTTAGCGACAGACCCCACACCCATCTACCTATCGTCCTGCCGTTGTAAGGTTATATGTATGTGAAACCTTGCGCTCCTCCCTCGCTACTTTTGACCTGCCCCCTTCACCTCCTCTTGTTTTTCCTTTGAGATATTCCTCCCCCCCCCTCCCCTTGTGCTTCGCTATAACGACAGACACCTTACCTCATCTGATCACTGGCTCAACTTGGCGGGTGGTTGATCTGCCAAAATCAATTCATCAATTTGGTGAAAAAGCTTCCTCCATTTTCCCTCTTAGTCGACTGCATGGTTGGTGTCTCATTTTCACACTGAGATGTAAATATGGCTGATGACGTCGGAGGGCCTGCTAACATAGCTAGCTATACTTACCTAAGTATCAAAATCTCCCAGCCCCAAACAAAATAATATTCGCACCACCGAAAGGGACGGATATTGTTCTTTTGATTCCATTGCTGGCTGGATGGAATGGAAGCGTGACATGGCATGCAGGTACCCACCAATTTATTTATCTATTTTTTTTACTTTCCATCAACTAGGTGTGCTAGTTGGACTCTTACTGCTATCCCTTTTCTTAGATCGAATCGTGATCGCGAGCATCTGGTCTGGATTCTGAGAAAAAGCATGAAGAGAAATCATGCCTGGAGCGATAGGGAGGATAGAAATGGAGGAAAAAAGAGTCCATAAACGAGCGCGCATGGTATAAGAAACAAATTCGCGTACACAGTTATGCATGCTGCTGCATCTACATCTATCTATCGATGAAAAATCGATCGATAGATGCTGTTATATATCATGGCAGATAAGTATATCCGACATTTGGTAAGAACGTTTGTTCGATATGTCAGTGCCGACCTGCTCTGCTGCTGCCGTTAGCACAAGCTAGCCATCAGGTGCTGGTTGATGAGGACGAACGGCTCACACTCACTGATCAACACCAACAAACGCAAAACAACCCCTTTCGTGGCGCAGCAGCGTATGTTTATGAAGACCCTGCGCGCAGAAAACCGATGCTGGACCGAAACTCGAAGAAGGGGAAACGACAACAGCGTGCCATTCTTCCCGTTAAATATGTCTGTCTGTCTTCAAAGCTCGGCCCACTTCGACCCCGACACTCTGTATGTTCCTCCCTGGCGGAGAGCCCCGTCTTCTCTTCTCGATCAGCATCCCGACCACGTCTGTGTCTCTCAATGTCACTCCTGCAATCACCACCGGCCCCTCTCGCTGACTTAAATGACGCTCGCTAGCATTCGTGGGCTATGTCCATCCTTCTCGCCCGAATGTTCAATGCTAAGCGGCCCCTGAGGCATATTCAGAGCTCTCGTCTATGTGTTTCTGAGCAAATACCCCGATGCTGCGGCTGTAGAATCAGACGATTGACGAACGGGATAAAGAGGAGGATGGGAAGGATGCTATTTGACAAAATCTGTACGCGCCATGAGCCATCTAAGGTAGTGATGGACGAGATTCGGAGCGTGTAAAAGGGAATGGATAAGAGAAAAAAAAAACTTGATAGTTTTTTTCATGGGGTTGATCCTTTTTTCCTGTTTGTTTCCCCCCGGAGAATGATGAATGGAAATGGCAATGCACTGGTTAGGGTTATATCAATGTTTATATATCTCCCCTGCTGGGGATAATGAACACGAAGGGGAAAAAATAAATAAACAAATAGCTTGTGAATGTTGCTGCCGCTGTTGAAGAAGGCGATGGAGAGGCCGGAAACTCACTGGGTCGGCACTCCCTCGCTCTCCAGCCGTCTAGCACACTCTCGGGATGCTGGCTGCCGCCGCGAGATCCAGCTCGACAGACAACTACTCCGCAGGGACCCGGATGAACTTGAAGAGAATCGATTCCAAATCAAAATGTGTTTGGAGGCAATGGGTTGACTGGAGCCTTGTTTGTCACCTGCTTTCCATGACTCCACATTTCTGCCTCGTGCGGAGAGCAGTTGGCAAGCGAATCCCCCACCCGTAGGGAATCGCGGGTTGGCTTGGGGAACGAAAAAGAAAAGGCCAATCCCCCTGGTTGCTTATAAATACGAGCAGCCCCTGTTCCCTCCTTTCCGATCAGGAGTCGGCGATTATCCACTCATTGGCCGAGCACGAGCTGGGCTCAACGAGGAACCCCATGTTTGCTCAACAGGTTACTCAACGAGCAGTTTCGGATGAGGGCCCAGCAGTCCCTTAAACGCTGAGTAACGATGATGAAAATCATCATGATAGACATTGTTGGCAGTTTCAAAAAAAAAAAAAAAAAAACAACCACCTCTGCAAACGCCCTCGGCCTCGCCATTTGGGTCGGCACATATCGCGGCATGATATGGCTGAGTTAAGCTCATTATCATCAGGGGAGGGGGTGGGGATATGGTGGGGGTTTGTCTGTTCCTTCTCCCTCAAACTGAGTTTCCAAAGGATGACATACGGCAGAAACCCAGGGATGTCTCCGGGGTTGTGCTGGGCACTTGTGATATTCATTCCACAGTCACGAGGGACCGGGGAAGTTGGCCGGTATACCCGCATATGTAACTTGTCGGGTTAGGGAGCCCAGGTTTGTCGCATGAATTCCCGGCAACTTGCTGCTTTGCATTGTATTTAAAACAAAAAAAAAAGATTCTCTCCGTTCAACCGACTTTTTCAGTGACTTCCAATGATTCCACGGTTCAACTGCGGGTTATGTACAGAGTACGTACTCCGTATATATGTATGAGACCTGGCACTCCACACCTACCCATGAAAGGACGCCGACAGTGCTTGGTGTGGGGATATGATGACATTCCAGCAGGTAGGGCTTCGAGGTAACCCACAATATGACGCTGGCATTTCTGCGGAGTGAACAAGCTGCCGTGTGCGGAGTACATAGCACTATCATGGATTTCCGCATGTCCTCAGAGCCTGATTCAACTCGGAGAGAATAGCTGAATAAGAGCTATTCGAGTCAAGTTTCCAAACAGTGGAGATTTTTGAGAAACCCAGGGGTTTCGTTTCAAGCTATACTGCGTACGACCTTTTTCCATGTCAGGCATAATAATCCTCTGAAAAATTTCACCCCTCCCCCGCCCCTGTTAGCTCTGATGCATCCCGAATCCCTAGGCAAATCAATTGGCACACATCGGTTTAGCTGGCTTACATGCATTCCCTGCGATCAGGGAAGGATTCCCGTCTCTTCCTCTGGTCCAGAGGGAATGATAGAGTCGTTCGCTCTCTGTACGGACCATTGGAAACACAAGGGATACTTCCTGTATAATTTTGAGGGGAAGAAAGGAGGGAAGAATTTGAGTCTACTTGCTCCCCACCTCAACCAAAGGAAGGAGAAAACGGATTTTGAGCGTCAGAGTCCTGGATAAGCTAGTCCGTACCGTGAGACAAACGATGAGTCAAGGCATCCACTGCGATGATGGAGCGGAGCGGGCGAAATCAAGAGGGGGTTTACAGGGATACCCGCATCAAGTTGTTGTTTCCAGCAGGTTTGCTGCGTGGGCGTGAATTGTCTGGCTACTAATTGTCTCTGGCGACGACTGGGGAAAAAAGGAGAAAAAGGCTCCATTCAAAGCTCCATTCAAAGCTCCATCCCAAAGTTCGGAGAGTTCTGTGATCCCCGATCTACCCGGTATCATGATGCTGCTGGGCAATTCTTTTCATGGACAGGCGTGAGACCCAGATTTCAACGAGCTGAACCATCACCTGGCGCCCGACGATCCGCAAGGTGACATCGAAGGGATTAGCGTGCTGCGTAGAAGCTTCACCGAATATTCCACAGCACGCACATTGCACACACGGGTGGCCACCACGGAGCAAATTTGTTTTTGAACCTTTTCCTTTTCCTTTTCTTTTTGTTCCTTTTCCTTCCTTTTTGGAGACCGTGGTCGACGGTACTCCGTACTGAGCAGCGAGCAGTGAGCACTGCTGCAACTTCTGTGTCTCTCCCGTCGTGCCGGAGTCGGCAGACCTGTGGCAGATAATGGGAATGCAATGCTGGAATCCTGGCTTCTGATACCGAGCTCCCGCAGGCCGGACGTGGGTTCACCAACTTCCAAGGCGAATGTTGGAGTAACTAGCATCCCTGCAACTTACTGTGGATCGAATGTCACCTCGCTAGGTGGGATTAGCAGGCCTTCCTTTTCTCTTTCTCTCTCCTCAGCGCTTGGTAAGCACCAGCGCACCGCGCCAACTTCAGGTGAGAGATCATCGGCTGGAAAAACCTGCTGCCAGCTGAAGGCAAAAAAATTCTTCGCTGCCCGCTCGATGCTAGCGGTGCCAAGCCGCCGGAGCCCGCCACGGCTGGTGGCGTCGGGCAAGCAGGCACACAAGCATCGGGCCCAAGCCACTAAAATTGCTTGTTCTGATCGACCATTGTGCTTGATAAGTCTGTACGTCCGTACTGTACATCCTACTGTGCAGTAGTTGGAGCGGAGATGTGCGTGCATCGGGAGATGGGGACCCATCAGCCGGGTTTTTGCAAAGGTCGATGGAGGGACAGCAGCAGACTCGTGCTGGTGCCGTGATGATATTTTCACTCTTGGGAAGGCAAAATTCCAACGGATACCATTGGTGCCGAAGGAGAGCATCCAGCGGAGCCGAAAGTAGCCCCGCGAGAGACCCTCAAAATTAAGTTCTTTTTTCTGTCCTTTTTCCTTTTTGCTTTTCACTTTTTAACTTTTTCCTTTTATTTCTTCTTCGCTTCTTCGTTTTGCATTCCTACCAGATCTGGGACTCGAGCATCTAGCCATATCCGCTGGTCACACCCATGGAACGGGCGTACTCGGGCCGGCCACGATAGATATTTTATGCTTTTTTCTCCCAATCCCACTTCAAGCTGGGAGTTTTCAACCAATGGTTTCGGCTAACTACGGCCCACCTTGTGTGAGTGTGTGTGTGTTTGTGTGTGTGTGCATATTGTTACATGATGATGGTAAGCATGTAGTAGTACCTAGGTAGGGATGCGCACCATGCTACCCTCTCGCGCAGAACGTTTCTCGGGCTGCCGTTTGTGGGGAATCCCCCCCAGCCGAAGGTTTGAGCTAAGCAGCGCTGCGACTGCGAGTAAGTTGTCATGAGCATGACCCTGACGATGAGGGCTCCTTACATAACCCTCCTCCTGCGCGCTGCGGAGAAAATTCTTTCCCTTCGCGTCTTGTCTCCTTTAAGAGGTGCGCTGCCCCCACAGTCATTTTAACTTTCTTGTCATACTGTGATACCGTGATACTGTGATACTGCCTGCAAATAAAGGGGGCATAAGCATCATGGCTGAACAAAAGATTGACGCAGTTGTGTGAGTTCCCTCTGCGTTTGTTCCTGTTTTGGATGGCGCTTGCAGTGGACGAGTGAGTGGACGAGTGGACAGACCGGTGGACTAATTAGATCTGGATATAAAGGCTTCCCCAAGAACCCATTGCCAATACCCTCGATGAAAAGAAGGGCTTTGGTGTTGAGGATAATAACAAGTTGGCTGTCCATGACTCCGCTTCTGATCCGGAGAACATCTTGACCCCAGATGGAGAGGAGCCGACCGATCTTGAGAAAGCTACCCTGCAGCATGTCGCTGAGAATCTTCCCTTGTCGGCATGGTTGGTTGCCATGGTTGAGCTCTCAGAGCGCTTCACGTACTATGGAATGAACGGCCTGTTCCAGAATTACATACAGCGGCCTCTTGATGGCAGTCTGGGTCGAGGAGCTCTTGGTATGATTGATTGACAAACTTTGTTTCTCCTCCATATATGTCTTGTCTGAAAAAAAAAAAAAAAATCGCGATGAAGAGTTGTCATTGACGTTTTTATTTTACCTCTAGGCCTGGGTCACCAGGGTGCAACTGGTCTAACCACCTTTTTCCAATTCTGGTGCTACGGTAAGTGACCCTACGATCTGCTTATTAGGTGATGGTGATCATTGTATGCTGAGGGGATCCGTGTGTTGTGTGTTTAGTAACCCCTATCTTTGGTGCTATCGTTGCGGATCAATACCTGGGGAAATATATGGCCATCTTCTGGTTCTGCATAGTATATATCGTCGGTCTCGTCATCCTGCTTCTGACATCGCTCCCGCCTTCACTTGCACATGGTGCTGGCCTGGGCGGCTGTGTCACTGCGATCATCATCATCGGCATCGGCACTGGTGGCATCAAATCGAACGTGGCCCCCCTAATCGCGGACCAATACAAGCGCAAGAAGATGGCCATCAAGACCACCAAGAAGGGTCAGCGTGTCATCATTGATCCCGCCCTGACCATCCAACGGATCTACATGATTTTCTACGCTTGCATCAACATCGGCTCGCTCTCCCTTCTGGCCACTCCGTACATGGAAAGAGATGTTGGCTTCTGGTCCGCATTTCTTCTCACGCTCTGTGTCTTCCTTGTTGGAACCTCTGTCCTGATCCTCGGGCGTAAATACTACATCGTCCGCCCGCCAACTGGATCGGTCATCACCGATGCGTTCAGGGCTATCTGGGTCATGGTTAAGAACCGGAACATGGACGCGCCCAAAAACTCCTTCCAGTTGGAGCATGGTGGCGGCCAGACGTTCCCTTGGAACGACCACTTTATCGACGAACTCAAGCGCGCCCTCGTTGCTTGCCGGGTGTTCACATTCTATCCCATCTACTGGGTTGTGTATGGTCAATTCTCTGGCAACTTTGTTACACAAGGTACGTAACGATACTCAGAACGGACGGGATAGAGAGGAGAAAGAAGAAGAAGAAGAAGAAGAAGAAGAAGAAGAAGAAGAAGAAGAAGAAGAAAAAGCTAACGATCACCTTGTGCAGCTGGCCAAATGGAAGGACATGGCATTCCGAATGATCTCATGCAGAACTTCGACGCGATCTCCATCATCGTCTTCATCCCCGTCCTTGACCGCCTCGTATACCCCATTCTGCAGCGGCTGCATATCCCATTCCGCCCCATCAGCCGCATCACCCTCGGCTTCATCGTCGGCTCATTGGCAATGATGTACGCCGCCATCGTCCAGCACCTCATCTACTCCGCAGGTCCATGCTACGAGCACCCGCACTGCGATCTGTCGATCGTCGACGGCGTCGCGCGCGGCAACCGCGTGCACATCGGCATCCAGACGCCAGCATACGTCTTCATCGGCATCTCCGAGATCTTCGCCAGCGTCTCCGGCCTCGAGTACGCGTACACCAAGGCGCCGCCCTCCATGAAGAGCTTCGTGCAGTCGATGTACCTGCTGACCAACGCGTTTGGCTCCGCGCTCGGCGAGGCCCTGCTCCCGGCCGTGTACGACCCCGCCATCTTGTGGATGTTTGTGGGCCTGTGCGTCGCGTCGTTCAGTGCCGGCATCATTTTCTGGCTCACGTTCCACAAGCTGAATGACCGCGAGGACGCGATGAATGCGCTGGACCTGGTGGGCTTGGAGGCAGAGACGGGTGAGAAGGCCGGAGCGGCTGTGGCTGTCAGGGAAAACGAGCACGCATGATTTGTTTTTTTTCTTCTTCTTCTTCTTTTTTTCTCTTTAAGGTATATATATTTTATATATATATATTTATTTATTTTTCTCTTGAAGCCCTGGAAGGTACCTCTTTTGAGCTTTTCGTGTATGTATATATTTACGCCTAGCTTACCACGCAGTGTTTATCGCACAATAGTATATACATAAAATATATGCACATGCAGGGACCAAACCTCCTCCTCTGAGTTTGTATCAATTATCCCAAGGATTTTGGAGATGCGGGGATGCGATGATGCGGGATTTCATTTACATATTTCTTAGACACCATTGGTATCTGTGGATAGGTGGATGGATTGGATGGATGACCTCACAACCCCTCCTGCTTCATCTTGGCCGAAGCTAATCCGCTAAGGTACCATACTTGGCCTTTTCCAGCCCTCGGAAGTGGTTGGTTGGTTGGTTGGTCACCTGGTTGGTTGGTTGCCTGGTTGCTTGCTACTATTGTTTATTATTGTTGGTTGTTGTTGCTTGGTTTGTTGTTGCTGGTGGTGCCCTAGAGGGTCTAGGTGGTCTAAGGGGGTGTTGCATTCTTCTGAGTTGTTGTTGTTGTTGTTGTTGTTGTTGTTGTTTTGGGCGTTGGGTCTGGAGCCAGCGATCCGTGGTTCGCGTGTCCCCTCGGGAGGAGGATTAATTCTCATCATCGCATCATCATCATTATTATTTTGTCGTCACGACCGTTGTTTTATTACGTTATTGCTATATTACCACTCTTATTGTTTTTATATTATGTATTGTTGTTAGTAATTTACTGCTCGCAATTTTTATTTTATTTTGGTTTTTTTTTAACTCACTTTTCGCATCTGTAGTGTGTTTTGGAACCTCGGGAGAACAGGAATTCTATGAATAAGGGGTTTGTATCAAACCCCTCTCCCAGGGTCGAAGGGATCCTCGAACCACCCCATACATCACCCCCTTTACCGCTTTTCCTGTTGCAGGTTAAAAATGCACGCTCGTGGATCGTGATCCGGGATGTCCCCGTCAGCCCCCGCAGCCCCACAGCGGCGGAAGACTGATCACCATCGATCACCCGCTTGTTTATTTAACCTGGAGCTGGATGGAGATGGGAAGCGCATGGATAAACAAATGCTGGACAACGGCCCAGTGCCCCAACATGGCAGCAGCTCCAGCAATGCGGAACGGAATGACTGCTTGTGTTGATAGTAAATGGTCAGCTGGCAGCGGGCGAGGAGAGGATCATTAGAGGACGTGCTTTTTTTCTTTTCTTTTCCTTTTTGCTTTTTCTTTTCTTGCTTTTCTTTCTTTCTTTTTTTTTTTTCAACTAGATAACATAAGGTTGGTGGCACGGCTGGGGCGGCGTCTAGCCGCAGCCACCTTCGCCATGGCTTGGGACAGTTTGCTGGATCTTGGATGTGACGACGACATGAAACAACGATCTACAGGAAAAACACCTCAGTTTGTCCCTGGGCCCAGCAGCACTGTGATACGAAGGAGTTGAAGTTCAACGCTCTGCCTGTTTTCTAGCTGTTTCAATCGAGTTTTGTGATTGAACGTTATCCCCCCCGTGTTTCGTGGGCTCGAACTGGCGGGAAATCGGTGGTCCTGAAGTCTATCTTGGATCCGCTCGATCTGGAGTGGCGAGGATGGCTCCATCCATCCCTTTCCCGCTGTCTCTTCGCAGCATTTGCCCTGTAGCTAGCAGCCATGGACAGAAGGAAAGGGGGAAACCTACTGCGTCCCCAGTGGGTGCGGGTGGGGATGTGTTGCTGTTGCCCTTCACGACCACACCATGTCCGCGATACAAAGAAGGAGTGGGTTTCAGACCCGGTGAATGGCAGAGGGTGGATGTACTGTGTATGAGCTGTGTGTCCATGTAGTCCCTCTCCATCCTCGTCCTCGTCCTCGTCCTCATCTTCATCTTCATATCTTGCTGTGTCGCTCCTTTAATCATTGCCATCCGGATTGTTCATCATCTTCTTTGCTCCTCGGGCAATTGAACTATCCAGACATTCGCTCATTGCATCAAAACCGGGCCCCACCCAACGCTTACTGTTGGGCACTGGATACTACCCCTTTTCACTTCGTGCGTCTGCCGTAGGAGCCATCTGCAGCATTTGTACAATCATGGGGCAGCATCATGAGGCCTACCGATCCGACAAGCAGGGCGAAAAACAGGAATCTGCATGCAGGGAGCATGGCAAAATGACACATCCACCCATGCAGCGCCAGCTGCCATGCGCAGGGAAACAGGACCATGTCCATGACCATCCTGCCGCCAGCCACCGTCAGGGTTTATTTATAAACCAGCTCCCCTGCTGCCGTTCGCTAGCCTGGTGCTTTGTAGCACTGCTGTTGTTCACTGCTTTAAGCTCTGTATCTGCCGCCCCTGGATGTCGTCCATCAGTAAATCTGCTGCCCTCCAAGGACGACGTTGACGACTATAACAAAATCGACTGCGTTTCTGTTTGGAGAAGTACGGTT
The DNA here is from genome assembly GCF_000150115.1 of Histoplasma capsulatum G186AR. Classification (NCBI taxonomy): domain Eukaryota; kingdom Fungi; phylum Ascomycota; class Eurotiomycetes; order Onygenales; family Ajellomycetaceae; genus Histoplasma; species Histoplasma capsulatum. The sequence continues at coordinate 229,421 of NW_025544812.1, read as the reverse complement.
TGGGTAACCAGCACAACAACTATTACTCTTCCTTTTCCTTCTGCTTCTTCTTCTGCTTCTGCTTCTTCTTTTCCTGCCGCTATTTCTACTCCCGCCGCAGATTATCCTGTCATTTCGCGGACATCTGAAAGTACACCCCCGTCCCCCTACGAAGGCTCGTGTCGGGTTCGTCCCACTCGACCCACTCCCAAACCTCCTAGCCCTAGTTCGCCAATTCCCAGTCCGCCCAGCATATATCCAACCAGGCCGAGTCCCCCCAGTCCCAGCCCATCACATAACATGTCGAGTCCTGACGGCTATAAGTCTATTGTGTACTACGTCAATTGGGTATGTTGATTGAGAGTCATTGTTTTGAAACTGTTGATTAGTTGCTCTTAAATTATAAGTTTTTAAAGATGACGTCGGTTTTGTGTTGCGGAATCCCTGTAACCGTTTAGGACAGGGATCTTAAACTTCAAAGCATGTTTTGTTTTTAACAGGCTATATGTCAAGAATTATACCCTCAAAACAACAGCACCCACTTTGCTGTCTTTTGCTATCGCTTTGTTGACTGGCCGTTTTGTTCTGCGTTATATTTATTTCCATTTCCTTGACTTATTGGCTGTTAGCTAATTTCATGGTACAGGCCATCTACGCCCGTAATTACAACCCACAGGATCTACCAGTGAAAAAGCTGACCCATGTTCTGTATGCGTTCGCGAATGTTCGCGCCGAAAGCGGAGAAGTGTACGTTGTCTTCACCATGGTTGCCCGTTTTCCTTCCCATATTGTTTCCTTGAAAAGCTACATTTTACCTAACATTCGATCCCGCTTCTCTCTTTGTTCCATTTTAGTTTTCTGACCGATACCTGGGCGGATACCGACAAGCATTTTCCAACTGATTCATGGAGTGAGACTGGAAACAATGTCTACGGTTGTGTTAAGCAGCTTTTCCTGCTCAAAAAGCAGAATAGACACCTGAAGGTCCTGCTTTCCATTGGTGGATGGACATATTCTCCCCATTTTGGCGCTGCCGTGAGCACACCAGCCGCCAGAACCAAATTTGCTGAATCTGCCACGCAGTTGCTGCTTAACCTGGGATTTGATGGTATGTGATATCGCTGCCTGTAGAAGACCGCGAAGGAAAGTCCATATGGATCTCGGGTGTGTGGTGACTAAATTATCTGACTTCTTGTGACCGACAGGACTTGACGTTGACTGGGAATATCCCAAAGGTATGTAATTACGTTTCCATGTTTTGTGCAAATTGGGCTGCATTCGCTAATACTATTATCACCAGATGATGAGGAAGCAAAAAACCTTGTCGAGCTTCTTAAAACAACCAGAGAGGTATGATACATTTTTTACGTCTCAATGAACCCAGATCTTCAATTTGCCAAGCTGATCTCCTTTCCAGGTGCTCGATCGTGCAGGCGGCAAAGATCGCAGATTCCTTCTAACTGTGGCTTGCCCGGCAGGTATGCATAGATTGCCCCACTGTTGCGTATTGCTCACTTCAAGGTACTGATGTATATGGTCCAGGTCGCCAAAATTTCGAGAAGCTCCGCCTCACGGAAATGACCCCCTATCTAGACTTCTATAATTTAATGGCATACGACTACTCCGGAAGCTGGGATACGATAGCAGGCCATCAATCAAATATTGAGCCCTCAAAATCCAATCCAAAGTCAACTCCTTTCTCCACCAAGGAAGCTGTGGATTATTACCTTGGCGTCGGCAAAGTGCCACCCTCCAAACTTATTTTGGGCATGCCATTATATGGGCGCACGTTCGCCGACACTGACGGCCCTGGAACTCCCTTCCATGGAGATGGTGGCCAGGGCAGCTTTGAGAAAGGGATTTGGGATTACAAATCTCTGCCCAAGGCGGGAGCCGTGGAGCACATAGATAGCCTTGAAAAGGGCGGTTGCGGTGCATCATGGAGCTATGATGCATCCTCTCGCACTATGATTTCATATGACAATGTGGCGATGGTGGAGGAGAAGACAAAATATATTATTCAAAAGGGCCTTGGTGGTGGTATGTGGTGGGAGTCGAGTGGTGATAGAGACCCCCGCAATGGAGACAAAGCCAATGGCAGTCTTATCGGCACCTTTGTTGAAGGAGTTGGGGGAAAGTTGGAGACGTCGGAGAATGCGCTGAGCTATCCAGAGAGTAAGTATGACAACCTGAAGGCCGGGTTTCCAAATGGTACGACACAACACTAGGAAACTTATATGGATGGCCCCATTGCGGTATCTATCTGTTTATAGTGCATATCTGGAGGAATATGCCACGAACTTGTTTTGTATTTCCCACGGCACGTCCCTATGTTTCGCAGGTGTATGTATAGCTTTCTTTTCTGCCTCTACTTCCTATATTTTCACCACGATTTTACGAAATGTCATGATGCCGCGTTCGTTACCCACTTTGCTTTGTCCATAATGATAAGTTAGGGAGAAGACAATACCCGCAGCATACACATATATTAGACAATGAAACAAACGTTCATCAATCATCAACATGCTTCACGTTTATCGATCTGCACTTCGCACTACGTATCTTTTGGGCCCAAGTGACAAAGTTAAAAAAAATTTTATACACTGAGGCAAAAAAAAAAAAAAGGTGAGCTCGATTACACCAGCACCATGCTAGCTAGTATAAGGGCGACGAATTCAATCCAAGCTAACCCTCCAACAAACCCCCACCCCCACAGACCTGCCATTGATCGGGTATAATTAATGGTGATCCGACATGCTGAGGGTGACTTAAGCACTTAGATGTCCCCCATCTGTCAAGAGACTGTGCCTATGTTGTAAGGATCTTTTTTGGACCTTCGGCGATTCGAACCTGTGGCATGCTCACACCCTGCAGCGCAAAATTTGCAACTGTCACGGGGCCTCGTAACCGGCTAGGCCACTGGGGCAATCGAGCTCGATTTACACCAGCTTGATGCTGGTATAAGAGGCGGACGAAGCAAGAACCAATCCGGAATCCGGAAAAAATCCCCACCCAACGGAGGAAAAAAAAAAAAAAGTGAACTAAAATATGGAGGTCGTCTGATTTCATTTCACACTCTAAAGTACAGGCCCGGGTAGTAAAATATATATTTATTTTGCCCCTTTTGTCTCGTACCGAAGCAGATGAACCAAAAATCAAACCGACAAACCAACCAACCAACCAACCTCCACCCCGCTCCGCCTATCGACTTTTTTATTTGGATTCGTCAAAGACGTAGGTGAGATGGCATTTCCCACAGTACTGGCGGTTATGCATGGCGGCCATGAAAACACCGGCGCCGCACTACATTCATCGAATATTAGTTTATGATTACTCCGTGAAACTGGACCGGGGAGTGACGGCGAGAGTAGTGCCCACGCAGGATGGGCATATACACATATATATATACATATATGTATATTCTGATACACAAAACATCAAACATAGAACATACCTCAGGAGTAGGGCACTCGCGGCGCAGGCGCTCGATCTTCCCATCGCCATCGACCTTGTAGTACTTGAGGACGGCGAGTTTGGTCTTCTTGCGCTTGTGCTTGATCTTCTTCGGGGTCGTGTAGACCTTCTTCTTGCGCTTCTTGGCGCCGCCGCGGAGGCGTAGGACGAGGTGCAGGGTCGACTCCTTCTGGATGTTGTAGTCGGAGAGGGTGCGGCCGTCCTCGAGCTGTTTGCCGGCGAAGATTAGGCGTTGCTGGTCTGGGGGGATGCCTTCTTTGTCTGAAGGGGGGAAGTGTTAGAAGAAGTCGAAGAAAAAGAAAGTAGGTGATAAAGGGGAGCTGTTGCGGTTTTGACTTTACCCTGAATTTTGCTCTTGACATTGTCGATGGTGTCGGAAGACTCCACCTCGAGGGTGATGGTCTTGCCCGTAAGGGTCTTTACGAAGATCTGCATTTTTAACGGAGGCCTGTGGTGGGAGAGGTGGTTAATTGTGAGCACTGGTATTTTACGATATTTTATACGTTCATTTGGGGAGGGTTATGTGTGGGTTTAGAAACCAGCAATAAAGAGGGTAGTGAGAAAGGTTCGTTTCCACATACCTCGACAAATTGTCTTCCTCAACCTTCGTGTGCAAATCGCTGCTGAATGGTGATGATGGTTCCAGATAGAATTGTTCAAGGAAATTGTCGAAGCGAGGGCTCTGTGGATCACGTGAATATTGTGTTGACTGACTAATTGTTCACGTGATTAATTGCCACAGGGCTGAGATGCACTAAACCCGATGCGATGTTGCCGGGCCAACGGTCTTTTGTTTTGGAGCCGCAATGCTCCCCGATGTTGCCCAACGCCGACGGAGCATTTCAATTCCCATTGTCAGTCTCCCACGTTTCAATCCGCTATTTCCTATCCTTACATGATATCATTGCCTATACTACTACTCTCTATGCTACTCCCCAGAACTCCCTAAGTCTGCTCTCTATCTTAACCTGGTACCTCTCACTTTGTACCTCTCACTCCCATTTTTCATTGTGCTTCATTTGCGCATACTCGTTGCAGCCCATCTCATTGATCAATTTTTGATCCCATCCTGATCTAGAGCTGGCCGGTGAGGAAACTCGATATATTTTATTGTTATTGATAATTACACCCTAGCATTGTCGACTGCCACAGCTTAAATGTCTTGAATTGTCACAGGTCATGGTTCTTCAAAACCCTTTCCCCCTCCGCTCTGTCTGTATGCTGTTGTGTTGAGAGATTGAATCCCAAAGCTTGTGGGCCCACTGATCACTCCAAATTTATCAGGCGGCGCAGATATATTTCCGAAATTGCAAGCCGGAAATAGTAAGTATAACTTGAGCGGGACGAAAAAAAAGCCGTATTCAAGGTACTTGATATTTTCGCATGGAAATCGGGATTTCGAACTTTTCTACTTTTCCTGTCGCAGGCCCAGATATGCATGGATATCAGTCGCATCGCAGAGGCACAAGTCTCGACACCGGTGTGTTGGGACAGTGTCATTTTGCATCTATACCACCACGGCTGGTAATGAGTTCTAGCTTGCCACAGTTTTTAGATATCGCCCATCCGCATAACGGGGTCCCGGCAGCCCAAAGACCAAGCACTCCAAAGGAGCAGACGGGATCAGGTGAGCCCCCTCTGGAGTACTGTAACATAAGCACGGCAGGCTAACAGCAACAAGAATCACTTCCATTAACGCCGGCAACAACACCGTTCCGGAGATCGAAAGATTTTTTCCTGAATTCCAAAAGCGCACAATTGTCACCAATAAGGAGACGAGCGAGGAGAATTGTGAATAAAGATGGATCCTCGTCCATGCAACGAACAAGGTCACTGCAAGGTGTCGTTGGAAGCAATTTCACCCTACCGAAAGCATATGACCCCTCTCAGACAAATTCTGCATCCTTCAATGCCTTCGATAGCTTCACCCCGTTGCCTGATATTGGAGATGACGTGTTCTCCGATTTCACTTTCCATCACTATGATGATCCAAAAAGTTCCGCAGTGTCCTTTGACCTATCTTCTTTCCCTGCCCAATCACCCATAAACTCGCAGCCCGAGCCCACGGATGAGACGCAATGTGCAGAAGCTGGCAACAGCCTCGCTCAGCCAAGCATTCCGATTACCCCAGCCATTCCTCTCATTCCCGCATATCATCAAACCGCTGACCCAAGTCCATATTCATCGCCACAGAAGGCACCTTTATCACCACGGAACATTTCAATTGCTGGTCTGAATTTGGACGACAACATCAATGCTTCAATTGAGGAGACTGGCATCACACTTGACGACATTGCCGCATTCATTGAAGGTCCAGATCCTGTCGACAAAAAGTGGGTGTGTACCTATGGAGGGTGCAACAAAAGATTTGGAAGGAAAGAGAACATCAAGTCGCACGTTCAGACCCATCTTGGAGATAGGCAGTTCAAATGCAATCACTGCAACAAATGCTTCGTCCGCGGCCACGACCTAAAACGACACGCTAAAATCCATACGGGAATTAAGCCCTACCCATGCGAATGCGGTAATAGCTTTGCCCGTCAAGATGCCCTGACAAGGCATAAACAACGAGGAATGTGTAGTGGTGCATTTAAAGGAGCTGTACGGAAAGTAGTAAAACGCGGAAGGCCACGAAAGCACAGGCCAGAGCAAGAAGAACGGCAAGAGAAAGCTATCAAGTCGCGCATTGGAGCAAATATAAAGTCCTATGCGAGCTCGGTTTCGGAATCATCCTGCCTTTCGCTAGCTTCTCCTCCGAGCGAAAGCAACGATTCCGGCAGCGTACGTGAATCAAGCGTTGGTGATGACATGCAATACCTACACAGTGACGGGTTCGGCTTGCCTCCCGGTGTCTTCTCTTTCACACCCCCTGCCTCTCCAGGATTCAGTACTGGAAATGTCGCATCTCCTACCAGAAGCTTGCGCTCAATGACACCTACAATGGACCGAAATTTCCTCTCCCTCTCACCGACAAAAAGACCTCTTGACGATATTCCTGAAGAAATCCCAGATATTCCTCTTCTTCTGGGTTCCCCAACCCCAGTCAAAAAGGAATCTCAAATCTCTTCCTCTCAATTTTTGCTTCCGTCACCCGCAGAGCCCACTTTCGCGGCTGCGCACGGCTCGGATTTTGACGTCTTCACTGGCAGCCAACATACAGCCCCTGCTTCTCTATCCACAATATTGGATGAGAGCGAACTTGTTTCACTCGAAATTCCATCCGCGGTCGGGTGTCTTCCGGCCGAGCCGGGTGACCCTATTCAGTCCGGATATGGATCAGAACTTTTCCTCGCTGCTACGCCTGCCCAACGCGATAACGTCGCCGATCTTGGCCTCAGCTCTCAATTTTTCTCAGGGTCGTTCTCGCAGTACTCGGACGATTTCTTTAGCAGTTTTTCTTCGGAAGTTGGTAATGACGTGTGATATGTTTTACGATATGGTAAGCAAAAAGTGTTGTATCAGGCCGCCCAACCCATGTCATATTCGGAATACTAACACGCAACTTTTAGGTTTTCAGATGAATTAGCGCGCAACTGTGCACAAACTTGTGATATTTTTTTCTGTTCGGCGGGAATGCATATTATGATAGATAATGACTGATTAATCCCCTCCCTTTCCACGTTTCTGGACGTTGGAATATGCAAGCTTGGTTTTATTCCATATTTTGTATGTTTGTTTCATTTTATACCTAGTTTCCTTATCTGCACTCCATATTTTTTTTGGCTTTTTTGGAGCCTTGCTCTCTTTTCCTTTTTCCCGGATATTTCTTTTTCCTAGTATTTCTTATGTATTCCCTCATATCTTTCCTGTCATGGGGCAAATGTATTTTTGCTTTGCTTTGCCTTGATATCTTTCAGTTATTATAATTCTTGTAACAACACAGAAAATGGGGGTGCGCGAGCTCTGCAGATGCAACAATGAATTTGGAACAGGTGACGCTTGGTTGACTGGTTCATTCTTGTTTTGACTTTTGAGAATTCATGTGATTTTGGACAGGAATGGAATTAATCAATCTTTCTGGCGAATCTGGCGAAAGTTCTTGTCGGCTTTACTAGTACGTGATCGATTAGCATTGTTATTCGGTATTTTAATAATACTAGTATTTATTGGAACGAGCAGCTCCTGACGACGTGGATGCGAGAGTATCTTGAGAAGAAGCGAAAACGACGTGATATCTACCGTATGGAGGTAAAAACAAAACTCTCGCTCATAATGGAATAGTTACTAGTAAATCTAAATCCATATTGATTATATTCTCTAGCTCTAGAATACAATAAATATCTGTCCGGACCCACCCCGAAACCCCCTTCATCGTAGAAGATAATTAATTATATCTAAAATATGTGTATAAGGAAATGCCATAGAAACGAACTGAGTTCATCAGTAAGAGATAGTATATATATATATTTATAAATACCGACAGAAATCAGCAACATTAAAAACGAAAGCGAAAGAGGTGGACGAAGCGAGAGACAACCTAAGCCTCACGCCAGTGAATTTCCAACGATAGTGGATGCTGTTCTGACGATTCGTAGATAGGGCTTTGGCCTCGGCGTCGCGGGACGACGTCCGAGTAAAATACAGTTTGTTCGCCGAGGGATAGCAATTCGTCCATCGCCTGGGACAGTTTCAAGTTAACAAATGAGTATTGGGATTTGATTGTCCGAGGTATCTGTGGTGGAAAAAAGGGAAGGTATAAAGAAATTGCTCACTGTAAATGCAGTTGGGTTGTCTACGTCTTCGCTGCAAATGAAGCCATCGTCATCATCGAAGGCGCAGAGTCCTCTGCTTGATTTGAGGAAAAAGTCATCTATGGGGATCATGGGGTTAGGCATTTTAGAACCGCAGCAAAAAAATTCGAAATGAGTGCACAAACTATTAGGGCCTGGTACGGCGTGGAACGTCGCACATGTCCCGGAGACAAACCAGCCTCCACGACTGATGATACAACCGTGCTGTCTTCCCGAGTACTGTATCATTAGCTTCCCTTTACCGACAAACGGGGTTCCTGTTGGAGGCGCTCCAGTTGGCTCCGGAAATTTCCTTGTAGGAGATGGCTCTTGACGCGGCGTTTTCTTGGGCCTGTAACGGATTCCATTCAGAGGGCAATTGGATGCGGCACCAACTGCATCCCATGTTAGCTGGAGGCATTAATTTTGTGAGCTTTTGTGTGCCGCTAGATAGACAAACCTGGACTTGCTGGAATGAATATTCCCAACTCTAATGGCCCTGCAACGTTGAAGTTGTAAGATATCTCACTGAGCATGCCATGTTGACATTTAATCCTAACGTCCTGACCATGGGCTTTTTTCAAGGCAGATTCTATCGCATCACGATGGTAAGTTTCCGTTTCTGATGGGACAATCCCAGCGGCGGAAAGAATCTACGATAGTTGGTATGAGTGCCTTTGAACTCATCTTGCACCCAAGAAATTAAAAGCCTTTCTTTCCCCTAGGCCACGTACCTCATAAGACGGCAACTTGAGGAATAAATCAACTGCCTTCTGAAAATACGTCACAACTTCCTGCTGGGGAACGTAATCCGGGTAGCAACGAGGCTCCAGAGTGCTGATGCATGTCCCATGTTTATTCCATTCATGTATCCATAGGTGCTCGTCATCGCCACGAATATTTTTCCAGCGAGCTCTCATCAAATCCAATAGCTCCATCTTGCCACTTTGCTCAATGATAGCGGATATATTCTGGTGGCGACGACTGTCATCGCAGAATTGGTCGAAGCTCCCATCGCAATGATCAGGCCTGGGAGAGGATTGCAAAATCTTAGAACCGACATGACATCTCCTCATGCAGATGGGGTAGAGATGGGATGCTCACCATAGCCCATGGATTGTCCATCCATCCTCAGGTCCTCTGGGTGGATCAACGTCCCAGAGTTGCACCTGTAGAAGCTGTCCACCAGGATAATTGAAGCAACATGTATCCTGTGAATTGAACTCAACTTTGCAACTCAGCTGCGGATTCGGACAAGAATGGAATTCTGCCACTTCTGGCGTATGCCCAATGGGCTGGTTATTCCAGAACGGGATTTGGGAGGCTCCTAGTGATGTCAAACGCAGGACTGTTTTTGGAGAGGGAAAGTTGGGCTTCAGCCATCCGACGACTGCGTCAAATGCTTTCCAGAGTTCGTCTTTCGCCATCATAAGGTTGGATGTGCCTCTTACACGCTAGATGTACGCAACGATTATGGGCGCTATCCTTGGGTCGTTGGAAGATATGATGAGCTGGCTCTGTGCCTGGCCGACGGTGAGATTCTCCAAGTTGCTCAGGGACACATGCAGCCGCATGACCGACTACAGGCAAGGCCATTGGCGCCAGTTCAACAGCCAATCAGCAATTAACCACATGCCTAAGATTCTATAACTGTATGCAGTAGCAATCGAGGTAGAAAGGGACGGTTTTGAAACGCCAATAAATAAGAAGTCTCCGCGACAGGATGTAGCTCCTTTATATGTGGATGTGAACCTTGGAAGAATCTCCCGTCTTTGGTAACATGACACCGCTTAGCTAACCCAGCTATGACACAACCTCCAAAATGCAGGGGATCGCTCCCTACTAGTATACCTCACAGTTCAGGTCCTAACCACCTGGCTAACCCTAATCCCTAACTCCTCACCAACCTCTAACTTAGCGTGGAGGGTGGTGAGCATATATTAGCAATTCAACTTGATGTCAGTGCGACGAGTGGTGTGTGCGTGTTCTGGATGGGGTGATGGCAGTGCGCGACTTCCTCTGGCCCAGAAGCCCAGAAATATTAATATTATATAGAAATTTCCATGGTATACAGAGATTTCTATAGTGATATTTGTTTTTTATAATGATACATATATACTATTTATTTGGCCCTAAATTGTGAGATTGAACAGCAATGCGGGGCTTCCTGCTATTCATTCAAACTACTTTGAAATGCTAGTTATTATGTCTGCAAAGCTGTGTATACACTATTCCTTTTAAAATACTGTGTACAAGTAGTCATTTTGGCAGCGGTGTGGTGTGATTGTCAATCTCTGATCATGATATCATTTCCCCCTGAACCGTTTACCGAAGATTGCCAGCTTATTGGTCAAATTGCCGCGTAAGATTAAGTTAGTTAGCGCTCTCTAATTGGCGATAACCGAGGCAACGTCGATGCCGAACTGCCAGGTATATCGGAGGATAGGCCACAAAGCGTTTTACAACAAACTCGACTAGACCGACGATACTGACCGCGATGGCGGACTTTTTCAGAGTCTGAGTAAATGCCTCATCCGCTTATTACCGCGGGATAATTGCTTGGATCGTGCGGTTCCGAATGATTTAAATCTCGCATCCTGACTGGATCTCAGATCACGTACATCGACTCAGATATATCAAGCAAATACCTCCCCGGGGTATGCTTCTTGAGCAACCCGCAAGAGCCCGCAGTTCCTTGACGAGGAAATTTACGATTCAAGATGACGGCCCCCGTCCACACACGAGAGTTCGAGGATGCCATCAAGATTACATCCCTGTCCTCGCATACCTACTCTGCGGATTTGGCATCGCAGTGGTCCGTTGGGAGCGGTATGTTTTCCCCAATATATTTTCAAAATGTTTTGAGGCTCAGTCATAAACGTGGTGACACCGTGGACTCGAAGTTCGTGGTGCTGTAGATTATATACCATTAAAAAAGGAGAGAGATAAAAAGACAAAATTATTAGTCTGCGGCTAAACAGAAATTTTTGGCAGCTCCTAATGGAGGGTATATAACTGCAATCTTCTACCGGCTTGCAACAACCCATTTCCAAAACACACACCCAACCCAACACTCCTCCCAACCAATGCCAATCAGTATGCAATTGACTTTCATCCGGCGCTCATCGATAGGGTCTGCTTTGTTGACGGTCCGCGATGTGAAATTGGGGTTAAGGACGTCGACGATTCAAGTTACATTGAGTCAGCTAGACTCGTCAACCTTGCCGGTAAAACAGATTGACAGGGTTACCGGATACATCACGATCTCGGATCCAATATCAGAAGTTGGGGTATCCACACCTTGCAGCTGGAAACTTTATCCCCCGCCCCCAGACTCCAAGCCGCCGCAACTTTCTAATGGGCGGCCAGTCCAAAACAGTCCCTGGAAGAAAACGATCATGAAAGAGCCAGCTTTTCGACGCGCATCAAACAACTCGGAGTTCTGGGAACCGGTGGATCCATGCCTGAATGAACGACGAGGGATTTCTGATCAATGGGGCAGGCTGCGGCCTCAGGGACCGAAGGGAGGATTGGGGAGATGGACCAACGAAGCCCTTGCATACTTGGTTGATATTTTCCCTGTGGCATTGGAAAGGATAGAAAGTGCTACTGTCGACGAAATGGGAAGCCCACCACCGTTCTGGTTTCCCACCATTGCGTTGAACGTTGATTTCAAGAAATTTCTGCCCAAGGATGGAGTAGAATGGCTCTATAGCCGAATTATCACAAAATCCGTTCGTAATGGGAGGATCGACATTGAGGTGATAGTGATGGATGAGGCTGGAGATATAGTGGCTCTTGCGACACAGGTAGGGCTGGTGTTGGGATCAAATCGTAACACTGGTGAGAAACGAGAAGAAAACGGCCAGCGAAAGAATGCACGTCTTTGATTTATCGCGAGCACCCGGCTTAGATTGGGATTTCGCATATAGATAGCAAATATAAAATAACGTGTTCAATCCACAGCCATGATCTTCCACCACTCATCGAATCTCTAACATTGCGTCTTCCGACCCATTTTATCCAAAGAAAATTGAACGAGATGTAAATGTGTTGAGTGGTATCATTTAAACAAAGAAGACATCCAACCATAAAAACTCCTACCATGCATGCAATCCTCATTGTCTTAAATTTAGCTTTTCCCTCACAATTCATCGCCCCGTCCGTTCCGTCGACTCCACAACTTCTACCACATGCTGCTTTTTCTCTTTCCATAGTCTCAGAACTTCAAATCCCACTTCGACAGCAATAAGTGCAATGATAATCCACTCAAGTCTTAGACCGTGGGTTTCACTTAACCGTTCGCGGAGGACACTGGCTATCTCTTGCGCGTAATCCATCTTCTCATTAAGCACTTTAATTCGGATCCCTACGTCCAACGCTCTGCCAACCTGATCATAGTATCCCTCCAGGCCAAGTTCGTGGCGGCTATCCCAGAAAAGGTCGGGCAGCGAGTCTGTCAACTCAGAGTATAGGTTCAATTGAGCCCTGACGCTAAGGAGCTGCCCAGTTTTTTGCAGCACGAAGCGTCGCGTAAATGGCAGGTGAGTGCCTTTAGAAAGAAGGGTCGGGATGTTGCGGGTTGATTCAAAATAATTCGAAAGGAGAGTTTCTAGAACAGCCAATTTGGTACTCCGTGCAAGCCCAGATGAAAAGGCAATCTTAGTTAAAATATTATCTACACCTTCCTTGCCGTCAACCCGCAAATCACGGCTATCTGGGCTAATCTTTGTGCCGAGAGTTATAGTGTCTCCCTTAATGCTGCTGTTCTCTCTGTTGGGGTCTTCGATATAGTCGAGATCTTCAGTCTCCATCGAATCAACGTGTGGATTTTCTGCAGCCGGGAAAAGCACAGATGTAGCCAGATAAGAAACAAAGTTATCAGGGAGTGCCCAAGCCACAACAGTACCGGACGGAAATATGAAAATATCACCAGCTTCCTCAGGCGAGAGATCGGAAGCAGAAGGGCTCGCAGTCCTGCGGAGTGAGTCTAGTGGTACTTGCACATGGACAACTTGAGGATACAAATCTGTCTTGAATGGGTCTGGCTCATATCCTTTAGATAGGAGGATTTGGACTACTTTCGCTAAGTCAAATGTCTCTGCTACAGCGTAGGCGGTCACAGTCTGCATCTAAAGTCAATACCTCCCAGAAAAGAAAAAGAAAAGGTAGAAGTAAACACCTTGGATCTTGCTAGGTCTTCATCAGCCGCCTGGGCTTTCTGGCGCATCCCATCTTTAGACCGCTGCGCTTCTACAGCTACCCGCCGCAGAGATATCTTGGCAGCGGGGGACCTGGATAGTTTCCGTTTTTGTTTTTGTGTCACAGTGGAGGCGGCTTCAGCGTCGGATGGTGTCTCTGGCTTCGCATGCTGGTGGTTAATTTTAGATGAGAAGAACTCTTTCCTCCACTGAGGGAAATTGGTAGGACGAGAAGATGGTGATAGAGTATGGTCAAATCGTGAGAGAGTAGGTGTTATTTGACGAGCTCTGCAGCCGGAGCTTAAAAGGCGCCGTGCAAACATGGCGACAGGGTAAATAGAACCAGACTATATTAATCTAGGCGGGCATTGCAACGGCTGAAAACATTACATCTGCGGCGGAATCTATGAACCTTGGAACCAAGCAGATATCCTAATTTGGCATGGAAATTCAATATTCCGTGCTGACGCGCTTGCTTAATCATCCATCCAGGCAAGCTGGAGCATCAGTCAGTAGCTAGGCCGTTAGCACCGCTTTGTGTTATTTTGTTGGGATCGATGAAAGCTGCCGGCATGGAGGTGGACGACACAAAGGATTCTGAAAGTGATGATGTAGGGTCGAAACTGACAGCGCGGGAAGCGGACCCTACTCTGCTTTCCACTCCGCCCCGGGAACCATCGGCCAAGGACGACGACCATAGTGAGGAATCAGACGGAGAAGATGAGGACGATGCGGAGGAGGAACCCCGACTCAAGTATGCCTCATTGACCAAAAGTATCGGCTCCGTATATCGAAATGGGGATGCGACAAGCTCTTTCCTTGCTGCGGGGGACAAAATGGTCTGTCATCTATCCGAACTGCAACCCTTCACAACGGGATTCAGCTGACTTCTTTTTAGATCATTGGGACACATAATGGAAACATTGTATGGGACATTTTGAGGTCAATAGCTTTCTCGAATTCTTGCTGATTTTGCATAGCATGTTTTATCCGTACCTTCTTTCCAAATTCTTCGTGTTTATCATGCGCACTCCGCTACTATTTCCTCCATCTCAGTATCGCCTTTTCCACCTCCGCTTCCCACTTCCCAGCAGGATACGTTTCGAAGCCACTCCAGCGATAGCAATAGCGTCAACCCGCACTATTCTCCGCAAAAAAATAAAGGAACTTCGAACACTCAACAGCCACCTACGATCCCGGCGACCCCCTCGAACTCTATCTATATTGCCTCTTCTTCGATAGACGGAAATGTTTGTGTGTCATCGCTAGTTGATCCAAAAGATGTCCTCCTGCGCAACTTCGGACGGCCAATTCAAGCTGTAGCTCTCTCCCCTGCATACAAAAATGACAAATCATACATTTCTGGAGGACTTGCTGGAACATTGGTCCTCACAGTAGGGGGTAAGGTTGGGGCGAAATCAAACTCTACCGTTATGGGAGGCTCTACTCCCAACACTTCGGGCTGGTTAGGCTCTCTCGGCCTGGGCGGAAATAGTGGGAAAGACGTTGTTCTACATAGCGGAGAGGGCACTATTAGCACCATAAAATGGTCGATTTCAGGGAAATATGTTATGTGGGTCAACGAAGAAGGAATTAAAATAATGCGGTCAAATTTGCATCTCGAAAGCGCGGACTCTGACTTCGCTTGGAAACGAATGAGCCACATCGATCGACCAAACCGTCCTGGATGGGAGGAAATGGCGAGTGTATGGAAACCCCGAGCCGAGTGGGTGGACGAAAATTCCATGGACGTTGACGACAATTCTGAGGGTCTGCAGTCGCAAACACATTCTTTAAATACGAACATGAATAACGGCCGTAATCAAAGCGTAGTCGAAAAGCTTGTTGTAGGTTGGGGTGGCACTGTTTGGATCATCGATGTCTTCCCAGGTGGGTCGAGTACGGGGAAGGATGTTGGAGAACGGAAAATTGGATCTGTTGAAGTTGCAACTATGTGAGTAACAGTAAATACCTAATGTAAGCTTATGGGACGTACTAATCAACTCGCAGATTACGCACTGATTGTATTATTTCCGGAGTTTCGCTATATACCCCAAATTTGCTTCTTGTGCTTTCATACCTGATACCTGAAGACGACAACGACGAATCCAACGCGAAGCAGGCAGGTCCTCGACGCGGAATTCGTCATCGACAAAATGGCCTTGAGCCTGAACTTAGACTAATTGACATTGAAACTAAAGAGGAGCTTGGGGCCGATACTCTGACTATTAAAAAGTATCAAACTTTTTCCGCTTCGGATTACCATCTAGGTGTACTACCTCCAAATCGAGTACCCGCAGCAACAGTACAGCGAGGCGCGCTCGAGGCATTAAGTGCTGGACTCTGGGACGCAACTCTATATCCTACGCGCCTTTTTAACTCCGCTGCTAGTGTTCGGAGCAACGGCAGCAGTGTAGGCAAAAGCTCGAGCATCCGTGGAGCAAGTTCAATAAAATCGATGGGTTTATCTGCCAGCGATATACAGGCGAAGGAGCTAGCCGTTAAGGCTACCGGAGGGATCAAGATATTCGTCCACAGCCCTTACGACTGTGTAATCGCAGTAAAACGAGGCATTGCAGATCGCTTATCTTGGTTGGATCGTCATGAAAAATATGAGGAAGCATGGGAGCTCATTGTCCAGCACCCAGAAGCTGCGGCCGCAACCTTAGAGAGGGCGGAGAGCCTGCCTTCCACCCCGACTAAGCTGCAAAGCACTCTTGCAGATTTTTTTGCTGATGATAATGCGTCCGTCAAGACTGCTAGTCAGGGAGCAAACTCTGCTGCAGAGATGGAGAAGCGTCGTATTGGAGAGCGTTGGCTAGAGCAGCTTATTAGCCAGCAAAATTGGGAGAGAGCTGGACAAGTGTGTGGGAAAGTCCTGAGAACAACATCTAGGTGGGAACACTGGATATGGGTTTTTGCACGCAACAATAAATTTGATGAAATAACGCCTCACATCCCAATTGAGATCAGCCCTCCGATACCCTCTCTGATCTACGAAGTTATTCTTGGGCATTATGTTTCCCGAGATCGAATCAGATTCAAGGAACTACTTGAACTATGGCCTACCGATCTCTTTGATGTTACAAGTGTAACCGCTGCCATAGAAGAGCAACTCCAATCTACAGCTGTTGAGCCCGACTCGGATGACTGGACAATTTTGATGGATGTTCTAGCCAAACTGTTCCTTTCAGAAAGGCACTACAGAGAGGCTCTCCATTGCTACATCCGTCTGCAGGATGATGAGGCGGCAATGCGATTGATTCGCGAATATCATTTGTTAGATGCTATAGCTGACGATATACCCGGCTTCATTCTCATTCGAGTCTCGAAAGAACAATTGAAAACAGCTTCTATACCCGAGTTGGATGCCGCCACAGCAGAACCAATCAAAATTTTAGTAAGGGAAGCTACCAACGGTGTCGTTGGCCCCGAAGCTGTTGTTTCGCAGTTACAGCTCGCAGACCGGCGACTCTTTCTTTTCTTCTATTTAAGGGCGCTCTGGCGAGGCGATCCCACATCAACCACCCCAGAAAACCATTCCAGATTCCGGCACCAGAAAAGGGATGCTGCTAAGCTTGCGACTGACGAAAGACGAGCTCTAATTGATGGCATTGCAGATACTGCCGTCGAATTGTTTGCAGAGCACGATCGCCAATTATTATTGGAGTTTCTCCAATCGAGCACATCCTACTCGTATAGTGCTGCCAGCTCGATATGTGAATCTCGCCATTATACCCCTGAACTCATTTATCTCTTATCCAAAACTGGCCAAACCAAACGAGCACTCAACCTCATCCTGTCAGACCTCCACGATGTCTCATATGCGATCTCATTCGCCAAGACACAAGATGACCCAGATCTTTGGGAGGACCTCTTGTCCTTCTCAATGGACAAACCCGAATATATTCGCGGCCTGCTTGCCGAAGCTGGAACTTCAATTGACCCTATAAACCTCGTCCGCCGTATACCAAGCGGCTTAGAAATCGAAGGGCTCAGAGAAGGCCTTACCAGGATGATTCGCGAGCATGACATCCAAGCATCCATCAGCCAAGGCGTGGCAAAGGTTTTGGAAGGAGAAGTCGCGACGCAAATGGACATCTTAAGACAGGGGCAGCGGCGAGGAATCAAATTCGATATCGTCCGTTCCCCTTCTGAACCAGATGAGAAACGGCAGGCTGCCCAGGAAACCGAAGATTTGAAAAAAGGTCGTTGTGCTGGATGCCGTAAGCTGTTTAGTGAGCAAGGTATGTAGTCAACCTTTCCTTTTTCTCAGTGTAGTCCCCTGTTCACCTGTATAAGAATCACCTCCCCCAGCCTTCTCCCTTCCCCACCCTTGCGTTTCCTCCCGTTAAGGCAACAACAGCAAACGGCTTTTCCACATATATTGAGCAGCATAACTAACCCCAACGATTTTCTACCCCACCCCCCAGAAACCGAACCCCTCATCGGCTTCGCCTGCGGCCACATCTTCCACGCCTCCCACCTCCGCCATCAAGACCAACCACCCACCGCCACAGAACATGAACCACGCTCAGCCTCCCCAACCCCAACCATCCGCCCGCCCCCACAAACCCCTTCACGACCACAAACGGCCTCAACCTCCCTGTCCTACCAAGACTACACAACAACCCAATCACCATCCTTCTTTTCCCGCACCGTCGGCCCCAAAGTGACCAATGCACTCCTCCTACGCGACAAAATCGGCGACGGATGTGACATTTGCTCATCGAGGAGGAATATCGAGCAAGCGGCGCAGGCGGGCATTATGGTGCTGTAAGAGAACAAATGTGAAAATTAAAAAAAAAACCCCGGTATTGTTTTTTCCCTTAAGAGGGGTTTTGTTTTATTTCTCTTTTCTCTCCGGGGACTTTTGATATGTGCTAGCTAATATGAGGAAAAAGAAAGGGATGGTGTGGGAGGGGGGGGAGACGGAGGAAGTGAAGGGGAAGGTGAAGATGATATTTAATAATACCACTTCTCGGACATTTTACTAGACCATAAAGTAATAACATTGCTTAGTCGAGCTAAGGGGGCTCTCCGGGGATTGTCTCCTTAGTCTTCCTTTTTTTTTTTTTTTTTTTAACGGGGAGGGCAATGCTCTGGAGGGTTGGATGGGTTTCTTCTATTTATTTCCCTTCCCTTACCCCTCCCTCCTCTATACCCATTTCTATTTTCTATTTCCAAGGAGAAGGCCTGGGGCTTCTTAACGAAGGACATAAGCGGTTTCTACCTACACATGTTCTTTTGCCATGCGACGGTGTCAAGGGTCGTATGAATTAATGGGATTTGGTACAGGGACGGGCGAATGGTTCGGTTTTCTCCGCAGCAGATTCCAGAAAGGTACGCGGATCGTACCATGTACCCTCCCCATCAGTCAGACTACTGGCGAAGTGCAAATCCCTTGCGATATCTCCAGGAAACCACGCCGGGACCTGCAGTGCCATCCTCAACTGAGCATTGCTGAGGCGATCACCGACCACCCTTTAGGCTACCAGTCTGCTTTAAATAGTTACATATTGTTCATGCGGGGGCTGGTCGAGGAAATTTTGAAGAAGGGAAAGGCTCGAGAGTTTCTTAAGATGTGAGAATACTTGAGAATAATGCACGTGGGTATTTTTTATTTTTTTAAACAGAAAGTTTAGGACTAAAGCATATTGTGTTTAAACGAAGAATGCTGTGTCTTATTTTCGCTGAATCTATTCCCAGTATGACCCCATTAAAGCCCCCTAGCTGCGCAATACATCTGCAAAAGTAACATGCATTCCAATTGCCCCCCCACAGCGTTCAAAACATTGCCACAAACAGAAATCAAGGAAAATCATTTCAAGTCATATTTCATACATACGATGATGGCTATTTGGCTAACCATGCAAACAGGCAACTTGCGATTCTTCAAATTGACAATGAATCCATACGGATTCACTGTCACTTCGTTAGGGGTTCACAATGCCGCAAGAGCAGCAAATGCAGCAACGCCAACGATGATTGCCTCGTCAAGACCACCATTGCGAGTTGCAAAGTTGGTTTCGGCGGGTGGAGAAGGTGTCTCAGAGCTGACGGGGGTCGACGCGGAAGGGGTAACTCTGGAAGCAGAGAAGGTGCTGCTCGCAGCCACAGAGGACGTCGCAATTGGATCAACAGAAGACACTACAGCAGAAGAAACTGCCATACTGCTGGAAGAAGGAAGAGGGAGTGGAGTTGTTGTGGACTGGATTTCAGGAACCTCAGATGACGAAGTCGCCGGGTCAACCGGTGCGCAGCTGTCAGCAGTAGCAGTCACGGTGACAATGTCTATAAGGTGTGAGTGTTTGTACTTCGGAGGCTTCCATCAACTCGGAGGTAGGATGATGGAGGAAAGAGAAGGAGGTTGGATGACATATCTACCACCAGGGGGAAGGGAAAGGGGGCTAAACTTACTCTGACGGGCAACAATCTTGCCAAGGAAACCCTGGTTGCCCAACCCACGAGCGACGTCAACGACTGACAGGTGGTGTTAGTAAGATTCCAACATGTGCCCAGGCATGGGCTTCTTTTATGTGCAACTCACCAGCTTTCTCAGCAGCCTCACGAGGGAGGTCTACGACCACTCCAAATGTCAGCAATTCATTGATTTACATAGTGGTCCTTTAACCACGATGTGGTGGTGGTACTAGGGGGGATGAGAGTAACACATATAAAGTGCCAGAGATGAAGAAAACAGAGCTTTACAAACACTTACTTGCAGCAGCTGCCATGATGGCAAAGACCATAGTGGCCAGAAACACCATGGTTTTGACAGACATTGTGATGGAACTTAGCTTCGATCCAATTTCCTGGGCAGAAAGGCTGGAAATGAGGATGTTGAGATGGGAGATGGGCACAGAAATAGAATAGGGGGATTTTGGATAGTGTGACTAGAACGACCGTGATGAAATTGGAGCTGGAAGTTGATGGAAAGGGGCTGGGTTTGATGAAGATGTTGGATGAAGTGGGTGCCGTGGGTGCCGTGGGATGGGGAGAGGGAAAAAAAGGAAAGGAGGAGAGGAGAAGAGGGAGACGGGGGAAGTGGGAGAATTTAAAGGACGGCGTGGGACAAGCGAGAAGCGAGCGCAGGAAATTAGACGGGCAGGCGCTGGGCAACCGCGTCCCTTATAGGAAGGAGCCGGGCATGGTGTGTTGTGAGGCTGCTTCCCAAAGAGGAAGACACCTCCTGGTGAATGCGATGCCGTCGTCAGCTTCCGCGGAAACCACGCCAGGCAACGACACACGCTGCCCAGCAACCCAGACGACATTATCCCATCCACGCACAGGATTGATCACGACTGTTGCCATCAATGCAGCAGGAGCAGGGTCACTGGCTATATTCTCCTCCCCTCCGCCGCGGAGCCACGCCAGCGGAACCATCTTGCAGCCCTTTCTTGGCGACGGCGGAACCCAAAAAGGACTGGCTGATAGATACGGTTCAGTGCTAAGAGACGGCAGTTTCCTTTCCCTATCTAGGAGGAAGCTTGTTCCTGCCTATGTAGTTTCACCACTTTCGACTGCAGCATGCACTCCATCACATCGGGCCTTCCTTCTGAACAGCAAAACCCTCCTGTTGCAGGTGACCATCGCTCAGGGCCAGAAGTGGCATCAGCGAACCGGCTCTTGCCTGGGCTTGCGGACCTCATGCCGTGAAATGCACGATTATAATCATGTCTACTCCCCTCAAGACTGGCATTACAACCAGGCTCCATCCACTTGCAATGGGTACAGTACCTGTATGAGTGGTAGTTGCTATGGCTTCAATATTATACCCTCTAAACAGGTGTCGGGAATCAGTGGCTTTTGGCACAACAAATCATTTCCTAGCCCGGTCTTCAAACGGGGGCTAGCACAAGTAGATAGATAGGATTCTTGTTAGCTCCTATGTGTATTTAGTTATTTATATAGAATCAAACTCCATGACCAGAAATTTCTTAATGCGAATGTTTCATCTCCATGTGTTGGGGATCGTCGAAGGTGAAGTGAGGAGGCTGCAGGGAAGCGTTGTGAAGAAAGGCGACATCAACTATGACAACATGTTTCCAAGTAAATGTACATGTACTGTACGTCGTTCTACAGAAAGTATAATAGGGGGCCATGGTACCATCATTAGACTGGAATAGGGGATAGTTGCACACAGTACATTGATCGAAATAAGAATCTCTATATCTAATTGCTTCACCACAGCCATCCCCTATAATAGAGGTATCAACACCACAAATTAGGAGCCCATCTCCGATGCACACTCTCGACAAATTGGCTCGGCCTACTATCTCCCAGTCCACTTTGGCAAACGCTCTGCATGACATCCGTTGTAAAGTGCCAGAATTTCCCGGCCTATTTCTTCCAGCTTTTCTCCAAACTTGGACGGATGGTCGCCAAACAGCATCTGCCAAGTCTAACCATGGACAGTACCTACAGCATGGACGTCCTCGTCCATTGTACAGAATATACAACCTTGCCTTCCAATGAGCCATTTTATGCAAACACCTAGCCTATCAGATAGCCAAACCTTCCCTCAATTGCTCCGTTGCCCGAAGAAGTAAAACATCATCCCGTCTCCAAACATCATCATCATCACCACCGTCATCATCATTACCATCATCACCGTCACCAAATTCACATGCCAAACCTCACATAAGCCAATTCTCACCCTCAGCCACCAACGTCATCATGATATCAACCCATGCTCCAATAACGGCCAAGGAGCCAAAAAAAGGGGGGGGACCACCCCACATTCCTCTCTTTCCGCAGTTGGCAAGAGGGGGAAACTCAACAGGCTCCATGCGGCGTCATGCCTCTGATGGACCTGGCCCGAGGTTAAAAAAATTTGGGTTCCGCAACACAAAAGCTTCGCTGTTGAGTTTGACTTTTGGAGCGGGTGTGGTGAAGCTTGGTTACGAATGTTGGTTTTCTTTTCTCCTTCCATTTCCCTCCCCTTTTCCGATTTTGGTGGGACTGGCTTTATTAAGTTTTGTGTTTTGCAGGGGGGGATATGCAGCAGAGAACGTGGATATAGCTTGCTCGGATGTAAGACATTTCATCCCTCTGCACCAACCACGACTTGGGGACAGACATTCAATCCATTCTGTCTCACGGGAAGCATGAGGCAGGGTATCTCGGCTGGCAACTTGATGGAAAAATAATATCAAAGGGAAACAGGCAGACATAGCGGAAAGAAAAACAAGACCGAAACATCCCACCAATCCATATCCAAAACTATAATAACCCTTCCCTCTCTGCACGCGCAGATATAGCAAAATTTGAACTTGAGCCAAGAGACGGGCCGGTTGTGGGGCTGTGGTTGTCGCCGAAAGCCCACATCCCATCCCCGGTTCCTGGACCCTGTTCATTCTCATTCAGTTTGATACAATAGTATGTTAGTTTCGTGGTGCAACCCACTCTCGCCCTCATTAGCACAACAGCATAATAGTGAATGAGCATAGCAGCTCTAGCTGACTAGTACCCATCGACTTGGCTCTTTCAGGCTTCAGGCCATTGGGTAAAGTGCTCAGAAAGCTGACCAGGCTAATTTTTTAAGATGACATGTTTTTTTTATGGCAATTCTGACAAACAGACAGCTAGCTACCTTGCTGGCTAGAGCTTGAAGCTGTTGTAATGAGTGAACGCCGCTTCATCCAGATGGGAGCTTCCCCCCTCTCTCCCCTCCAAGTGCACATAACTTTAAAAAACATCTAAAGGCACCTTTAAACGGGCCTGAGGAGCTATGAATGAAAATTCGCCCCCTCCAAGGTGGACGTTCGGGGACCGAATTTTTGCCAAGAAAGTCTGAAATCACATCATCCCAAGCAAACCCAGACCATGAGGCATGAGTTAAGAATTAGGATTAGAATCGCCTCAATGGCAAAATGGCAAAGAGAACTTGTACGAAAGGATGGAGAGAGGAACGGAAACATTTTTGAATTAAAAATCAAAATACCCTGTATAGACAGACATAGATAGAGGATGAGTGGCACAATTTGTTGAACCACTGGTTGCCCAGGCGGCCAGTCCCACCGCACGCGATGAACTCTATATAGTTACCTCGGTAGTGTTGGCGGTTTAGATTGGTTCGTTCCCCTCTACTACCATCATGGCGCTGGTGATCGAGCTCTTTCGCCCCAGTGGCCTGACAATAAGCAAGCTAGCTCCAAATAACAAGATCAACCATCGATCCCACACAATCCGACCCAGTAGATTGTTAACTAGTTGAAGGAGAGCGTTTGGACTAGCCTCGAGAGTTTTGCCGGCCGATAATCCGCTCATCTGTTCGCCTTCGGCATAAACTTCTTCTCCAAAGGGCGAACTTCATACTAACACTCGCACATGAATCCGGGGATGAAAAGACAAGTAATTTCAAATGCTAGGGGCAAACGCGCCGTTAAATAGTCATTAGAGATATGTATATTGGAGGAGCTCCATGAAACATATAGCTGAGTGCCAGATGGAAGCAATAAGCTCAGAAAAGCCTTGCGCTTAGGTATTATCTATATCATCAATGAATATAATTGCTAGATATATCATCACTAGATATCATTATCAGATGCGCGGCGTTCTAACAATTTGATTGATAAAAATGGAGTTTCTGGAACCATTCCGTCATAATTCATCACGGAAAGAATTCGCCGCACGTTTTTCCCCACGTTTCGCAATTCCTGGGTTCGAAGCTGGGGGCGAAAAAATAAGATCTGTTGGTTCAAAGTTTGGCCAGAGAAGCCCTTCTCTCGCTCCATTGAAGAAGCGGGACTTCACAGAGAGAGAGAGAGAGCATCCTTTTAAGACTGTGATTGCTTTCCCCTTAAAAAAAAAAAAAAAAAAAAAAAAAAAAAAAACCAACAGCAAAGGAAACGGGTGCTGATGGCCAAAGTCGGGTCCCCGATAACCTTCTCCATACAACATCATACAAACATACTTAATGGATGTTTTCAGCTTTGTTGTTCAGCGACACGCGTTGGCAGAACTAGGTTGGAGTCTTGGCTGTACTTGGCAAGGCGGTTCAAGCACTCCACACATTACGTCATGCACTCTTGCATGGATGTTAACCATAGTAATAACTATATAATTATACACAGCTAACTAACCAATCCATGTATCCATGACGGAAAAGAAAGGCAGGGAGTAGAGCAAGGGACACTCACATCGTATTACTTCCTAGCTACATATTACTATATTAGCGTGGACAATCTGCACAAAGGATGCCAGGGGGGAAGAGCCGACCTTTTGCTCCAGGTGTTCAGATCGACGGGGGCGATGATGGGGTGAGGAAGGGGGGGTGGTTATATTGCAGCGGTGTTAAGAAGAAGGGATTCGTTTTTATAATTCCGCGTAATTGCCGTAGTTGCTGTAACTGTGTGTTCGTGGGATGGGAAAGGCGTTGTTACTTCATCGATGAGAGATATGGATGATACGGGCGCGTTTAACCGTAAAGTATAGCTACGGGTATTGATTGAGCTGCCGTTAGATGCGTTGTAAAATTTAGCTTGCTCCGGTAAAGAAATATGAATCTCGTGGGTGATTAGAGACGTATATTAATTGCAGGCTAATCAACGTAAACAAGACACTGTTGTACAGGTACAGGTACAGGTACAGAACAGGTATAATCAACTCAGAGTTAACCGCCAATTTCAAGAAAGGGAAGAAACAAGAAGAGAAGTAGAAAAAAAACGTCATCCGCCCTTCGTCAATTAACTTCCTGTGGCTTCATTCGCCATCCTTGAGGCAAAAGTAAAAGGGAGAGGGGAAACCAAAAAAAAAGGTAGCGAAGATACTCCCACGAGCAGGAACAAAAAAAGAAAAAAACCCAAAAGGGAGAAAAAAGAAAGAAAGCTAAGGGTGTCAAGGCACTAAATATCATTACTTTGAACCTTAAAAGAAAAAAAAGGAGGCGGCGTGTCATATCTCGACAAATAGATCCATTGCTTCATAATAGGAAACAATACGAAACATTAAAAGGTGATACATTATAATAACGGAGTAGCAGTAGTAGTAGAAGAAGAAAAGAAGAGCGCAAGCACCATTCGATCAAAAAGTGAACAGAATTAATAAAACTCGACCAAACGCGTTCCTTCTTCAAAACAGCAAAAAGGCCGACGCCCTGGTGTATAGGGTATGTGCTCCGTAGTGACAGTAAGAAGAATAATGATAATATATATATGAAATAGAAAAATAAGAAAAGGAAACCATAAAAAAGCATAACAAAACCGGCCGAGAAAAGCAAAGAAAAGCGTGTATGACAAGAGAATCAAATATCCGACTTTTAAAAATTGGAAATAAGAAGGGAAAGGAGAAAGAAAGGAAAATATTTGAAAAGGAAGAGAGGCATAAACAACCGAGCAAACCAGCCACCCAGGAAAAACGAATATTCGTCCGTTTTCATTTTACCAATCTTCAATTCGTGGTTTTTATTTTGGTTTTTCAAAAACTCCTTTTTCCCTTTTGTATCGTGATTCACGTTATGTGCGTCCCTGGCCTCTGGGCCTATCGGGGGTGGCCAACGCAAGTAAGCGTCCAGGCTCAATAGCAAATTGCCTCCCTGAGGAGTTCCAACTCAAACTCAGGAGCAGAGCGATATAAAAAAAAAAAATAAACAAAGGCAAAACAGATAAGAAACAAGCACGCCCGTGAACGCCAGAAGATATCTCACGAAAAACAACCGAGGTACTTGGAAAAGCACAACCAAAGCCATTTGCACCTCGAAAGGGCGAAAGAGAAGAAGGTCCCGAAATCAACCAGGAAATAAAAAGCGAAAACAAAATATGGAAATGAACCAAAAAAAAAAAAAAAAAAAAAAAAAAAAAAAAAAAGGAGAAAAGAGAAGAAACGCCACAGCAGACGTTAGGGAACAGGTGGATTGAGAGCTTCCTTAAAAGATTAACTTGACTTCGATTCCAGAGGACGTCGAAGTTGTGGACGAGTCACCATCCGTGCTAGCATCCAATGAGCAATCGCGGACCTCAGAGATCTCAGCGGCCATGTCTTGTCCTTCGGGGAGCTCATTGACGATATCATCATCTAGAATGACATGGAGCCCATTTCCACGAAGGCAGAGCGCCCGAACAACACGCGATGCATCGATCTTGCATTTTTTGGAGATGACATGAACAAGGTCCTTGGCTGTGCGTTGTGAGAGATACACGGCATGATAGTAACCATCCGGGACTTGGTTGCCACAAGGTTGTCGTATTTGTACGTAAAAGCAGGAAGCTGCCAGTAAAAATGTTAGACCAGTCATGGGCGTGGACGACAGGGTAGCTCAGCTGGGAGGAAAGATGGGAGGATACGTACTGGGCTTCTTTGGGACGACTAACGGCGGCTGGTAGGTGGCATCGACATCCATCGCTTCGATCCAGCCATCATTACCAGAGCGACCGTCAGCCGAAACCTTTTGGACCTTCACAGGGTGGCTCAAGTACCGACCATTGTTACTAATATGCTGCTGGCTATCGGAATCCTGTTGTGAAACGCTAGACCAATCCATCGAGTCGTGGCGGGAGCCGTCATAGACCTGTTGCTGATGAGGAAATCCTGTCTTGGGGTCAAAAGAGTTATGAGAAGAGCTGAGCGAATGGTTGCTAGTTGCGGGAGACAAGACATGCTGGGATGCTATTGAGGATGCGTCCGCGTTATTTCGGGACTCCCAGCCTATCGCGGGCGGGAACGTTTCGTCGCTAATTCCGAGGTGGACTGGGAATAGGTCTGGATCATCATTGGGGTCTCCCTTCAAGTTGAGAGCGCTGAAGGGGCGAGTGGATGAAAACATGTCCTTTAAAGTACAGAGCTTGATCTGGAGGTCGTCTTCCAGGCTTGATTTCCCTGACTCATTGTTTGAATCACCCGACCACCCTCTCTTATGCCTCGCAAGCTTTCCTTTGACGAAAGAGCCGCTTCTTTTTCTCCTATCGTAGCCAGACCCAAGTTCAGCCTGGCTGATCTGTTGTTTCAACTTATCGATAAGTTTTTTCACATGCGCGACATCATTTGAGAGCTTTCGCTCCGCACCATGGTCTCGAAACAGCTTAACTTTGCAGTAGCACACCTCGGGCCGGTCTTCAAGAGGTGGATCGCCATGACCCATAGATATAACCTCTGTTTTGGCGCATAGACGGACTGGAATTCCCTTGACACCCTTGGAATGGCTGAAATCAGTGGACAGGAAATTGAAACGAACTGATATCGAGCAGCATGGGTTCCCGGTTGCAGGGTTCGGGGACCAAATAACAGAGAAACCATCAAAATTAGATGTTTCCAGATGAACCTGGGAAGGCCTGATGTCTCCATCTCCGCCTTGGTTAGGGTCAACGTGTTCAACAGCCAATAACTTTCCGTCACGGTGATGAGCTTCGTTGGACCCACGGCCTTCCTTCCAGAGCTGCCAGCAACTGGCTGGCTTTGAGCGTTGTTCATCATCCTCAAAAGAAATGCGAATATAAGTGCGATATTTTAAAGGTTGCGTGCCTGACGTCATTGGCGCAGTATCCAGAACAGACATTGTGTATGCTTGGCCTTTGTTGAGATACGTAATGGGGATCTCATCGGGGTCTTTGACCATCGCTGTTGCTGCCTTGAGCGTTACATTGAATCGGAAGCTGAAAGCAGAAATGTCAGTTCGAGTCTTTCTAAAGTATAATCCTCAAATGGGAACCTATGAATAAGGAGGAACTCACTTCTCACCCCCGGGAGTCGGATGATTGTCAACAGGCGTTGACAAACCGATACCGTGAGGGATCAATCCAATGTGGTTAGTAGTATTCACCCCATTAATAGGCGAATTCTCAACATGCAGCGGGTCGTATCTTGCATCTCGATTTACGAAACCGCTCGGAGTATAGGGGGGCGGATGATGGAAAGAGTCGACGCCATTTGCTGGGTGGGGAGGAAATGAATGAAATGAATTCATGTCGATTGCAGACTGCATCGCAGCGGCATCGGTAGCTGAAGTTGCGGGAGGGATTGAAAGAGGACTAAGTAAATTCAGTGTCATCCCGGGAGTAGATAGGTCAGGTACTTGGGAATGGCAGGAAATGCCCATGCCGGTCGGTGTTGCGGTATAGTAGGTGGAGGGCTGGTTTGCAAGCGACGTGAACGCGTAAGAGTTGGGGTCCATTATGGAAGGGGTAAATCTCCAATGATCCGGCAGGCCTTTTGGTGTTTGTTCTGTGGCTTTGTTTTCTTCAGAGTCCATCGTTGGTCTATTACATTTCGTTCTCAATAATACATGTAAGCAACTCCTGAACGTTACCATCTAGGGAAAGTACGATTATGATAATTTTTTTTCTTCTCCTTTCACTGGTAGACAAACAAGAAGTAGAACTCACCTTTGTGGGGTAGCCTGTTTCATGGGCGCATCAGCTAAAATCTTGCCCAGAATGTTTTGGGCTGTTGTCGAGCCAACTCCGGGGCAAATCTCGGGAAATTTTTGTTTAAAATTAGAATAGAGCTCCTCCCCCGGTTTCTGTGAACTTTTCCTGTATACCGCAGAAGAGCTTAAGCTAAGAGGACCATTCAATTGCGCCTGGAGTATAAAACCGTGCTGTAATCGACTGGCAGTATTCTATTCCACGTACCGGTTGCGAAACATTAGGAGAGACCGATAGAAGCGAACGACCCTGGTAGTGAAAGAGAGAAAAAAAAAAAAAAGGGAAGTGAAAAGAAGAGAAAGGAAGAAAGGCGACGGGCGCAACGGCAACGCCGGTAATCAATTGCTGCGCACGGGTATCCAGGAAAAAATCCAGCACATGTGGGGGAAAGTTTATTGTAGCTCCAAAGACTCCGTTCTGGTAAGGTGAAAGCTGTGCAACTCGGATTGCAATGTGTCGACGAGATAGTGAAAGCTATACTATAGAAGGGAGATGAAGGGAAAGAGCGTACACAGAGCCAGGACGCAGCTTATCAGGAGGCCCGTTTAGAAGGGAAGAGGAAGAAGGAGGACGACAATGGGGGCAAGGGAAAGGAGTTCCAAACTTTTCTTAAATCTGAGTTCCAGCAGCGAGGAGATGCAAATATATGGCATGGGGATCAGAGGGGGCGATGTCGTCAGACGCCGGGAGCTGGGTGATACCAGAAAGGTTAACTAGGGCTGCAATCTAAAATTAGTTTTTGCTAGTGGGCAAAGTGGTGACGACTATCTGAATAATAGCCTCTGGTATCGCGCACTAGCTCAGACACAGACCGGCGAGAGTTGAGATGGGACACTCCGAGTCAAGCATCCTCTGGAACCGTGAGAAGATTCTGATTGGGCGGGCATTTTGAATTTGCGGGAGTCTTGCAGTTCTCCACGGTACAGGATCAGGGGTGGTGTGATGTGGGAGGATCGCTTTGGAGCTGTTCGCAGAGAGGTACATGATGAATACTTCGGACCCAGCCCATGCAGTCGATGTCGAGGTATCCCATGTATCATCATCATAGAAGTGGGTTAGG
The DNA here is from genome assembly GCF_000150115.1 of Histoplasma capsulatum G186AR. Classification (NCBI taxonomy): domain Eukaryota; kingdom Fungi; phylum Ascomycota; class Eurotiomycetes; order Onygenales; family Ajellomycetaceae; genus Histoplasma; species Histoplasma capsulatum. The sequence continues at coordinate 199,615 of NW_025544812.1, read as the reverse complement.
GATGGAGCAGGGCCAGGTTCCACGCCAGGCCGATGTAGACGCCGTCAGATGGTGGGGTGTAAAACAAGCCAGGCCGTCGCAGGAGGGCTTGGCGCAAGCCTCAAGTCGCAGCTAGTAAGGGTCGATGTCTCCAACCTGGCCCCTGGCTGAGCGCACTCGTTAGGTCATAGAGATCATGGACTTTTGGGTTATGACGGACGGAGCGCTGAAAGGGACAATACCGGGCGATAACAATGACGAAAACATTGAAACCGATACCCCGATGATTTCTTCATTGGCCTCGGAACTCACCACAACAACTTCTTAGAATGCTCTCCTCCACACACACTGCCCCCAGCACTGTCCCCATATTATCGTCCCCTTGTACTTGCCAGAGGGCCATCATAACAACGTATTGTCGCGGATTGTTAACGCGGCCCCAGCGACTTCGGCGATTAGGGCCCTCCTCTCTCCTTGGGAGCTTCGTTTCCTTCCCTACTCTGGCAAACGTTGCGCTGTCCAATCCACTCATCCTTTCCGCAGGTAACCCGTCGCCTCCTTTTTTTCCCCCAGGCTGTTGGCCATGAGAGGCTTAGAGCGTTCCGATCCACAGTTATCGATCTAATCTTCGTTCCAGTGGAGTTGGGACGGGTTGAGGTTCTCTCTCCGTCTTTCGCCATCAAGCAATTTCCGAGGTCGTGCGGGGAGCGCCACACGTTGGCCTGCGCCACATTGATACCACAGTCCCCCCCGCCACAGATATGATGTCATGTCACCACTGTTTCACGCTCGGTTATTGGCTACTAGTCATACCTTCCCCACCTCTGCAGGCGGAGCCGCGCCATCAACCGCAGACGGCAGATTATTAGAGATACGGCAAGTCGCTGTGGGTCACCGAGTATATTTTTTTTTTTTGACTCGAAATGTCCACATTTCAGAAAAATATATATATAAAATAAAAACAGTTGGAGAGTGAGTAATTCTTCAAGCCCATGTTTCGAGTTCCCGTGGATGGAGCGCTCGTTTGACTCATATAACTGCTTACTAAGTAGGTTTCTACTCTGAATAAAAATAGTCAAACGGATCAGATATAGCTTTACAGATCTGCACAGATTCTGACGGTATTTTCCCGCTCGAGTCCAGCTCCATTTCGCCTCTTCGGCCCCCTGAATATATGTCTACATCAAAATAAATATAAAGATCCAGATGGCAGAACAACACATCGAGAACATCTAGGCTTGCTCTGGAACAAGAGGAGGGGGAAAAACAAAATAACCAAGAAATCTACTCCACTCGCGATGTTTTTCTCGTCAACCAAAAAAAATAAATAAAAATATGAATGAATGAAAAACAAAAAAGAGATCAATCAGAATTCAAAGTGAAATCGCCCTATTAGCGCGAGGTATGTGGCTGTCCACTTTTTCCTCCTCCTTCACACTGATAACCAGTACCTACTATGATAGGCTGGTTAACTGACCCTTCTAAACAATGAATTGAGGCTTGAGGCACAGGCACAGGCACAAGCAAGAGAAGGCATGATGTGTGCAGAGCAGGTCCATGAGCGTCTTGAGCGGCGCTAGTATCGAATAGCGCGACTCGACCTTCCTCTTTTTTCCCCCGTTCATCCCAGCGGTTCTGGCCCCAGAGTGCGCAAGGCGGCCAATGCTCAACCCATACACAAAACGCAAAGTACCGTAAAGTACTCTCTGTACATGACCATGTGCATGTACAGTACATGTATGCGATATTTTCGCAGATTCTCTGGCATATAACAACTGTATTACTCTATGTACTCCGTACGGTAACGAACATAGATGGGATAACAGGGAAGGCTGGGGGAGGGGGAGGAAATCAAAAGGAGGGTTGAGTACACGGGCCTTCTCCTGCCACCCTTTTTGATCTCCATGCCAGTTTACACTGACTCTACAGTGTGTACCGTACAATACCTGCGGTATTCTCCGCAGGATCTGCGACTTCTGGATCGCTGGCCCATCTCCCGGTGTCTCTCTAATGTAGATTCTAGATCGGTAGGAAGAAGAACCAGCACCAGGGAGTCCAGGGCAAGGCAGGGGGCTGGTCCCTGGGCACCGGGCACTGGGCATTGCCAACTCTGCCTAGATCATCACAACAAAAAAAAGAAAAGAAAAAATGCTGCTGCAAAGGAAAAACAAATAAATACAGTGCTTTCATCTTCATGGAAAAAATGTGCGACGTTACCCAGGTGTGCAGCGCGAACCGCAAGGCCTGAAGTATCCAATATCAATTAAGCTCAAGACACCCACTTCAGCCGCTGTTTCGGTGATACTGCTTGAAATGGGAGCAGGAGAAGCATGCCCACCTTTCGACCAATAACAATTTTCTAGGCGAAATAGCGGAATAATTTCCGGGGCATACAACAGCAGCGCAAGTACAGAGTACCCGCCCTTACATCTCCTCTATGATATGTGTCGATGTTGGTTGTGAGCATGCATATTGAACCTCATAGTTAAGACTTTGTGACCAGGGTAGCCCGTCCACCGAGCGAGGGAAGAAGGAATCTTCTGAAACGTAGCATTGACTGCCTACACTGCCAACATAGATGCTTAACGAGGCAAGTCAAGGAAGGGGTGCTAAGATGCGCGATCAAGTAGCTCATCACATCTGCATCCACCGGGCCAAAAGTAAACACTGCCTGCCGTTCAATTGCAAGCCTGCGGGGCCTGGTCCAACAGCTCAAACGAAATCACATGTAGGTGGGCCGCCACAGGTCATTGCAAGGATGATATGGAAGGAATCTGCGGGTATATTAGCCCAATGGTTCAATGCTGTCCCAATATAATAATCACCATTGCGTCGCCCTTTCTTGTGTGTCATTAATCAACAACTGACAGAAAAGTTTCCACTGCAAGTTGCCGCGTGTGTTATTCACATGCCTGCGCTGCCGTTCCTCCCTGGCCAGCCGACAATATTGAGTTCCCCACCCCATATATCACTTGCAGCAAAAGACAAAAAAAAAAAAATATCACAAAATAATAATAGTGATAATAATCATAATAATAATCATAATAATAATAGTAATAGTAATAGTAATAATGGATGCGACCCACATCGCAGCCAGCCAGCGGAATATAAAAATCCAATCACAGCGAACAGAAGTGCTGAGTCCGTCAATTGTCGCACCCTCTGGCAGTCAGCTCTCGGCTTCTCGGGGAGGGCCTGGGCAATTAGTGCGTCGTTTCGGGGGGCACGCCTCTCCTCCTCCTCCTAAGTCCTGAGTCCACAGAAACTAAATCTACCAGGGCTATCTTGAGTCCACACGCCGGGCTCCTCAGAGCCTATGACATCAACCATCCGCTTATCCTGGGAGGAGCTGGCCATCTTGGGGGAAAAAGGCGGGGTGGGTGAGGCTCTGGCGCGGCGCCCATTATTTTGGCGACCTCCAAACCTTCATTCCAAGTCGTCGCCTTACCTCGAGTCTTTCTGAGGCGGCATCATGGGTAGCTGTTTGCGAATCGCTTCCCCCTCTCTCCTCCCATTTCCCCCCCGCACCCCCGTGTTGGATTTCAAATTGAGGGGCGGCATTTCGTCATCAATGGAGGCTTTTCTTGGCCGAGACCTGACATAGCATCACATTGGCAGATCAGATTGCGATATTCCACCCGCTGGGCTGCTCATACATATACATACATATATCGAGCAACACGCCTAGAAGGAAAGAAAACAAATCATAGATGTTTCTGCATGACAGTAGGCCTGGCGCCCCCTTTGTGGGGCAATCTGTGAGCAATAACTCATTAGTTCGTCGAGTCAAAGTTGGCGCAAAAGACAGCACTGAAAACAAACACACACACGCACACACAAAAAGGGTAATATCATACTATGTTCGCAGGCAATAAAATAAATATATAAAAAAGCAAATATGGAGCAGCAGGGGTCCACTATCAGGAAGGCGAACCCTGTTGGCTCGCTCTAGGACTTCAAACACTCCTCCACCAGCCAAGCAGAAAACAAAGCAAATAAGGATCAAAAACCATTACCTAAACGCTCTTGCGCAGCGTTCTCCACCAACTAATGCGGAGGCTGGGTGTCCCACCACTGCGCCTGCCAGGTCCGCTCTGCAAAACTGCCAGCCATTTCCGCAGCGCACGCAGATGATGTTTCTTCTCGTACGGGAGAATATCGAGGGCGGATGGAAGTCCCGATAGCCCCATCCTACTAGTATGTACGGAATAGTATGTGCGCAACAGGAAAAGCCGGATAGCGGCAAGGATCCTTCTTACAGAACTCAGACCCCTTTTGGCAATACCGAATTGCTCTTTTGGGCTTTGTTGGTGGTTCATATTCTGTTTAAGTGATTATTGATTAACAGATTGATTACCAATGGTGTTGGTTGTATTCTTTGGTATCACAGCCAATCAGCACAGCACCATACTATCCTTGAATAATAAGGTTGCTCCCGAACTTATTACTTTTAATCAGCACAGAGTAGCTCAATAAAGTTGACAACCTAGAGCGTTCAGGGTCCACAAGTGCTTCGAGATAACTAGATGGTATTGTACTGTACTTTCCTCCCTAACACTAAGAGTGAAGCTGAATCTCGCAATTGCCTCCTGGGGTTTCCGAGCATACTTCGAAGTGGAAAACTGTCATGCGGAATCGGCGGAGAACTCGATAGAGACATCTCGGGATATTCCCAAAAAATTCCGAAGACGACCAAAAAGCAAGACGCTCGCTCTGGCCCTACCCGTTGTTCCCCATGGCTTAGTCCGGCTCTGTGTTTCCAATTCCAGCAATCATTGCCGCCGATCGACAGCGACAAACCCTGAAACCCGGTACGCTGCAGACTGGATAGACTGGATAGCCCGGGGCGTTCATGCACGACGAGGGATGCGCATGTTGTAGCAAAATTGAAGGGCAAGGACGATGCAAGGGCGTAGCAGAGATGTCGAGATTTTTCAGAGATACGATGCCCAAGTGCATCTTAAAAAGGGGGTAGCAGGTAATCCCTAATTGGGAAGTTTTTTGGCCCATCGACCGAAGATGCACGGAGCTTTGCGATTCTATCAGACTGAGTTTTGAAGCTGATCGCGATGCGGATCTTGCATACCCGCGATGTTTGCTTTTTGCTCATATTTGCTTTTTTTTCATGCCTTCCTTGTCCATCATCTGGGGGGTGACTGATCAATTATTACCAAAAAACCGGCCGGATCAGTCGGAAGCCAGAATGGATGAGCAACCCAAAGACAGCTTCGCTTTCTTTGCGCAAAAGTTGATATAATGGAACATACGGACATCTAAGTCCGCGATGCTCAACTGATCAAGATGACCCTGCGTCTGAATTTCGCTGCGAAAACATGGTTTGACCATCGTACCCAACGGGGAGCTGTGGAAGAAAAAATAAAAATAAAAATAAAAATAAAAAGTTATGGCCAAACTACCTCTGTGGCCTAACTTCTCAGCGATGAAGAACAGCGTAAAAAGAAATCATTGTCAAAGACGATGGAGTTTCTTTTTCTATACGTTATGTTATTGCTTTATTGCCCCCGACCAGGGGCAACCCAAAGCCAAGGCCAGCTAGCTCCTGGTTGAATGCCTTTCCGAAATCAATATATGATATACTCCCTTTTAGAAGTCAGGTTACCGTCCTGCCTCCTTTTTTTTTTTGCCCGTGAACCCATGAGATGGGAGATGTATTGGTACATCGCGGTTCCCTTCCGCAGGACAGCTAGCTACTTCGTATACGCAAATGACAATTTGTCGAAGAGGGAGGCCATTGACAGGCAATGAATGTTGGAAGTCTTCCATCATATCGGAAACCAATCGCCATGGCAAAACCAAGGACAGGAAGCAGGCGCGTGGGCGAACAAGGGTCCTTCGCCTCTTCCTCAACGGCCACCCAGCAAACGCCGATCAGAAGGCCCAAAACGAAAAAAGCGGATAGCGAGGATACCACATAAAGAAGGCCTGAATAATAATTATCTCGCAGCTCATTGATCAATATCGATCGATGATCAGGAGTGGAAGGCCTCGCCGCTTCAGGGCTGGGAGAGCGGGGAAGCTGTGGCGTGGCCGCCCCTCACTCGGCTTCGTCTTTCGTCGGTGTTCGATGCTCTGATTGACCAAGGCCGACGATAGAGGCTGCCTTAGGTACTTAGTGCACAGCGCCGTCAACTTAAACTCTGCAAAGGACAGCCAAGACCTGCATTCCGAGGAACGTGTTTGGCTAGGAGGTGATCATGTTAATCTGAGGGTTCGTGGTTGCTCTGATTTCGCTCTCGAGTCAAGAATAATGTGCGACGCCCAGTTCGTCGTTCGCATTTCGCGTTTTTCTTTTTCTGTATATATAGTAAAGCATTCTCTGCAGAAACCCAGAGGATGATCTGATCGGACCAGTGGCTGAGGAATGAGTGATTGACCAACGCTAAGAAGTAAAGGAGCAGCGTGCAGCTACTTTGGGAGTACATCTGGGCTTTGCATGGGGCCGGGCGGAAGTACCTGGCATGTACTCTGTGCTGCATCTCGTTCTGTCCATTTCTTGGATGTGTTGCGCCCAAGCTTCATCGTCTGCTCGCTCCTGGTTGTCGTTCGAGCAGAATGAGGGAGAGGGATAGCTGACGAGCTGGCTAGCGATCGCAAATTTTGGCGCTCAGCAGGCCAGCCCCTGCAAACTATGCCAGAAGACTAAAATATTAGAAGCTACTGAATATAATATAGTAATAAAGGACAAAGAAAATGCCCTTATCATTCGTCCTCCAATCCGAGAAACGAGCATTCTCGCCAAAGAGGACGCTGCCCGCAAAAATAACGACGACAATAACGACAATGCATTATTCTGCATCCCAAGTCGCCACCTCCTCATTTCCCAAATGCATCGCAGAACCCATACTCGGAAAAAAAAAGAGACAAAGCTAGCAAAGCTAACCTTTTACAGTACTTTATGCAGCATCATAAAACCAGGGCGTAGCTTGATGGAAGCCCCTTTGCGATCGCTCACACTCACCCACACTGTCCGCATTGCCCGCACTGCCCATTCTCCTCACTCACACTGGGGTTTCCCCTCTGCCGAGTCCACAGCCGACAGGCGTTTCGGATACGGGTGGTGTCTTCAGCTGGAATGTCTTCGCCCTCTCGGCCCAGCGTGCCGATCACTTCTGGACTGACAAGGGCGATCCGACCAGCTCGAGGCCTCAAGCAAGTCCTCAAAGGCCACCACCACCACCACCCATCCAGCCTGGCTGGGCCCGCCACCACCTCCCTAGGCTCCAGGCTCCGGGCTGCGGGCTTCACTTTTCCCCCTCCCTTCTGTCTGTCCTTCTCATTCAACCCCGCAATGGAACCAGGGGAGACCCCAAGGGACAAAAAGACGATCGATGAAATAAATCAGAAACATCAACAAATCTAGACCCAGCCACATGCAGAGAGGAGGACATGATGAAGTAGAAGAAGCAGCAGAAGAAAAGGAGAGAGAAGAAGAAGTTGTGCCACACACTGTTTTGTGTTTGCCCTCGGACTTGGTTATGAATCATGAACCATGAATCTTTTCCTCCGTCTCTGTTCTGATTATTATCATCTCTTCATCGCATTTCTTCATTATAAAACCAGGGCGAGCATGGGGAGACGAGGAAGCGTCGCGGAATGTCTCGCTCTCGGTCGAAGTGGCGAAAAGATAGGGGTTCAATCGCAACAAGATGAGATGTTGCTGGGTGCGAAATCATGCTCCTGATCAGCGGCCAGGAGTTGCGATTTACCTGTCCTTCTGGTCTGCTTCTTGTTGGTCTCCCTTTTCTCGAGGACTGCGCAGCTGGTAGAGGGGAAGGAACCGTTGTGTATAGAGTACTATATGAATACATATATGGCTAACGGGAACATTCATTCATTCATTCATTAATCCCAAGGCATGGCCTACTCGAACATATCGACCCTTACCTGCCATGTATCTCACTCCTTCATATTCCGCACGGAGGGGCAATGAATGTACAGTACAATACTTCGAACCCAGAGCGGGAATAGCATGTGCGAATGATAGCCACCAGTCAGTCACCTTCCACCTAAAGGAAATTTGACCATACAATAGGGCTGTCAAGGTTCTTCATCAAATCTGGATTTTTGTTTATTTATTTTATTTTATTTTATTTCCTGGCCTCGACCTGTCTCTCCACTTACCATCAAAAACGAAAGAAACACTTTGCGTTCGCGCCTCAACCCCGGATGGGCGCGCGGGCCTCCCACCTCCAGAAGTTAAACAGGTTAAGGCGCGCCTGGACAGAAGCAGGGACCATGTGCTGCAGCTATTCTATCGCCTTTCCGTGGTACAAGATCCCCCCTTGGGTTCGGAGCGGATACCAGTCTGTCCTAGAATATTGAGGCACCTTTCCCTGGGAATTGAAAATCAAACCCATCCACACAAGCACCAAGCACCTGTTGATGAGGTCATCGTGCATATATCTAAGTTTGTGTTGGGACTTTTTCGATAAGTTTGTCTCTATACCAATTACCCTCCCTTTCCTTATGTTGCTGGAAAAGGGATACGGCGAAATGTGACCCGTATCTCGGCGCCCGATTTGGAATTACCACAACACCATCGTTCCCCCCCCCTTTCATCCCTCCCACCCCTCCCTTCTCGCTTCACTCCCTCGAGCAGTTGAAGTAAGGCGCGCAGACGGCCCTGCTGCGAAAAGGCGTAAAAGAAAAGGGAGAAGAAGGGAGAAGAGAAAAGCTTAAACCACCCCGTCTATGAGGTAATTGCATTATGTGAGACAAAACATGGAGGAGATCTACGATCAATAGCAGATCAATGGCAGATCATTTCCTTTGTGATCATTTTGTTTTGTTTTATTTTAATTTATCCATTTATCCATTTATTTATTATCAGCTGCATTAACATTTACCAAATAATCAAATCTCTCCCCCTCGCCCCTTTCATATCTCCCATTCTACATCCTACTGTAGATACGTGCAGATAGAGACTGTATGTCTTTTTTTGGTTTTGTTTTTGTGGGAAGGGGGGTGCCTGGAAGACTGTCTCTTTGACTTTGCTCTCATCCCGTCTAGGACTTTATATCATTGGCACGGGAATTCCCTCCGATCGTTTTTGTTGAAGCTTCTATGTACCGTACGGAGCACGGAGTCCACTGTTGTTTATAACTACAGTAAAGAAAGTATAAAAGAAAAATCTCACCGGCCAAAAGTGGCTGCCGCTGCGTATGTTAACAGTTTCCATACCTTGTATTTTACTTAGCTATTTAATTTATTTACTCCCATCTTTTAAGCCAAAAATATCACACATATTCCCTCTTTCCCCTTAAATATAAATATATATATATATATATATATACAAATAGTTAGATAGATAGATATATAGAAAAGAGATATTACATTGAATACCCCAGCACGGAACCAAAACCCTTCCTCTTCCAACTTCTCCACAAATTCGTCAAAACGGGTAGTTTTAGTTGTAGTGTAGTTAGTTAGTATAGGGCTCAATCTAAGTTTTACAGGTAAGAGCAAACAATTTTTTTTTTCCCCTGAGCGAGCCTACATAGTTAACTACGTAACTAACTACCCAACATGCTTTTTAAAAGCCAACCTACGCAAAGTAAAAAAAAACTATGAGAGGACAAAGCTCCATGCCATAGCCCCCCCGCCCAACCTTTCCCCCTCCTTCCCTCCCTCCCCCTCCTCCCCCTCTAGCGCGAACTTGCGCCTGCGGTCGCATTCACGCTCACTTTCTAGTTAACCCATTTCTTTTTCCCAGTGGTGGGGCGAGACCAAAGAATTGTGATGGGCGGTTTGTTGTTGGGGTGTCGTTGGGTTTTTTTTTTTTTTTCCTTCGATAGATATTTCCAAAAGTGGATAACATGTGTGCTACCATACCACATTTGGCGCAGCTGGCCAAGGTGGGTAGATCGTCGTTCAATAAATAAATAAAATAAAAACATCGCATGGGAGCTGTTACTCATCGACTTGTTTCCTGCAAGAAGCGATGTAGCTGTATAAACTCTGGTCAAAAAGGGGAGCAAATCCTGCAGGCAAAATGGGGAAACCCCGTAGAAATCGAGGAAAAGACGACAGTAATACGTATGCATACATATATGTGTGTGAATGGCGGACTGGCGGACTGGCGGACCATTTTATTGTTCTAAACCCCTGGTAAAAAAGGAAAATTCGTATATGATACACATGGCATGCCACATAAAACACATTTCGTATACCCGCGAAAACGAGAGGAAAGGGAAGAAAGAAAGGGGGAAGGCCAAGGGGTTGACGGGGTCCTTCGACCCTCCGAGGGATAGGAAATGGAAAACAAGTAACAGTGTCCTCATTAATTCTCCTATTTTTTGAAAATGGAGTAAAAGTACGCCCAGAGGGAAGGCTGAAATAGGCGGAACTAGAAAAGCAAGATGCAGGAACGACGAAAAACAGGGAAAAGAAAGGGGGGAACTCCAGATTCTAGGAAATATGTAGTAAGTAGCCCATCTATCGCCCGCTCCCCTTATATGCATAAGCAACATCTTGTCAACATCATATAAAACAGAATCAAGGGAGTTTGAAATGAAGATAAAACAAGATTATAAAAACGGCGAACTCAAAACCGGGACCGTCAAGTTTAAAGAATCGCCATCAATAACTTTAAAACACAACCTTGGCAATAAAACAACAATAACATCGGGGTAATATAACTCTTTTTGAAGTATAACAAACATATGAAATTAGTTGGAAAAAGAAAAGAAGGAAGGAATAATAAAAGAAATATAATTGCATTATAAAACAGAATGAAACGAGAAGAAAAAACCTTATCTGAAAATGTAATTTTTCTCTTTATGAGCATCTAGAATAAGAAAACTTCAAGCCCGGTATAAGTAGGCAAGTAGAAAGCAAAAGCGACTTAAAATATCACAAATGCTCTGTGAAACACATTGTTGTGGAATGTGATTTGCGTCGCTATGTTCAGTTAGGGGGTTTGTAATACAGCACACGCCAGTCCAGCTGCCATGCAAATCGTTTTTAAATGTCAGAGTCAAGCCGAAAATTCATAACAAAGGTACAAGTCGTATATAACAGATCACTATTAGGTTGCCTGTCACCGTACGCGGCCGCTGGTCTGAACGATACTCGTGCCTATTTCGGGGATACAGAACTCCAAATGTCGATTGCGATTTTTGCAAGGTCGAATGGGCATCCTCGGACAATGTGTGAATTGCCTGATGGAAGTCCTTGAAATATCGAACCACGTTTTCCCACAGGAGGGGGCGTAGTTGGTATGACCAAATGATAGAATATGGAAGGCTAGTGAAAGCTGCATAGAGGAAAGGAGAACTGATCATCGAGTTATGATCAGTGAAATTTCTTCAATGCAAGATGCCACGGATCCGGATATGCCGGCAATACTGTAACCCCTCGGGGGTATTAATGTATGGCTAGTAGGATGATAAGTTAGCGACAACGAACAATTCGTCGTTACATGCAGAACAAACGCTTTGCTAGTAAAATCTCATGGGACGAGGCAGTGAATATAGGGGAAAGCAAACATTTCAAAAAAAAGCAATAACGTCAAGTATTCACTTACCCAGCTCTAGCATTGCTATTACCGAATACTGCAGATCTCCTGCTAAGATTCGTGATAATTCCAATTCCATCGATTTCCTGACTTGTCTTCACGTAAAATCCCATTAGAATTTCACCTCGGCGAGTGTCTAGTTCGCAAATGAGATACAAGTTAGCATTGCAGAAAAAGCAAGAAAAAAAACCAGGATTAGAGATGGTGGATCTACCAAACACAAATTCGCTGCACGTAGCCTGAGGGTCCCTGTTCCCAAAGACCTGGCTCGTTGAATCTTCGTAGCAAAACTCCAGTCCATATATCAAGCCATTGTGATAAACTTTCACGGAAAGTAGAAGCTTCGACTGGATGAAGGCACATTCTAGAAACAGTTGTTCTGGAAGGCCATTGGGGGATTGAGATTGTCCCAATTTGTTCCCCCTATATCCAACTTGTCCATTAGGTAGTTTAGCGGTCGAATATTTGGAGTTCAATTTGCTAACGTCGTCAACCGTATGAGTGCTAAGGCCGCCAGAATATATCACAAGCTTGATCTTCCTAATTTTCTTAATGCTTTCAGTAATATGCTGGCGAATTTCGCCTTCGGTAAAATCGATCTGCTTCGGTATGCCATTATTGCCGGAATCTCCATCGACATATTCGATATAGGACCTGCAGAGATCATCATCGTCGACGTATATTTCGATGAAAGCAATGCCAGCTGCCGAAGTGACTAATACCTTGCCATTGTCGACAGACCATACTTGGATGGAGTCATCAGAGCAAAGAGGTGAATCTCTTGGCAACCGAAAACATGGGTGAAATCTAAATCGAAGGGTATCAAGTCTGTGCCAGGTACATTCGTCTTCTTCAAGGCAAAGTCGTAGTCCCTGTGCCTTTGTTCGAGTGGAATATGGTTCTCGAATGGTGAAACTTCGATTCAACGGGACGGAGTCGTCACACATGATGCCGCTATCCTGATCATGACAGCCAAATAAACGGCCGATTTCACGGAGATGACCACCGATTCCAGAGTTAGCAGCTTCCCAATTGCTCCCACATTTATTTCCATAATTGGCAACAAAATTAATATCTGTACGGGTGCAGTCGGTGAAAGCCGCAACCACTTCTTCCATGGCAGCTGGGTAGCTTTGCAGTGCATAAGATCCAAAAAGCGCCAGCTTGATATGATCTTCAACAGAGCCCGCTGCAACATGGCCTGTGATTGTCTGGGTTCCCTTGTCCCAGTGGGTATCAAGTAGCAGTGCCGAGACATATTGCGTTTGGCCCTCTTGGGGACCAAAATAACGTTTGACTGCTTCGAGTACAACGTTAAAGAGCTCGCCCCTGTCCGATGTAGTGCCATCCTGTTGCACAACGCCAAGCTTTCTAAGCTCGTCAACGGTTCTGTCACAGCGGATAATATGTATTCTAGCCTCGTTTCTCATCTGATCCGATTTGGCGTCACGTAAGCTTATTGTTCCAGCCTGCCACTCCTCTTCAAATCGGAAACAGCGCCTTCCGAACTTGTTACGATACATCTGTTCCCCAGTAAACGATTGCCACAGATACGCAGCCATTCGGAATTTCCGTATGGCAGTATCCAAACTGTTTCCCTCCCGAGCTACCCTTTCTGGGGCAGCATCAAAATGACCATCAGAATCGCTCCCCAGTACAATTGCTAGCTGGAGGGGAGGAGAGTTTATCAATGGTAAATAGTTTATATTCACCCATGATGAGTGGGACATTGGATTCTGAATTCTCGAGGGTGTGAATTCAAGCCGTAGTTTATTCGGGCCCGGGACAAGATGAATCAAAGCCTTGAAGTGCGATTCATAGACAGGCCAGGTGGTGGGAGGGAACGAATCTTGGGGATGATAAACGGTTAAGTTTCCATCCATGGAGTGTTGTCGCGCGTCTCCAATCTGACCATAAATCAAAAGGATTTTTTGGTGGACCTAATCAAAAAGGCTACCCTTAGCAATTGAACACTATCCATTTCAGCAAAAGCCAACTAAAAGCTTCAGCACATACCCAGGAGTTATCGGAAATAGAAAAAACCCTCGGAGCATATAGAGGCGCGGGCGCCGGCCCTCTTCCGGAATTGGTTGGAGAAAGAAGGCTACCGTTCTAGGAAAATTATAAAACATGAGCAACAAAATCCAAACATTGGGATGGCTTGCAGCAAGGGCACCTGTATGAAGGAATGGGGTCCCGGAAGGCAAAACTCACTGTAGTACTGCCCCGGGGGGTTGAGGGGGATCCAATTGGAACAGGTCTCTGAGGAGGTGCCACTTGCGTCGCGTATCCGTTCGTGTTCAACTTGGTGAGGATGGGTAGATGTGGGGAAGGTAGATCGATACTGTTGCTTTTGAGAAAAGAAATAGGGGAGCTATGCAAACTGGCGGTCGGGGAATCGAGATTAGAGGACAATTTGTCAGGGAACACATCGTCATTGGGATTGAGTGAGGCGGCAGATGGGGTCAAGGTGAAAGTTGCCTTTGAACGGCGACGGAGGTCCTTGAAAAACGGCATTATTTCATTCAATGGAATGAAATACTAGCGGATTGCTAAGCTGTCCTGTCTCATTGCATCTGGACCCGGTTGAGATAGAGATTGATATGAAGAAATAGAGAAAGCAGATGAATGAAAACGAAGAGGGAAATGCAGTGCAGCAAAAATAAAGACGAGGAAGAGAGAACGCGCACGCGAGCACGAAATGGCAGGAGGGCCCACGGGACATAGAAAAGAAAGAGCGGAGGATTGCAAATCACGCATACAGCGTAAGCAACCAGAGAGTTCCAGAGGCCGGAAGACTCCAGGAGGGAATCAAACGAATGTCGATATGTTCAGATGCGAATGGATGCCACTACCATAAGAAGGTAAAGAGATTGACACGAACGCGAGTCAGTGGCCGAGAGAGCGAAATGGAAAACTGGTAGAGTCGGTAAGGAGCGAAGAAAAGAGAGGCAATCAAGCCAGTCCTTTTGTTTTGGCCACCAGCCCCAGGTCTAGCTGGTTAAGCCGTGTGTGGTCAATAGCTGTGTTGTGGACAGCGTGTGGATGGTGATGCACTGCACGAGAAAGAGAAAAAAAATTGACGGGAGATTGCGTAGCCAGTCGAGGTGGTCGACAATGGTTTCAACCAACGACGTAACCACGGATGAGCGGTCCAACGGAGTTTGTCGGTGCGCTCGCTGCATGCAAAGAGCCATCATGCAGACAGACAACATGCAATTATAGACACTGATGAGATGTTAATTTGCCAACTGCCCAGACTGCAATTGTTGCAGTTGTCATCCTGGCTGTCACTGATGCTCGATGACGTCCCTCGCTGTCAAGTTTTGCCCACCGCCAGTGGGACATGTTGGCATCAGACAAGCCCCATCTTGAAGATGGCCAGGCAATGTCGGTGGGGGTCTCGATTGCCCTATTTATTGGTTTTCCATTCAATGCTGTCATCGCCACAAGACACCCGCTGCTTCTTCTAGAACTGCGGAGAGCGCTGGCTACTGGCTTGTAGATGGGAAAAAAATATGTGCAGTTATTCACCCTCGAGAAAAGGCTAGTTAACAGAGTATCCAACAAAGGCCAAAAAGAAAAGAAAACGGCAAGAAAATTAGAAATAACGATAGCAGTGGGGATTTAGTGTGGTTTATATAGATAACTAGCCCCATCATCCAGGGTCCGTAGGCTCAAGGAAATGGGACGATGTCGCCCAGAGTCAACCCGAGAATTTATCTCCTCGTGTCAAGCCCTAAACAAACTTGTAGATTGTAGTTTTGAGCAATTTAGTCCATCAAAAACTATACAGGATAATTACACCCAGCTAAGGGCTACTATTTCTTTATAAATTTAATGTGTACACAGCCTTACATATAAAATAACTAGTGTTCAAACATAGTCATTGAAGTCAAGAAGAATCCCGCAGTAAGAATATGAATTACTCAAATATCTCAATATAATCCATTGGTTAACCTTGCCTGCCCGTGCCTGGTTGATCGTTACACTAAATTATCTGTCTTAAAAGCTTTAACCTTAGTGAAGATAAAAATTGGGAAACATTGCTACTTGTCACACCATCAAATCAAACTTTTAATAGTTATATACTTCAGTGACTTGTTAAATACACCAAATCTCACTCTTACAAGGCATTTTGAATAGTGCAATTTGATGATTACATGGCTGTTATTAAAATCCAATTGGTACTTGACAACTAGATGAAAAAACAGAACTTTTCAATCCACAGGGTGTTGCAAAAGATCGCCCATAACGTACGCCAAGATTCGAGTTGGTCGCGACACAGTTCATCAGGCAAACCTTGCGCCGATTTGAGCCTTTATCAGATCATCTAAATTGAAACAAAAATAACTTGACCCAGGTCGATATTTCGGATTTGCACTCCTGTGGCGCAACACTTCCAATTATGAAAGTTACCAGAATGGAGCTTTTGATAGGAAGCTTTATGGGCAAGCCATGTAGAAACTGCAGGAAAACCCCAGAATTTGCATTGAGTAAGGAGAACTGATAGAACTTCTAAACTATACTTGTTGCTCAATAGAACCCAAACTTACCCATACGAAATAGCATATTCTAACTGGTTCAAAGAATGACAAAAATGTTTGGCTGGAAAAAAATCTACGGGTGATCCTGTGCTCTATTAATGTATGACCCTCGTAACTATTGATGGACCACGTCGAATTTTTGGTAAATGTGTTTGTTTGACTATCTGCCATTGCCATTAAAGGCCTACCCGCGCATTGTGCTTCCTACAGATTGTCTAATCCCGCACCTGCCATGAGCCCACCTCACCTGTACTATCCATTGAATGGAGGGTCATGCCTATACATTCAGCATCAGCGCCCTTGATCCACTCTTGCATCGACCGCTTAGCGACCGACGATGATGCCACCGTGGAACTCACCGCAACGATTGAGCGTCTAGAACAATTGCATTGTAGTGAGGTAGCAGAGCTGCAGGAAAACCTGAGGAAACACCTCGAGGAGCTTTCCGGTAACCGATTCAGATATGAAAAGGAACGTTGCTGTACGACATGTGGAATTGACGAAAGAAGAGAACGAGGGGAAGTCAAGGGAAAAGGACGTGCAGAGCAGAGCTCCGGTTACGTGATGCTAAGATTCGTTCACTGACAGAAGAGCTTGAATATTGGAAACAGCGGAACGCTGCCACGGAGAAGACCATTGGCGACATGCAACAATACCTCTAAAACTTGGAGTACCGACTGGGCAGTATGCGTTATGAAAAGGAACGGCTTGCAGATGGAATTACCCGTAAAGCAAGGGACAGTGCAGCGCAGCTCGGGAGGAGCAAAACAACCCCAAAACGAAGTTGATGAATTTGATGGACGGGATGGCCCGAGAGGGAGAAAGCTGGTCTGGCATTTATTCAGCGATTGTCTCCGATGACGACAGGGTCAAGCATGTCTTGGAGGCAAATAAACCATCCACTTCAAAATACGACGGAAGCGGCGCAGGCCTCGAGGCTGCACGCTGAATGCGCAGACTAGGCTAACATGTCAGCTCTGAAGATGAAGAAGGAAAAGAGTAATTGAGGAATTTTCAGGAATGTAATTTTCTAGTTAATCTTTTGTGTCAAATCCGTCAAATCCACCGCTTAGTATTCAGGCAATGTATGGTTTAAAAAGTTTTTGGAATATATTAAATTACTCTGATATGTCTGATATTCTCTACGATGATGAAAAAAAACACCACGGTTTGTCACGTGGGGTCAACCAACCCAACCTCGGAAAGTAGCTCTCTCCCAATTTCACCCGCTCTTGTTTTCCCCCGCCGGAATTATCTGACTTTTTCCATACCGTAGATATGGCCAAACTATCACCAGATGAAAATGCCATCATTGGAAAGCACCCTCTATCCAGGTCACTTGATGGTTTATGTGGCTTGCTTCAGGAGGCTGAAAAAATCTATGAGTCGCGCCTAATTTATTTCCTATGATGGCGTCCTCGATAACTTTGACCAACTCACCACTTCCCGCGGACCGCGCCCTCCTTCGCCGCGTCCTTCTTCAGCCTCCTGGCCCAGTCCGGCGCCCCCCGGTCGCGGTCGTTCTCTCGGCTCCGTGGGCTGAGCATCAGCAACAGGCAGATGGGTAGGAAGCGCCGGTCCCCTGACAAAGCGACGCAGCCGTCCGGGAGGGAGCAGGGGGACGAGCTCACCTTCTCGGTCCAGTCGATGCAAAGGCCGAGCCGCCATGAAAGACGCGGAGACGAGCCCTACGACAGCCGGATCCTTCGCTGCGTGGTGGTCTCGCCCGCTGTGCGGCAGATCTACAGGTACAAATCACCCTTGGAGCTGCTCAAGGCGCTCCGCGACGCGATCAAGGCATACCAATGGCTCTACCTGGATGGGAAAATTCTATACCGGGATAGCTCGGAGAACGACATCGTCACCACGGACCCAGCAAAGGCGGATGGCAGTACCGGAATACTCATTGACCTGGACCTTGCCAAGGAGGTCGGCAGCGGGCGAAGCAGCGCACGGCACCAGACCGGCACGAGGGAGTTCATGGCCATCGATGTGCTGCTTACCATTGATCATACTTATCGACACGACCTTGAATCCTTCTTCTACGTGTTGATCTGGCAGTGCGCCCATCATGGGTGGGGAAAATCAGGATTCGACCGGCCCAAAGACACTATGCTAAAGGAGTGGTACACTGGAAATTATGAAAAAAAATCGCAAACAGCAAACGAGGCAACATGGAGACTGGCGGGTTTGAACGTATTGTGATGAAAGAGTTCCCACCTGGCTTTGAATGTGTAAAATCATCCTGCAAAATCACACGACGCATACTATTTCCGTATGGGGAGGAAGAACTTATCGTGGGTACGCTGCTAGGCCCGGGAAAAGCTATACGATCTTATCATCAAGGCATATGATGATGCAACATCTCTGGTTGGATCGGGAAATTGCTAATCGACAACGCGGGGTGCTATTTTTTTCCCCCACTACCGTAAGACGGGGATGATATGAGATCCTTTGAGGAGATTGATCGCCAGATGAAGATAACTTTCTGAGCGACTGCCAAAGTTCAATCTACCTAAAGAGCTGTTTTTTATTGGCAGCAGCATAGGCTATGAATCGAAAATAGCCCTTTTTGAAGCTCCATGAAGAAAGGAGGGGAAAGCTTTCAAACTGAAATATCAAACGCCAAAGTAATTCACACCTTGATCGGTACCAAGGTTAGCCAGGCCTTAAAAGTGAGGTTCTGTTAACCTTACTTTGATTGGCTTCTTCCATTTTATTATAATAGTGAACTATAATTTATTTACTCACTAATCAATCTGTGTGCAGCCCACAAGCAGATGCAACACCATAGAATAACATCAGTAAAGAGGAATACAAAACAATTGAATAGTGTTATTCAATCATAAACAGTGGTGAGGATGAAAGATGATGAAGGAATATGAAGTACTACAGCTGCTCATGAGCAGCTCAGCTGTATGAATATCGAGTAATTTATAATTTAAATATATATATTATGAATGAACTATATGTAATGAGTTGTAGTACGCCCGCATCACTAACTATGAAAATAACGTTCTGTGAACTGAGTTTTCTGCTTATTGTGGATACTCAAATTCTTTACATTTGACATTGTCTGGCTGGCTCCGATGAACGTAAATAACATAATGAAATACTAGGACATCATCTACGACAGTTATAAGGTTATATTTAGAATGGGATGGAGGTTAACAACTCGAGTAGGGGGGTTCAAATTGTAAAAGTTGTAAAAGGCGCTCTCACAGGGGTTCGGTTTGAGAAATCAAGCGATCGACCCGAAGCTGAGGATAAAGTAAATAAAACAAATTAACTAGCTCGCCTGGCTCAATCGACCCCTGCGGCGGGGCGGGGGGGAAAGTGTGGAAATGAACACAAATCCAGGATTGCGAGGTTCCAAGGTTGGGTTTCGCGTGGCCGCCAAACCGGGTTGACTGGTGCTGTTTTTTGTTAAGGCCCTCCTCAGCCAGCCAGACAAACAACGAAACCTGCCACAGACCAAGATTCAGCATCGTACAGCACACAACTGCCCACTTCTGCGTCCCACCCCCCACGAACAGGTCTACGGGTGCAGGCAGCATACAAACTCCAGCTCCTGTCATAGTTTATCCCTTTATCCCTTTGTCCTTGCATACCCATTCTCCTTTTCGTCATCCTTTCTCTCAATTGAACTTGGTGAAGACTCCGCAATCCAAAAACGCCTTCCACCTCCACAAAACCAAAATTTTCACTACAAGCCAAACAACTCTCCCACTTCACTTCAACCGACCTATCACGAAATCTGACAAATGACTGGCGGAAATAAATAGCTATTAACATAAATGTCCGCCATGCAGCCTTCTGGCTCTGCAAAGCGGAAAATTCCTAAGCTGGATGTCGCCCAGGTACGTCTGTTTCAGATATCATCTTCAGGTGTGTATGTTTTAACAGAAGTTGCCGGGCAGATATGTCTCAATCTCCAGGATCGTCTAGGCCTAGCAAAGGTCCGCTACGAACGAACGCATCGTCATCGCGTTGAGCCGCTGCACCCAATCGAGCAGAACGGGAGGAGAGGTTCCGATGAAGGCAATGTTGTATCAGATACCTCTTCTGAAATATGTGACAGCCGCTACGAAACCCCGTTTACCTCGTCTCCTCTTCCCACGCCAATGTTTTCAAGAGAGCTCCCTAGGTCATCACGAAGCAAGCACGCTGCAACGTTCTTTCCCAGCTTCATTGACAATATCGATGGGTCACGTAAGCGTGGCCTTTCCAGCCCTACCACTGAGCAACCTTCGAAGGCCCCACGACTCTCCAGAATCTCATGGAAAGCCGAGAATGGGCTCCCACAATCGTCACCTGTCTTCAGTCGCCCTCATCATACATATCACGGCAATAGCTGCTCGTTTATTTCGGAGTCGGACACGATCCCTGACGAGGAACACTCGCCTGCGTATCAACGCCATGTTGACGAAATCAAGGAACCTGAACTTCCAATAGTCAAGGTACAAAATATCGGCTCGTCGGGGATCAGCTCCTCACCACCTCGCACTCCACCTCCGAACCGAAATCGTGCTTCCCGGCGTAACGAAGAGGCTGGGGACGGTGAAGACGGTGCAGATCTCTTGCTATTTCTTGCTAATTCTCCTACGCCAGCTATTTTCCGGGACAAAGGCAGCCCACGGGATTTCCCCCCTTCAACCCCTCCTAGCCAACGTGCCGTCCTCCCTTCGTTGACCGCGACACCTGGCAGAGGCGTTACCACCAATTTTGGAACCCCAACCCAGCAGTTCAATTTCGCCGACTTTGTAAATGTTACCCCAAGTCCAGCACAGTTGCCATGGGGAGGACGAACGCCGGGCACTATGCCGAGAACCCCACGGCCTCCAAAGGAATTGAAAAAGAGACTTAATTTCGATTCACTCGCTCCTCCCTTGGCTGGAAGTCCCTCGACAGTGCGTGAGAAAAGGGGAGCATTGCATTTACAGTTAGGAGAAGAGCTTCGGCCTTGATTGTACTATGCATCTCTTAAGAGAATTGCTGTTGCAAGGACATGTATAAACCATCACATCTGATTCCGCGAAAGGATATTGAACTTTCGTATGTTCAACGATACGACGACGCATCGATCTACTCTTCCATCTAACCATCGTTGGCCATCGATTCCCTAACAGCAATCGCCAGACCAGTCATGACCCTTCAGTTGAAATAATTTCTCTCCCAATCTACCTTTTTTTTGTCTCTCGAGTGTACACGAAATACATTTTTCCTATGTTATGTTCCCTCATTTGACATTGCGTCCCACATATTCTCACCGATAGTTTGTACACCAACACCCCACATCTACTCTCATATGTCATTCCTCGACCTCCTTCTAATAACTTCCCCTTTCCAACAAATTATGGATAGCGACAACCAATCCGGCTTTTCTGTGCCCATTTCCCTCTTTCCCTATTGGTCGCTAGAAGATATGTACGATTACGAGATAGTATCATGGGCCCTTATCCAACTTTCCTATTTCTCTTTTTTTCTCCATGTTCCTTACGCTCAAAAAGGATGTTCCTTGCTCTGTTAGATTAATATATGTGTATGCCCGCAAGCGATTTCCTACTTGTTGACATGTTTATTGAGCTTTCTCCTCCAATCCCCGCGTCACAGCTTCCATATCTCATGCAACCCAGTCCCACTCGACTTGCTATGTTATTCTTGGGTCAAATTAAAGAAAAAGAAAAGAAAAAGAAAAATCACAAACGAGCTCAAATGGTTGGTAGATAATAAAATACAGTCATCAATCAGAATTCTCCCACAAGATTGTTCGATCAAGTGTTGTGAAATTTTCGTGTTCTTTGTTGTTTGTTGTTGTTGGTCTCATCCAAAGCGCGACGCGTGAGGCGCGTCAGAGGGTATTTGGTGACTATTTCGCGACAGCTTTCTGGTCCAATCAGCACACTAACTAAATTAATTAGTAATTCTTGGCATGGTGATTGGCTGCAGGGTTGTTGTGGCGCG
The DNA here is from genome assembly GCF_000150115.1 of Histoplasma capsulatum G186AR. Classification (NCBI taxonomy): domain Eukaryota; kingdom Fungi; phylum Ascomycota; class Eurotiomycetes; order Onygenales; family Ajellomycetaceae; genus Histoplasma; species Histoplasma capsulatum. The sequence continues at coordinate 177,589 of NW_025544812.1, read as the reverse complement.
GGGGGGGAGATTTTTTGGCTCGCGTTTTGGGGGCTATTTTGGGATTTAAAGTTGTTTGTTGACCTCATGTTTCTCAACATCAAGATCAACAAAAACGAAGAAGAAAAAGAAAAAGAAAAAGAAAAAGAAAATATGAAAAATGGGAGTCGCTGGTAGATTGAAGTTAATTTTTTACACACTTTTTGGGAGCTTTTCATCTTGTATCGCTGGAGTTAATTCTAGGACGAGGTGAATGGTGATTTGATTTTCTTCCGCGGCTCATCACCAGTATCGGTTGTCAGCCCCGGCCTCTCGGCCAAGATGGGCGGTTGATACCCCACTTTCTCAAAAGCAATTGTTCGGCTGCTGGTCTCGAGCTCACCGCAAGATATACGAACAGCGGGGTCGAGAGGGGTTTCGTGGCATCTGGGCACCCGCGGAGTCGCATCTGCCTTCGTAATTGATAGCTTGTGCCATTAGCAGGGGTATGGGTAGAAACGGGGTCAATGTCAAGTCATCGCAGGGCGTCGGTAGCTTCATGATTCAAAATGGTGTGAATCACACGAAGGGGGGGGGGAAATAAAAATATATTCCAATGTTTGTAACGATCGTGATGATGATTCCGAAGGGCCATCTGCGTGAGCACTACAAAGCTGGACGAAACTCGAAAATTGATACCAAGCTCAAATATTGTTGAACATGGTTTCGCAGGAGGAAGCGCCTGAATATCATCTCCTTGGAACCTTCACACGGTTTTCCAGTATGACATTTTTCCATCTTCTCATTCTGATGCACTCAGAAAACTGTCTGGGTTAACCACTAATTTGAACAACCGACTCATACCTACAGGCTGGACAGCACGTGTGGAAACTCTTTTGGAATATTACCAGATCCCATACAAGAAAACCTTTGTTAAGCTGTCCGAAGTGAGAAAACCTTTTTATCACTCGTTCCTATGTCTCTCCTAACAAATAAATCAAACAACGAAGGTCAAGGAGCATTCTCAGTCTGGCTTTGTGCCTGCCCTCACCGCCCGTTCCTTGTCCGTGGACACACAGATCACCGATAGCCTCTCCATCTGCGAATACCTAGCTGAGTCTCACCCGGAACTACCGCTATGGCCTAAGGATCGCTACCTCCGTGCGCTGGCACGAAGCGCGGTTGCACAAATGCATTCCGGCTTCACCGCACTTCGAGCCACCTACCACTCCAACTTCATAGGAAGATATACGGGGAATATTCCGGTGTCTGATGAGGTGAGGAAGGAGATAGAGCGAATCCTGGCGATATGGGCCGATGCAAGGCGGAAGACCACAGCACGCTTGAAGGCCTTGGGAGAGGCGGATGATGGGTTTTTATTTGGCAAATTCGGGATCGTGGATTCGTTTTACTGGCCTGTTTTATGGGTATGCTTATCCCTCCCCCACTCTTTTTTTTTTTTTTTTTTTTTTTTTGGTGGTGCTCTCTTCTCGATTTTCTAGAATCTTCGTTGGAGGGGGAATCCAATAATCCAACGAATGTGTACAAGCAAGATGCCGTGTGAACTTGCGGCATTGCAGGTCATTATTCTTGAATCCTCAGCAGACGCGCGGAGTCATTTGATCGGGATTTACTGATTATAATTTGTTTTTATCGATAACCGGTCCTTTTAGCGATTCCGTACTTACAACTTTCCTCTCACAACTGCAGCCCCTGAAGCCGTGGACTGGATGAAGACAATGTGGAATGATCCTGCTATCAAGCTTGTGATTTCAGACTACTTTCGGCAGGCTGAAGATCCCGAAACGTCCATGCCTAAGTATGAAGACATATTCAAAGGGCTTGCATATGTTAAGTATGGGGTTTTTACAGAAGATTGGGAATTTGTGGAGCCCAAATAAAGAAGCCAAACTCAAAAAGGTTAAACTCACCGATTCTCAGTTATACAACATATCAGCCGTACGGGTTGCATACTTTTGTTTGTTCAGCGATGTAATGCATAAGCAGCTTCTCAATACAAGAAAAACCAGACATTTCAATGTTCCGAAACCTTTGCCGTCATACTGTCATGCAACATGGCCTTTCAGTATCAGACGTTTTCTCCTCTGCTAATCAGGCAAATGTTGTACCCGGATAACTTCCCACTTTCTGGAGCAGTGCGGCTGACTGAGCTGCAGTCCCCTCTCCAATGTGAGTGATAATCAAGCCAAACAATTTGCGCCATTTGGCCCCTGAGGATTCTTAACGTCCCCAATTTGCAGATCAGGGCCTCGAGAGCGAACGAAACTAATTATCCAGGACGGGGGAAGGTGCTCTTTGTGCTCCTCGTTGAGACCGCTATCCCTATCAACTCTACTAATGCAATGTTGATCTCGCCCTTGCAAACGCATGGCTGCTCCCCTTATCACGGCTCATGTATTGCATGCCAGCTGCGGTCTGTTCTATTTGATCTTTTCCGTTCTGCGGCATATGAAAACCCTGAAATCATATATAATACCCTCCACCCCACACCTCCAGCTTTTCTTACGTTTACTATGTCTATCCGGTGAAAGTTCACTTCTTCAGGTTTGCGATCCGGTTCCAAAATTATGGAAGAGGAGAAGGAGCCAAATTCAGCGGGTAGTTCTCCGAAATCTGCGGCAGAACTTAAGAATGCTGGTGAACAGCCGGATCCGAAAGTTGAGCGGCGACTACTCTGGAAATTTGACATTCATATAATCCCTATCCTATTTCTTGTATATTTTTGCGCCTTCTTGGACAGGATCAATGTCGGCAATGCCTTGATCGAAGGCATGCTGGAGGAATTGAACATGAATAACACCAATGATCCCCGCATCGCGCTGCTTATTTTCTTCGTTCCATATATCCTTTTGGAAGTTCCGAGCAATGTTCTTCTTAAACGAGTTGCGCCCTCCACGTGGATTACCATCCTCACTTTCTTCTTTGGTAGGCCAGTTCCAACATTTTAAAATTCCTGTATTTGTCATGTTAATGTCGTTTGAAGGTCTTGTCACAGTATGTCAGGGATTCGTGAAGGGGCCCAAGGGTTTGATCGTTTGCCGGTTTTTCTTGGGTGTTTTCGAAGCCGGCCTTCTTCCAGGTAACTAAACATCATCGAAAGGAATGAATTCGGCTCCGCCTCACATCATGGTATTTTAGGATTCATCTATCTCATGAGCATGTACTACAAGAGACACGAATTCCAAAAGCGATTCGCTGTTCTTTTTACGTCCGGCATGGTTGCAGGTGCCGTCGGAGGAGTATGATCTTGATTTCTTTTGTCCGGAAACGTATTTCTTTTTGTCAAAACCTGACATTGCTTCATCCTAAGCTCCTGGCATTTGAATTGGCCAAACTTGACGGTGTTGGAGGTTACTCTGGATGGCGATGGTAAGAATCACTCACCCAGCAGTCCAAAAATGACGAAGTGAAAAATGCTGATACCCTGGTAGGATATTCATCGTTGAAGGCCTTATGTCAATCTCACTTAGCCTTGTCACGAAATTCCTTATCGTGGACTGGCCTTCTGAAGCAACATTTCTCACGGAAGAGGAGCGACTCACAGTTGCAGTACGCTTAAAGGAGGATGTAGGCTCTGCAAAAATGGACAGGCTTGATCGACAATCATTGCAGATCATCATAAAGGACTGGAAAATATATACAGGGTATGGGTGTTTCCTTTTCAGCGCAAATAGTCCGTATGCTAATCTTTCGGCTCTGGTTAGTGCCTTAATATACCTCACCATCAATACCTGTGGATATTCCACCGCTCTCTTCAACCCTACTATTTTGAAACAATTTGGGTATAACGCATCTCAATCGCAAGTCCATAGCATCCCGATTTGGGGGACATCCGCAGCAGTTATCATTCTTGTAGGCTACCTCAGCGACAGAATCCGCCATCGCTGGGGCTTCGTTATTTTTGGGTGTTTCTTCTCTAGCATTGGATATATTCTACTACTCAACCAAAACCACTCATCTTTAAGAGTCAAATACATGGCACTCTTCATAGTCAATATCGGCGTATACATCGCACACCCCGTCACCATCGTATGGCTCTCTAACAACTTAGCCGGGCACTACAAACGGGCATTCGGAAGCGCTTTCCAGATTTCTTTTGGTAACATCGGCGGCATCGTGGCCAGTAATCTATTCCTCCCGAATGGTGCTCCGCTCTTCAAAGCAGGCTATGGGAGTGCTCTGGCTTTAACAGTTGTATGTGCCCTCTTATCTACGGTATTTATGCTTGCACTGGATAGAGAAAATAAGATGCGGGATGCTGGACGCCGCGATTATCGGTTCAATTTATGTCAAGCCGAGTTGGAAAACCTTGGGGATGATCACCCAGATTTCCGATTCACAAAATGAATTGATTAGTGGTTCGTAATAATTGATTACCTTCGCATGCATGACTTGCCTTGATGATTCTTTGTTGTCGATTTGTCGACCATCTCCCCGATAATCTTTTCTCAGTATCTCCCAATTTTCACCCATTGTTAGAAAATCCATTTTGTATCCAGCAACTTCGCACCATCAACGGCCACATCGATTGATTCAACAAGATTGATCAAAGAGGAATTATTTAGAGTTCCCCTTCATAGTTCATATATAAACCTCAAGTAACGAAATACCTAACTCCAGTGTTACAGCGGTCACCGCTGCGCTTCAGCTCACGGTGTCTCTTGACGCAAGGTTCTCAATTATGGAAGAACCATTTGACAGATATGCAACCCCAAGCCACCAACTGCAAGATTCCTAAGTCGTACCAGTCGATCTTTCGCCATGTCCGCCTCTGACTCTACGAGGTGATACTTTATTCCGTATGCCTCAGTCGTTGGACTACTGTACAGGACTCCCCCAAAAAAGAGACTTTCTCCATCGTGTGCTTGTCCAGCCAGCAATGCATTGAGCTGCTGTTCTTAAAGAGTCGCTAGCCTCATTTTCTAGTCATTCAGATCCTTGGGGATCATCTGTTTCGCGGACTTAGCCCACTTTTTTCCAAATCCTTTGTTTGGAGGCTTGCTTTCTGTAAGGGGTGAGATGATGGAACAAATCTAGATCCCCATTCTGCCTCTGCTCTCTGCCTCTGCTCTCTGCCTTGCTTGTATTCCTACCGTCGTTTATCATTATTTCATTATGGGTTTCCTTTTCTCTCCACAAACGACCTCCTTGTTGTTCCACTGAAGGCATAGCCATTCCCAGCAACGTGCACGGTAATTTGTCACCTGGAACCACAGGATCATGCTTCCCGACGCAGATGAAAGGAAAGCCCGTATTCTCAGATCACGTCTATCACAAATCCAATGTCTTCTTCGTGCACTCACATGTGTTGAGACTTTGGCAAGATTGCCGTATTCATTTCTGACAGCTCGACCCTTGGGACACTAACACATTTTCAAGTGCGCTCTGACCTGGTTCATGATGCAAATATATGTTCAGCTTGAACCAGAAAGCCTTATTTTTAGGATATACATATCAGATTCTCTCACTCCACCAGGGATGCTTTTTGCCTCCATATTTGCTGCGTTTCCTGCGCGCAGACACTACTTCGACCTGTTTTTGCAAAAGGTTTGCATTTGCATGCAAGTGGCAGGTACCTCAATATGGCTTCGCCTTCAGGGGTACCGCCGATACCTGACATATCTTCTCGATTGATGACCCCTTCGATTGTGTTCTCCTTTGTAACCCCCTTATTTGTTGCATTGAGAGTTGCCAGCAGAGTGCGTTTTACAAAGAGACTGGGAAGGGATGACTGGACCATCGTCATATCCTGCGTAAGTTACTCCAATGTGAAAGGGTTAACTGAGGAATGCAAGATGTGGCTAGCATCCGTTTTTGCAGGTTCAGAGTTCGACCTAACGCCGGAAGCTGGGATGTAACGCATACAGGTGTTTTCGGTCATACTCTCTATAACCATGATCGTTGGTATGGGCCCTTGAAGCTTCATCCTCTTTTCCAGCTATCTACCTGTGTTAATTCAACCTTAGCTTGCAAATGGGCATTTGGAAAACATGAGAGACAGCGAGACCCACTTCTTGAATTTCTAGATTGCCTATGGCTCGTATCTTTTTCTACGACAGAGCGACTTTTTAACAAAGTGCAAATTCTACATAAAGCTGAAACGGTATTGATATAGACCTAGCTTTTTGTAGGGGCTCAAGTGATATATAAAACGACAATTGCACTGTCCAAAATATCGATCGTTTTTCTCTATTTACGTATATTCGTTGGCAATATCTTTCGACGGACATGTTGGCTCTTTATCTTGATCGTTGTCTGCTACACGATCGGTTCGTCCACAGCTACCGTGTTCCAATGTACACCGACTCATCGTGCGTGGGATAGAAATGTAGCTGGAACATGCATCAACCTCCTCACCGTCAGCTGGTATGCAAACGCGGCCTTCAGCATATTAAGTGATCTAGCTATCTTGATTATTGCCTATGCCGGTTATAAAATCTCTACCAATGCCCAAGAGGGCTAAGATCGGGTTAATGTCAATATTCGCAGTTGGTATTTTGTATGGTACCGAACTCGTAGACTTGGTGCATGTTGATTAGGATATGTATGCAATGGCTAGCTTTTTTTTCTCTTTGATCCGTTAGTGTCTGCATCACGAGCGTGCTTGGATCCATGACATTATACGTTGCAACAAATAATCTAGATATAAACATGGCCGACATATAAAGCACCGCTTTCCAAAATCTTCCCCCACGCATTCGACTCCTTCTGCAGCTGGGGAAGCGGTCAGGAGCAGGGAAGCCATTCAATGATTGACGGAGTTATACATCGTCAGGTTCCGGTAATAAAAGAACCTTTGTACAGCCTTAGCATGCCCATATTTAACAGATGGGAGCTAATGGTGGAGAAGTTGGAGATTTGGGCAAAACGGATGGGAAATGGAAGCAGTAGTAGCTTTGGAGGTACCTGTCCCAGTGGCCTTGCCACTTCAAAGCCTAGTATAGTAGCCGGAGAAAAAGACTATCAGGGCAACAAAGAATGCAGTGGGGTTATAGCCGTAGCTGACTTGGAATCCGGTAAGGGTTCGACTATGAATATTCAGGAGAGCACGAAGTAGAGGGTTCATTCAATATTGCGTGAACATTTTCCGAAACGATTGGAGCAGTGCACTAGCATAATGAAAGTGACCATCCTCCCATATCTGTAAAACGGTGTGACAAACCGAACTTTGACACCGGATTTGCCTGGAGGTTGACAAAGCAGAAAAGTTCATTGCCGCAAATAGGCGGAGCTACTTTTTGAGCCAAACGAGAATAGCTCCCAATGGATTTACGTACAGTGCAAAATCAGATGCAGTCAGGCCATACCATTAGTCGATGCAACAATCCACCCTTTTTTCGGTTTTTTTTTTTTTTCGGGTATAAATTCCACCAAAAATTAAAAATCGGCAACTGCCCCTTCGAACAGCTTGATCGCATTCCTCACAGTACTTGTAGCACTCGTGGCATTCGCCCCAGTAACAATCCTTGAATCGATATGGCTGAAGTCATCGAAGTTATGTGCCGGCGGCAGGTAATGAGCGTCGAGGTCTTGAGCTATCTCCTCTACGGTTTTGAGATTGTCTTCTCTGATCTTGTCTATGACCTTCAGCTCAACCTCACCCTTCGTCGGAAAGCCCGTAATTTCCTTCCCCTTAAGGAGGGGTTCGCCATCAGGAGAGCGTATCCCTGCGAGAATAACAGGAGCTTGATCCACGGCACCAATGACACCGCCACGATCGTAAATATCTTCCGCAATGGCCTGTAAATGGCGAGCGTTCGGGAAGTCATACATAGCGCCGTGACCCCCAGCTGCGAAGAAAAGCCCATATTCGTGTGCGGACAAATCACCGGCTTTGAATATCTGGTTTTTCATCTTGTGGTGGAAGGGATAATCAAAACTCTGGAGAATCCGCTGATCTTCGTGGGATAGGTTGTGCGAATCTAGGGAGTGATCATCATAGGCGAACGTGCCAGTCTCTGAGGCGATATCGATATCGAAGCCGGCTTCCACTAGCTCGTTGAACGGGTGTAGGGCCTCAGGGAAGGAAAGTCCCGTTTTCTTCCCATCCAGGTAGAATGGAGGATGGGCACTGCTTACAGCAATCAAAGCTTTTCGGGGAAGGTCATGCATCTTGCTTAGGAATTTGTCAATACCGCTGTATCGATCAAAGTGGAGAGCGTCAATTGGCAGAAGCTAGGTAAAGAGAACACAGCGAAGCCCATCCTTCTTATTGAGGAGTGTTCGGGAAAGGAGGCAAATAGAAGCCCGGTGTGATGTCACCGGAAAGCTTGTGGCCAAACTGAGAGTTAACAAAGTATACATGGGATCGAACTCAATTTTCCGCTGCCCAATAGACCATGCTGACGCTAATTATATTGGTGCATTTCATTTTGTATGACGTCCGCGTTTTGGGCCACAGCAGGAAGTACAGGGATGCCGTTCGATCCCATGACGGACAACTCGAACATAAGGAAAAGCATATATGTTCAAGCCGCGCAAATCCGCTGTCACTGCAGAGAGAGCTAGTTATCCAAAATGAACCACTACACATAGCTCTGGAAAAGGGCAAACATATCAAGGTATGCATTGAATCTTCCCATAATACTTTGTGCAGTGGTGCAAATTGAAAGAGTCAAGTTGAAGCTTACTGTCATTCTAAATTCACTTTAGCTGAAGAATGTCATCTCCTTTCATCCTCCAAGCCGAAGTTGTCATGTTCCGCTTCTAGTTTTGTCAGTGATCCTTCCTCCTGCAGTCGTTTCGTTTGTTTCCTCCATAAACTTGCAAGATACTCCGAACTACTTGCTTCATCGATTCCCTTATCCTCGCGGACTTTAATGAATCTCGGAAATCGAAGGCTCAGTCCGCGGTCTTCACTGACCAAACCAATCGCAGCTGTATAAGTAGGGCTGAGCGTAATATCAGCGAATGCCACCTCCCAGACTTCCTGTGGTTCAAACCATACTTCTGGCTCGTTTCTATATTCCACGTAGTTCGGCCTCGAGATTATATTCTCGCTTCCCTCCGCATATTTTTCTTTGTTAGCTTGATAGAACTTGTCTGTGAAACCAGATATGCACTTCGTAACAGCCTCAAGCAAGCCAGTTTCGGGGTTGCGAGCGGCAAGAAGGATAGGAGACCACCATTTAGCTTTCCGGCCTTGCCCATGCCAAGCAGCAATGGGGATCAAGTCCAAAGTATCAGATGCAGCACTGTAGTCTTTTTTCACTTTGAGCCACGATTCGAGTCGCTTGTCAGGCTCATAAGTAGATAGTAGAGAACGCCGACCTTTGTGTTTGGCGTTAACATTCAATTCCATGGAGGCAGGCGCTGATGGTAGCTCGCTAGTCGAAATCGGTTTCGTAGCTGACTCTTCTTCGGGCATATCTGGCGTAACACTGTCATCTAGCAGCTTAACCATGAGTCCTTCACATTTGGCATCAAGGGCATCTTTGTAAAAGGCCAACACGGCTTCCGAATCAAACGAAGTCGCGTCAATACTTTTTACAAATGTGAAATGATGTGGAATATCAATGAACAGACCTCGCAGAAGTTCTCGCCTTTCCCGGAGTGGTCTCTCCAGTAACGGTTCACCATTCAAAAACATGAGGTCAAAGGCGAACAAACATACGCTAATTTTAATACTATCGATGCCCACATTTTTTTTCGCACGGTTGGTAAGGGTCTGGAACGCCAATAACTCCCCAGTTCCCTGGTTTACCGCGACAATTTCTCCTTCTAAAATGAAACTCGATACTCCTTCACCCCGAATTCTGGGAATGAGGGCTACCAAATCAGGGTATTTGTCCGTCATACGCTCGAGATGACGGGAAAAGATAGACACCGTACCTGAAGAATCGCAATGAACCTGCGCCCGTTGGCCATCGTACTTATACTCACAAGTAAATTTTCTCCCTTGGAGTTTAGTAAGCATTTGGGTTAGATCTCTCGTTATGCTTCCCAGCATTGGGCGTAATGGAATATGGAGAGTGAGTCCACATCTCACGAGGAGCTCATCTGATATTCCGACCTCTAGAAGGCATGGTATTAAATCGTTATAGTTAGGGTGTCGAGCATAGCAAGCTCTCACAATTTCCTCCGCCCTATTGTAGATACTTGCGATTTCCTCCTTTTTGAGTTTTGAGAGATCCGTTCTCGAATAAACAGAGAAACTGCTCGCGGCAGGTCCCGAGAGTAAGAATGCCCTAGCTAAAGCAATAAGCATTGTCGTCTTGACTGCTCCAATGCGAAGATGTTGCACAAGCGTTCGCACGAGGTACCTGCTTTCCTCTGCGCCTCTTGTATCCTGGAGAAGTTTCTCAACTATTCGCTGCTTGGCTTCTTGGCTTCCTGGGCCCTTGCTTTGGGAGATTTTCAAGAGCGATTCATAGACCCCTCTTATCGATAACGGCCTTGGTCTCCGTAATGTAAAGGTTTGCCTTTTCTTAGCTTCGAAAGCGACATCCCCAGCATCACCATGTTTGTCATATAGAATTTTCAATCCTTGATTGTTTAATCCATATGCAGTTTTCAAAGCCTTGGATATAATAGACCCGCCCAATCCCAACTCCAAAGGAACATAGGGAGGTGCAATCGCATTTGTTGTAAGCCATACGGCAGGGACAAGGCTGTCCGGATCAGCTTCTGTTACCACTCTCAGGAAGTTTGCCAAGGTGTCAACGATCTTAATTCGGCTTTGGGTGTTGTTGACAAGGACGAATGCTCTAGTCAGAATGGCATACGATGCGTGACCCCCGCCAAAAGCCCAGTGAGTCCGTAATTGCTCAATATAGCCCGATGGGTCAAAGGTAAGTGGACTTTGATCAAATGGTATCGACTGGGAGATGGTATCCTCATTTAACGACGAGGTTTGTAATGATAACACGGTTTTGGTAGTGTCTCTAGGAACGTCAGTGAAGGACAGCGCGGGCGGTTGTGGTTCAATCCCAAATCCCTCATCTCGATCTTCAGCGTTGGCCTCTCGCGAAAGTAAACCCAGAGAGTCTTTAGGTGGGCTAGGACTCTGGTGGTCTGCTCTCACTTCTTCATTCCATTCCGCCTGTAATTTGCGTGCAAGCTCTTCATCGGTCAACAAGGCAGAGGTGGCCGGTGTTCGAGTAGCATTTTGGGGTTCAAAGAAGGATCTGATCCCACGAATTCGCTGAGGCACAGGTTTAACATCATTTGTCTTGCGCTTCTTAGCAGGGCTAGGCATGTCTGGCCTCCATGGAGAAAATTGGGTGTGGATGAGATGTATAAGATGTTATTTTGAATGAATGCAAAGCGGAGGTTCTATGGTTGGCCCGAGCGTTAGGCTAGCTACCTTGGGTCATCTGGAGCTTTGTCATTTTCTATTATCCACGTTGAACTTCAACATCATTCATCTTCGATTTTCCTAACCTCTCGTTATCCATTCAGATTGCAACCATGACCAAAGAACAGAAATTATATGATTCTCAAGGGAAAGCCCGAGTTGAGGATTATTTAAATGATATGATTCAGACCGGGCAAGATTTGCGCAATTTGGATGCCATTCTCCAGAATTTACAACGCCAACAGGAACTTCAAAAAAAACAGGTATAGAGGTCTTAACCTTATGGTGGTTATTTTCAATCCACATTAACACTCAGCAGCTTCACGAAGCGAAAAACATTCTTGCCGATGCCACCAAGGCGTCAAAGGAGCATAGCGAAAGCGTTCGCAAACAAGTGGAGGCCTTCAAGCAGCAGCAGCAAGATTTAGATAATCGACTTATGATAGTGACCCAGTCAGACACCAGTGAGCAGGCGGTTAAGGATTTCGAAACCAGCATGGAGCGTCTTCACAGATTGGAAATTGCAAAGGGCTACATGGGGACTCTATGTGAAGTGGACTATCTCAGGTTTGTTGATAGTACCTCCGTGATCTAAATTGGACAACTTGACTTAGATGGTTCAGTAAGGAAACTGTTAAATTACTTGCGACATCTCCTCGTTTGGCAGTTCCTCCTTATACGCGACTACGAACCCTCTCATCTGGCCTGAAATTAGCCCAACCGGCAGCGGAAGGGGCGGCATCTCATCTGGTCGCTTATGCTTCGCAAATAGCGAATATCCTACGAGACCAAATGGCCAAAGTATTTGAAGACAACTTAGAAAAAGTCCTCGCGAAGATGAAATGGCCAGGGAACGAATTCAATGTTTCAGATGACCTAATCAATGAGTGGACGGATGCGGTCGAGTTATTGCTGGAGCTGCAAGAACCGTGAGGAATTCCATAGTGTTGTGTTATGGAAGCTATTTATTCTAACTTCTGTTTTAGTGAGCTGGAGAATAGCGCATGTTTTTCTAGCTCGGAGTCTGCTCCAGGTTGGGAACCTCCTGTACTTCTCCCCCTCGAAGTTATGTCTCGTCCGCTTGAGCTTCGATTTAAATACCACTTCAGCGGGGATAGGTCGACAAATAGGTTAGACAAAGTAAGCGTGCTTGCATCTTACGCAATATTTATCTTATGTGTCGAATGCTCTAACTCTAGCAGCCTGAATACTTTTTGTCCCACGTTATCGACCTCATCGGCACACATAGCGAGTTTTTTGCCGTACATCTTCAGCCGATACTCGACAAACGAGCTGAATTTGTCGACCAAAATCTCCGTTGGGCATATGCTGATGCGGTGTCATCCTTCATTAACTCTCTTTTTCCTATCCTGCGCCAAAAAATGAGCTCTGTTCTTCCCAGAATTTCCGATCATCCTCAGCTGTTAAGCCACTTTATCCATGAGTTAATGAGTTTTGATACCGAAATTCGAGATGTGTGGGATTACTCCCAGAACAGATATTCTTCAGATAGCTGGAAAGGATTAACTTGGGAGGCTCTCGTTAAACAAGGCTGGTTCAACCACTGGCTGAAGGCGGAGAAAGATTTTGCATTGTCACGTTATCAGGATATCATCGAAGGTGCAGACAGTGGGGAAATAGATTATTATGGCGTGGAGCCATCTGCCACAAAGCCGACTAAGGCTGCAATTAGGGTCAATGATCTTCTCGAAACAATCACTGAGCGGTACCGTCCTTTGTCATCCTTTAGTCAGAAGTTGCGGTTTCTTATCGACATTCAAATTACTATTTTTGATCAATTTCATGAAAGGCTACGATCGGGACTAGAAGCTTACCTTGCGATGACCTCTACAATTGGCCGCACTGTCCAAGGCCCTGCGGGTGCGGATGCTAGCCTAGAAGGTGTGTCCGGTCTAGAGCGGCTTTGTAGGGTATACGGCAGCGCAGAATATTTAGAACGGAAAATGCAGGATTGGAGCAACGATGTTTTTTTCTTGGAGCTCTGGTCAGAACTCCAAGAGCGTGTCAAGCAAAATAGCCACACAGGGAGACCTGTGGCAGGGTGTATGAGTGTCTCTGATGTTGCAGCCCGTACTTCATCGGTAGTGGCCAACAATGAAGACGGAGAGAACCCAGCCGAAGGGGCTCTTTTTGACGAAACGGCGTCCGCTTATCGCAGGTTAAAAATGAGGACAGAGTCAATCATAGCATCAACTATGGTCTCAAGTGCACAGTCAGCGCTTCGCGCTTACACTCTGATATCGACATGGTCTTCGCTTTCACCTCCGGCAAATACCAGCGGTCAACTATCACATTCATCTATCGAATTGGCCATAATTCTCAGAGAGCTCCCTGCCGAGATCTCGTTCCTCCATCGACTCCTAGCCATGGCTCCACTGCGGCGAATCACTCGCCAAGTGCTGCTTTCCATACAAACATACATATGGGATAATGTGTTGATGCGGAATACGTTTTCGGCAAGTGGCGCATCCCAACTTTGTTGCGACGTCGATAACATCTGCGAGGTCGTCGATGTGGCAACAGGAAACGGAATGGAGTCCAGAAATGTAATGCAGAAACTTGTCGACGGATTGTTCCTACTCAATTTAAAAATCATACCTACACAGGAAGATAACAACTCTTCTCCTGGTGGTGGGGATGAGACACCGGATTTGTCACTGTGGGAAGCAGAAAAGAGGCTGTTTGCAAATAATGAAAGTGCGAGGTCATTGTTGGCTGAATTGAACTTTGAATCTTTGACGGAGTCGGAGGCGAGGGCAGTATTGGAGCGAAGGGTGGAATTACGACGCTGAAAATTATTTCTTGCATATGATGGCCCCATACATCATTCTATCTCGTGGGTGCCTCCATGCATCTACAAATTTGACATGCTGTTCCTTCAGATATGAACCCTACTTCCTATCCATCCTTCTTGGTTCACACTTCCATACAAGATACCCTGAATTCTGTTTGATAGCAAGATCCTAGCACGGGGTTCCGTAGAGTGTTGATACAAGTACATTTCAATAGACTAGTATTCCAGCCTGGATCCATATTTAAGCAAAAGGCAAAGAACATATCAAAGAAATAAGCTGCATATCTATTTTTCCCTCCATCGTAGCAACATGCAAGCGGTTGAGGACTTGGCCATCAAAAGCTCGGCTCCTCATCACAAGAAGAATATGGTGGCGTAATTACACAATTTCAGCCAATTAGCAAATGCCTGTTCTATATCCATAGTCCAGCGATATATACAAATGGACTGCACATGAACATTCTTCCTTGCGTAAAAGTGAGGAAGATACCCATGGATTTCAAGCTCAATGACGAACAACTGGCCCATGTCCACGCTCTCCAGGATTTCCCATGCGGAATGGTTTTGCTCCTACAAAACGCCCACATGGCCCAACAACCTGCAACCCAACAGCCAAAACAGCATCTATCAAGGCATGGATAGTCTCTTTCTTTGTCTGCAAATTCACCACACACCTGAGAAACTTCCCATCTCCAGCGGATGGATCGTCCTCAACTGGTGGCGCGAAGTCCACCATGAACCCACAATGGACTAGCTTTTGGACTACCTCTTCAGTTATCTTGCTATTTCGCTTGCCTCGTTCTTCCTCGTCAATTCGATTACCCTCGATTTCCTGATCGCGGCGGAAGACGAGTTGTTTGTTAGGAGCATAGCAAAAACAAACCTGGAGGCAAGGGGGTGGGTTCTCGCTGATGAGGAGCAGATTTGGGCAATCAGAAACAGCCGCAGCAAAGTAAGCGGCCATGTCAGAAGCGGCATCGATTTGACGCTCATACCCCTCTGTGCCGTAGTAAGTCCAACTCAAAAAGAGCTTGAGGGAATCGGCTCGACGGCCGCACTGCAACGTCATATCAGCAAGATCCCAAACGTCGGGTACAGACACATCTGCGTTGCCATTCAGGTCAGCAGCTAAATAATCGTTATGGAACAGATATGCCGCAGGTAGCGTATTTGCCCGGTGGAATTTGTTCATATCTGCACCCAGAAGGAATGAGCAGGTCACCGGAACGCCTAGCATTTTGTGCGGGTTAACGGTGATGCTATCCGCCAAGTGGGAACCAGCAATTTTTGCTCTTTGCCTTCTCGAAAACGCATATGAACCTCCCCAAGAAGCATCAACATGAAACCAAAGATTATGTTTCCGGCAAATGAAAGCAATTTGTTCCAAAGGGTCAAATGACCCGAGAACAGTTGTCCCGGCGGTCGCATTTACGTAAAACGGTGTCCTTCCCTCACTCTTAGCTTTGACAATAAGTCTTTCCAGGGATTGAGGGATCATTCGTCCTTTTTGGTCGACTGGCACAGCCCAAATAGCACTGCTTCCGAACCCAAGCGACTGTGCTGCCTTTTCTATAGAATAATGGCCATGTGCACTAGTGAAGAGAACAAACTTGTATCCATCACAGCCGTCCTTCTTAGTTTTGGGGAATAGAGTATTTCGAGCGACGACTATAGAGGTAGCGTTAGAAGCCGAACCTCCTTGAACCGATATCCCTCCTGCTTTAGGCCCATCCAAGCCAAAAAGCGATGCTACCTGTTTTGAAGTATATTTTTCAATAACAGTGAGTGCAGGCGACACTGGATACACATGAACATTTGTATTCAATGAGGCGATAATCAACTCCGCTGCGACACCCGGCGCATTTGTGGATGAATACAGTTTGTCCAGAAATCCCTGGTGCCATGTGTTGACCGAGTACTCTAACACCTGGTCTAGAATTCGAAGGAAGCCATTTTGTCCCTGACCTGATGAAGGGATCTCGAGATTCAAAGCGGCTTGTAATTCCTCCGGTCTCATGCTCTGTACCAGTGCCGAACTGCGGGCTGAGGCATCCTCAACTTTTGCGGAGCTGAAATCATATTGGTCTGCAGACTGGATAAAGGCTACAATGCGTTCTTGGACAGCACTTAATAACTACAGTGAAAATACCTAGCGATCAGCTAACTGTTCTCTTCTCTTCTGCGAATTCGAGCCGAAAATACTTCGGCTCAGAGAGCAGAATCGGGTTTGTCATACTCCTATGAAGCTGCTTCACTCACATTTCGTACTTCCTCACTCCTCTCCAGGCATTGATTCCCTGTGGCGGCCGTAGGGTCATTCGAAGACATCGTTATAGTTAATGGAGGATTTTGTATTCATGACGCATCTATCAATTCTACTTATTGTGGGGTCAACGGGACAATAAATAGCCGGCGAGAAGAGCAGGGATACTGCAGAGAACTTGGGAACTTTTTAATAATATTATAATACAGGGCTGCCGCACCTAAGGATCAATCCCGAATGTGGAGCCATATCTCATGGATGGTGTTGTTCTACTATGTATCTATAGAAGACGCGAACGATGTATGTCTGTTATGGATCCGAGATCGGACTTGCAAATTTGCTCCACCAATACGGACCTCGGGAGGTGAAAATCCTACACAAGCTAGAAAATTAAATGGTAAACATGTTACATGACAGGCCCCCAAAGAGTCGCGGGGAGATCAGGGGCTTGATGCCTAAGCCTTGTTTGGCAACAAGGCCCCATAATTTCTGATATGACTGACATTTTTGCGCTCCGGTATTGAGATTTCCATTTAAAAATTTCGAGTATGATGGACTTCCGAAGTTTTCGCAACGAAGCCGATTGGTTAAAAATGACGTCATGTTTAGCCCTATCGCCAAGACCAATTTTCAGGCTGTGGAAGCAGACGCCTTTCTCGGCATGCTGCTGTTTGCTGATGCTTCTGGTCCATCTGCCTTTGCAGCAAATCGAGCTCTCGCCTGATCGATATTTGATTTCAGGCATTGTCGATGATCGGATTTACTCAGTTCCACCTTAGCGTTGTGTTCCCGCCCTTTAGCCATTGAAATCCAATTGCCTCTTCTCCGCTTATACAAATCCATTGACCAATTCCTCCACACAGCTCGTCCGACAAATGAGTCTCGAAGAGCTCGTTCATTTGCCAACAGTTCCTCAGCGAACCGCTGCTTAACAAAAATTAAATCCTCCGTGGCCGACCACAGCGCATCAGCAACATGCGATCCGCTCGAATCCAACGCGAGTTCAACCATCTTCCCTGAAAATCTTGAGGTTATTTGACGGCGAAACCGAGCAGTAGAGGTTGGAAGAGCCAATGCGTCTTGGAGGACATGGGAAGCAATCGGGTCCTTAGCAATTGCCATTAAGGTCTCTGGCGTAATTGCAATAAGACTCGCCTGTATCAGTTCGCTCAGAGGGCCGGGAGACTTAAGCATAGCTTGGGCAAGAAGAGAGCCATGTAATTGCTCTAGAGAAGAACCTTTGGAAGGTCGATTAGCGCTATCATTTTCTTCCTTAGGGTACTGCAATTTCAGAATGTTGTTGATCCTTGAAGCAGGATCTGCGCCATAGGATGACGAAAGTGTGTCCGCGAGTGGAGCTAGATCTACACCACGGACAACACTTCGTTCAATCAGGGCTTTAATGACAGTAAGCCTTGAACGTTCCACTAAAGATGGAACTTCTAGCAAAATCAAGTCCATGGCGCTCTTCAGATCTTCTTTACTCAATCTTTCCAAAATCCGAGCTACTACATGTCCTGCAATTTCGTTCCTAGATAGCGATCCAATGCGTTCCAGCACAATGGCTTTGTAGAAAGTCTTGAAAAATTTTCCTGGAGCGTATCGCACGATTGTTTCCAATAACCGCGAACCAACGGGGTCATAAAAGAGGCCCTTTATGAACCCTGCACTCTCACTACCTTCCTCCAGATTCTCATCCGGCACAAGCCTCCGAAAAATCGAGTCGGGATCCTTTGCTTTTGACTTTCCAAGATGAGTTAGCTCGATTGAGAGCAACACTTGCAGCACAGGATTTCCAACAGGGTGCGTCGCCAGTGCCCGTAGATATGTATTATCGAGGCCAGCAATCAAATCCTTCACCATTTTCTCCAAGGCAGCATTGAATGAGGGTGGAACAGCTCGCCTTTCTCGCCCTGATCTATCTGGTTGAGCGACCACTTTCGCTTTATCTAATTTCTCCTTTTTGCGACTCGCGATGACGTTTGATTTAGACGGGCTGTCCAGTTGCTCGCCGGCTAGTATCAACAGAAGCACTCTTATCGTATGCGATGCGAACCTATCTGTCAGCAAATAGCCCCAGTTTCCTTCTAGCTCAGAAATTGCTGTCAAGAACAGATCCTCCAGTCGTACGTTCGCGTTTGAATTCTCATCATCATTGTCATCATTCTCTGTGGATTTTCTCCTCGTTTCCACTGCCACATGCGGTGCGGCGCGAAGGAACAAGCATTCGCAACAATGGCTTGCGAATCGATGTTGGGCGAGGTTGAGGAAGTGGCCGACGAATTTGCTAAAGAGCCGTTTAATCTGACTAACAGTAGAGGCTGAAATTAATCTTTCCATTAACCTCGAACATGACTGGCTGCAGGCGATTTTCAACTCCTTCCCGTCGGCTTCTTCATAAACTCGTTCTATGAAGATATCTTTCTCTTCCTCTGTCTCGAACTGGTTAAGTTCAAGGAGCCCACCTACGCGAGAGAAATATTCCTGTTCTTCTGCGTCGAGTAGGCCGTAGAAGGGCGCATCCATGGAGCTCGCTGGCCCCTCCTCGAGTGGGATATAGTCATCTCCAATTTTTGCTTGGTTATATGGAGGATTGGAGTCGTTGTAACCGTCCGAGGCTTTCTGTCGTTTCGGCGACTTGTGATCTCCAGCTTCATCGCCACGCTTTCGTTTGGCCTCCGCCCTCCGGCCTCGTTTTTGCCTCTCCCGCGGCATTGTAAAATTTATGTATGATTCGGATCTATGGAATACGCAGATAAAAGAACGGAACAACTCAGCGCATAAATCGAGAAAAAGTAGCCCTCCATTTTCTTTTTTTTCGGCTAGTCAACTAATTATGCGGTTGCATGTAATAGCTTACGTGATCATAAAATGGAAGCAAACAAAACAAACATTCAAGCTAACTTACTACCATCATATTCTCCTTTAGTTGCAGTTAAGTCTTGATAAACCCAAGTTCAAATATAAACTTGGTAAATGATACCTCAATTACAAGGATTGATTGGAGTTAAACCAGCTAACTTACCTCTTATATCAGTTTCGGCTCAGACAAAATATTACAGGATAAATTTAGATTCATAGAACGACAGATAGCAAAGCTGTATTAAACCGCAGAGTACACAGCAGTGACATTGCGCCCACACTCAACCCGCTGCTCCAGGCTCACTTTTCTCCCGTCCAATTTAACAGTTCGGCGAGGGGTAATTTGAAATCGACTGTCCTCACCCTGACGTTCGCGGGATATAACGTCAGCAGGAGGGTGGATGTGCGTTGGGGAGGCAATATTGTTTCTTTTCCCGGTGCCTAATTGGTAGAATTCATTTCCTCCCCACCAGAAAACGTCTGCACCCCAATTCGTATCTGTCTGGGAGCCGCCATTCGATGCTGAAACATTGGTAAAGTTGCTCAAAACAGCCGCAGCATGGGTTGCGCCTACCGAAATATGGCTTATACCAATGGGAACAACTTTCTTTGCAGCGTCACTATATTCAAATAAACCACTAAGAGCCTTGATTTTTGTCGGCGTGCTTTGGACATGAGTCCACTTCCCGGTCCCAAGGACACCGAACAACCCTTTTCCGCAGCTCCAAACATCTGTAGTGAGTCGGCCTAGGTCCCTTACCGTGGCCGGAATCTCCATTGGGCCAAGTACCCTTTTTGCATTGACGGTAAAAAAACTATTTGCGCCTCCAGCGGCAATACTTGATGTATTTACCTCACAGCCATCAGCAGGATAAAGACTGGCGAGCGGAAGAATATGTGGCGTATCAATGAATGGAATATTGACATTGGTGTCTAGTCCGAGCTGGCCCGAACTATTGTCGCCGAATACGAATACCCGTCCAGTTTTATCAAGAGCAAGGGAATGATAATCTCCAGCCGCGATATTTGTGATATGGATCCCGCGCAGCTCTCTAACTTCATGACACGAGTCATATGGTTCTTTTGGCCGACTGCTCCACGTCAGGCCCGGAACACCCAGTTGACCACGGGAAGGAAAATGTTCCGAGCTAACAGCAGCAGAAAATACACGGCCAGAAGTTGTTAATAAAAGCAAATGTTCAAGGCCGCTACTGATCGCTGTAACCTTTTCACCCAACCCAAGCTGTGGATGCAGAGGGCGGTAACTCAATTGAGCTCGGTTTCGCCAGAATGGAATCCAGGAGCTTTCGAAAGGTTTCCACCCATTCTCTTGATCTGATTTTGATACAGGGAGGGAATAAACATTCCCTCCAGAGGATAGCGCAATGATCCTGTCCGCCGAAATACAAAGTGATACTAGGTTTTTCCCCTTGAGCGTCTTCGTTGGTTTGTAATCTGTTTTCGAATAGCCTTTTCCCCATTGAATCAAATCCCCGTTTTCTGTAATAGCGGCACCAAAATTCTGGTCAAGTTTGACATCGCGAAGAACCATGCCATCGAAGTATGATATTCTCCTTGGAGTCTTGACAACGAATTCATTCGAGTCCGGGTTTGTAACCAACCCCGTATTAGACCCCCATGCATACAGTCCCGGCCGCTCCCAACTTCTCTTCACCTGGACATGCTGCGGACTTAGTGATTCCCGGTTTTCTTCTGTTGATAAATTCTTGCGGGTTTTGGCCTCCTGAACAATGAGCTCTGGGTGTTGATACTCCGAGGTTTCTCCAACACTTTCCGGTCTATCCCTAGTGTAGTAATATCCTAAGGATATAGCTGTAGTCACTCCTGCAACGACAATGTAAGGACTATATCGTCGTGCCACCACAGATTCCTTCGATGGTTCCTGAGGTCGGGCAGTAGAGTAGGGACATAATCGTGGGGCAGGGCATCGCGGGATTTTGGACGGCAAGAAGCGTTGTGAAGCAAGCCGCTTGCTCCCTCTAGCAAACATCATTATGCGTGTTTTATTGATTCTTCCCCGTCCATCGAGCAACGACTTAGGTTTGCTTGGCTTAGCAAAGCCCAGATGAATGCTTCTGAGTCTTTCGACTTTTGCTTTTGGACTTGATTGGACGTTAGTTACCTAACTTTTAGGTTCAGGGTTGGCGGGCATGGCCGGCAGAATCATGACGGGGGCGCGGCAAAAAGCGCCTCCGATACCAAACACAATCATCATAGCTTCTTGATTTCGTAGAGGCTATCTAATGCACGGTAAGGAAACAGCGATATGATAGCTGACCAATTACCAAATAATTATGATTCACTATGGCGTCTCAACCGGAGAATCAATGCCACCCTCCCAGTACACCAGCTTCGCCTGTCTTAAAAGCTCGCAATGAGCTAAGGACCACGGTTAAGGAGATTGACAATGATGTTGACTTTGCTCATTGGTACGGCTCCATTGAAAATGACCTTCTTGAGGCTAGCTATGAAGAATACCAGTATCTATCACCCGGCTCCCTAATTCCTATTATTTTCTGACAAGAGTTAATCATCATGGACAGATCATGTCTCGATGAATTGGAAACATCAAAACTGCACCTCGATTCTCTTTTGACCGACACTACATCTACGCTGGATCTCTTGTCCACTCTCTCTGAATCCTTTAAGTCCGTGGAGACGCAAACATCTGCCTTTCGGCAACAATGTGAGGGGCTATTATCAGCACAGTTGCGCAGCTCGAAACTGGCGGATGAGATTCATGAGAATTTGCAGTACTATGACTTTTTGGACCCGGTTTCACGGAGACTCAATGCGCCCGGCGCAGGAAACTCTGTGCGGACAAAAGACTTCTCTGACATGTTGAAGCGGCTAGACGAATCCTTAGATTATATGCAGACTCATGTACGTGTATACCCACTTCCCCCTTTCTACTTTTAACGATGGTACTCATCTCAGAAGCCCGAACAAAAAGAATCGGAGACTTACAGGTCTCGCTATCGTCTTCTTTTGACTCGCGCCCTCACGTTGATTCGTGGCCATTTCGTGTCCACCCTGAGAGAGATATCTTCTGGTGTTGCAAAACGAATCGCGGATCGACAACTCAACGACACAACTATGTCCGCTCTACTCTATGCTAAATTTCGTGTGGGTGCGGCAGATTTGAAAGCAATCGGATTGGAAATACAAAAACGAGCCGTCCCCCCTGTTGACTCTGAACAAGGAACTGAAGCTGAGTATCAAAGTTTACTTAATGAGCTTCATACTAGCTTTTCGGCTACGAGAGGCAAATTGGTCATACCTGTGTTGCGGAAGAGACTGAACGATATCGCCCAAGCCCCAAGCACCTCAAAAGACCTTGTGGTATTCGCTCGGGCCAGCATCAGCTATATTCGTGGCATATGTCTCGACGAGTTTGAACTCTGGGGACAATGGTTTCATGGTCAGCAAGGCCTTTACGATTTTCTAGAGTCCGTCTGCGAACCACTCTACGACCATTTGAGACCAAGGATTATTCGTGAAACTAAACTTATCAAATTGTGTCAGCTTTGCTCACTCCTACAAACTCGTTACTTATCCGATCCCGAGGATGAGGGGGAGTGCGCTGACCCGACACAGCTTGACTTCTCTATCTTAATACAACCTGCATTGGAGGACGCGCAAACCCGTCTTGTCTTTCGTACGCAGGCAATACTGCGAGATGAAATTGAGAAATATAAACCGCGCCCCGAGGATCTTGATTACCCTGCTCGCAATCGAAGCGTGTTATTGCAAGGGCCCGAGAATAACGAATCCCGCACATTATCACACAGAAAGGCATCGATTGCTGAACCGACCACTCCACTCCCGAAGATGCCAATGGTTGTCGACGAGGACATCGATTCGCCTCAAGAAAAAGATGTGCGATGGGATTTTGATTCAAGAGCCGCGTTTGAAGGATGGTATCCAACTTTGAGGAAAGCAGTCTGGCTGCTCAGTCGCATCTATCGACTAGTGAACGTATGTTGAGCTATTTAAATAACTTGTTAACCCGTACCCTATACTTCACCATGCTGACAAACCATCCTAGTCCACCGTTTTCGACGACCTAGCACACCAAGTTGTCCACCAAACAACCATCTCCCTCCACGCCGCAAGCTCTCAAATTTCTACAAAAGCTTCTCCCGCAGATGCCCAGCTATTCCTTATAAAACACCTCCTCCTCCTCAAACAGCAAATCGTCGCCTTTGACATCGAATTCGTCAGTCCCGACATCTACTTCGACTTCTCTGGCGTAACAAACACGTTCTGGGAACTCCGACAACGAGGCGGACTCTTCAACCCACGAAACCTTATGCGACTAGTTGGCGGCGGTCTACTTCCCCGCGTTGTAGAAAATATGCTCGATGCAAAAGCGGAGCTCGACGGCAGATTACGCACAGTAATCAACGACTTCACCAACTCCTTCTCGTCGAAAATGACTACCCCCCTCGCCTCCCCGGCCAGATCTACAAACCGAAGCGAGTCATACAGTAACGTCTTACGACTTACCTGCAAAGCGATCGAGAAGGAAGTTCCCCATCTGCGACGAATTCTCGATCAATACCTTGATGACGTGAGGACGAAAGAAACGCTTGTTGGAGCAGTGCAAGATTCTGTGATTCAGGCCTACGAGGATTTCTACAATAGCTATACATCGACACTAGAAGGGGGGAAGGATGGAGTAACAAGTAACAAACTTTCGACCATGGAAAAAAGCCGAAAGGCTCAGGAAGATGGCGTGTGGGATGTTGACACATTTACGGGATGGAGCGAGACCGTTTTCCACGTTGGGGCTGCTGGCCTGGCGTCTTCAGAAGGTCGGGTTTCTGATCTGAGTGAAGAGGATGGGGATGTGAGGCGTGGCAGTGATGATATATCGTCGTCTGGAGAACGTCAAAGGCCAAGCAGGAATGGGAGTATGTGATAAACGAAAATCCGTTCAAATTTGAACAGTACATACACACTTCGGCGATTTCTTGGTGGAAAATACAATGTCCACTTTCACGCATAGAATACAGAAAATGGTTTGTAATATACTATACCTCCATGCTTTGATCGCTCAACGTCTCATTCCATTACTTCTCCTTAACTTGGATGGAGTTACACATAGGTGGCAGAATGAAGGCCACCAAAGCCCCTTCAGAAATCAAATATAGGTTTATTTTTAGCAAGAAGCCCGCTGATTCATGTCTGCCGCTACTACTGCTGCGCCTACGCTGCATCGGACAGTTTGGGACAACAAGTGATGTTGGGGCAACAGCTGCCGTGCTCGCTACCAGTGCCATCTCAACCTCTCGTTTTTGTAAAGCTTCAACACATGATATTATATTTTAAAGTATGACCTAGTAGCAACAAGCCAGACACGAGGCTCAAACCTCGACCGTTCGTCACAGGTCACTTGCTATATATGTATCAGCTGATAGAGGCTATAGAGTCCTCTACCGTATACGTATTGTTAAATCCTTTAGGCACCCAAAGACACTTGTCATCTACACTCACCACCTGTAATATTATAGAGAGTCCTTCAGAGAATTTTCGGAATAATCCCATATTTCGAGAATAGAAAAAATTCAAATCACGATTATAAAATGGTTAAATTAAGAATAAGGTGGAAGACGAAATAAAATTCTAAAAGAGAGAGCGATCTTTTTATTGAGTATAAAAGAAATGTATAGCCACAATATACTATTTATCAATGAGTCATGCACATTACAATGCGGTTCCCTTGTCTTCAACCAAAAACAATAAATAAATAGAATATAACACCAATATCCCAGACCTCCAGCCACAGAATCTTTCCAGGCAGTAAACTAACAACACCCCGCCATCATCCATCCACCAATGGCATAAGAAGCAAAAAAGTAATTGACAAAACGATGAAGTAAATAGATGACGATGACTAGAGTTAATAGATGGTGGATGAATGATACCCGAAATTGATTGGGGGGTAGATGTCAACGCAGAACGCAGTTGCTTGAAGAATCTGATATAATCACAAGACTAACCAAATAAAAAAATAAAATAAAATAACAAAGGCTTGCCGAAAATATATATGTTGTGGTTATTACCTAGCTGTTTAGAGAACATGTCGAATCTTCGCATGCAGCTCAGTATCCAGGAAGTTGTAGTGCGGGTCAGGTTTGCAAAAAGGGTGCTGGGAGAGCAGGGTTTCCGCAGTCGGGCGTTCGAAAGTATCACTAAAAAGAAAGAGCAAACAAATTTTAGTAAATGAAGCGACATTTATCGGTTTCAATAATCGGGTTGATCTGAGGGAACGGTGGATTTTAAAAAGGAGAGAAAGTAAAGAAGAAAAAAAAGGTGGAAAGGAAACCCACATTGTAAAGCAATCATACATGAAAGCAAGGGCTTCCGGCGTGATTGCTACAGATACATCGTCAGGAATTGGCGGCGCCTGGTTCAGACTTCCCAGCTTGAAAATAGCTCCAATCGCCTCCTCCTTACTCCATGGTCGCCGGCCAGCGAACATCTCTAGCACGACGCAACCAAGGGACCAAATGTCGACTTTCGCACTATAACCTTGACCCTGTGACTGTACAACCTCTGGTGCCATCCAGAATACCGAGCCCTGCATTGAGTTCGTAACGTCATTTCCATATATATTGTCTGTCTTCTTTGAGATGCCGAAATCAGAAATCTTGCAGGTACCGTCAAGGTCGAGAAGGATGTTGTCGGCTTTGAGGTCACGGTGAAGAATGCCTTGGTCATGAAGGTATGCCAGCCCGCTCAAGACCTGGTGTGTAAGAGACTTGACGATGCCTTCTTCGAACTTGCCGTGTTTGCGAAGGCAGCTCCCGATTGATCCACCGGGGATATACTCGAGATAGATGGAAATGGACAGTTCCCCGCGCTCGCACCCGAGATACTGTACAATATTGGGATGTTCGAGATGTTGCATGGTATCTATTTCTTGATCGAGAGCAGAAACCATCTCTTTCATTTTGTCCTTGTCATGGCCTGCAGCCTTTTGGTTGACTTCAACTTGTTTTACTGCCAGAATTTCTCCGTTATCTGCATTGATGCCGAGATACACCCTACCATACGTTCCTTTGCCGATAAGTTGACCTCGAATGATACGGAAAGTAGCTTGTCTCTGAGGTAGCTTATTCTGGGACCCAGGGTTCTGCGGCAGTGGAACTGGATGCTCACTCAGCCGACTTCCAGGTTTAACCTGCATAATCTTCGCACCGAACATCTTGGTACTCTTGCGTCGCAGAAGAGCACCCGATCTAGCGTTGGAGGCTATTATGCTTTGGTTTCTGTGAACCTGGTGAGCGCCCTTTGCAACCTCACGGATTGATTTCATGCGGTTTAGTCCACCACCTTGGGATCGAGTGACATTCCGTTGTGCAATGGTATTAGCTGTGCCTTTTGCCTTCAGAGTGGACTCAGCTGAACCAAAAGAGTCCGTGTTGTCTTGAGACATTATAGAATCAAGGTTACTGTGAGCAGCTCTGCTTCGCAATGCCTGGCTATCAGTCTCTGAGCCAATGGTAGGCCCGGGGCTGGTCGGAGATAAAGGGGGAGACATCATGCTTCCTTCCACGTACGGCTCATCCAGATCGACGTCTGGGAAGTAATCGTCTAGACGTTCAATCATACCCTCTACCGGAGGCCTGGATGCCCAAATGTCGTCCCGGACGATTGATTCGGGACGATTGAACTCAGAGGCCTCTTGCGAATCTAACGAGTCATTTTCATTGCTGAGATGTTCATTCTCTCCACCTATTTCTTTGTCTGTGCTTCGCGTCGGTGGCGTATTGGATGTTTCTCTTATAATAGGGGATTTGAAGCTTACAGACATCCCCTTGGCTCCTCGTCGACCGGTATTGACAGTGAGGGCAGGTTTTGCAGACCGACCTTGGATAGCACTTCCGTTGTTTGTCGATGTTTTATTCATCTTTGTTAGCGTCACACTCTTCGCGCTAGCCAGCGGTATAGCAAATAGACCTTCATCTGAATCTTCATCTGAATCATCTTCAGCAGCTGGCGCTTCCGCGAAAGACACTTCGGTCTCCTGGAAGTCGAAGTCAGGACCAATTGACTTTCGATTTTCTGCCAAAGTAGAGCTGATTTTAGCAGATGATGGACTAGCGGAAGCAGAGCTATCAAGATCTGTGCGAAGTAAATTCATGTTGTCAGGGAGAACAAGAGTCTTCCCACGCCCATCGCCTTCGTGAGGTGCTTTAAAATTGGAAGTACCCTTCCCACGGGAGAAAAAGGGCAATTTCGGCGAAGATGGACTGTTTCGTCGTCCATCACGATCGTTGAGGTCGGCGGATTGCAATGAACGGCCCTTTCCGGAAACAGGCTCAGATTCAGAGCGTGGAGAACGGCTAGAGACAGTAATTGGACTGGGGAATGGTTTCCCAATAGCACTAGAAACTTTCCCAATGCTAGCCAACGCTGCTCCAACAAATCCATCACCCACCCCAGACGCGGGGGTATTTGGAGTTGGGGTCCATGGTTTCTCTCTACGTTCTTCAGATATCTGTTCAGCAGAACTACGCTTAGAACGATCAGTGTCATAGCCTCTGGGCGGACGATCACCTGGCTTTCTGCTCAAAGAATTCACTTTAGAGAGCGTGCTCGACTCTGACGGTGCCGATGGCGGTTTGCGTAGTGGAACTAGGTTATCCGGTTTCTTATCTTCGTAGGGAGAAAGTCGAGGTGAATCAAAATCTATTACACCATCCCGCCTTATAGACACCTGCGGTGACTCTTTCTGTTGCTGATGTTCTTGTTTTGATTGTAAATAAGCCTTCTGTTTTCGTTCAGCTTCTCGCCGATATTCTTCATGAGCTGCTAATATTGATGCCTCTCTACTTTCCAAATCTAGATCGATATCATTGCCATTTTCGCCAGAGCTCCGAGGGTCATAAGGGGAGAATTTGTTAGTATTAGGCTTCAGCCCTGGCTGAGATCTATGGGAGGGCGATACTGTTCCCACATAGTTCCTAGCTTCATCATTCACCATATTTCTACCTAGTCGAGCGCGTTCTGCCGATGAGAGGCCCAAGCCAGTTGGCTGGGTCAACGGTACAGTCGCAGATGGAGTGGTGAGGTGAACGAAAAGTTTCAAAGTGGCCTGGGCGTCTGATTTTGTCCTGCGATTCACAACCAACATTGTATCACTAAGCGGCTCCTCGTGGGTAATTTGACCAAGTTCCGTAAGATATATCAAAGCACTTCCCGGGTCCTCGATACCTAAGCTATGGCATATAGTAGCTCGTAGTGTGTCTGCAGCATCCACGTCTGTGAGATCTATTAATCGGTAATTCCATCCATCAGGGGTAGCCAGAGCGAATCGCCTTTGAGGCACGTTAGTTGTGACCTTTCGAGACCGTGATTGGAGCCAATCATAATCAGAAACGGAAGAAGGAGGTCTCTCATTTAGGGACATATCGCTGCCGTCGTAACCTTGTCTCATAAAAGCCGAGGTTGGAGGGAGATGGCGTGCACCTGCTGGACTTGTAGGCGAGTCGGCATTTATCTCATCTGAGCCAGCATGTATTGAATCAGGGCCCTTCTTCCATTTCAATTTATGAAAGAACCCTTTACCGTGTTCCTTCGGTAATGATTCACCTAGTACTTGGCGCGTGCATTGGTCTTGTGGCGATGGCCCTGATCCGTTTTTCTTGGAATCGTTTTGTCTACTAGCTCCATGGGCCCCAAAGAGGGATTGAGATGCGAACCCTCGGCTTAGCAGGGAGTCAGAGCTGTGGCGCTTCTCAGGTCTCCCGGTATTTTCTGCGGAGTAGGGGACATATTCTTGGTGTGCCATCGTGACCATATGCCGTCCAGGACTGCTGCTTTGAGGATTATCTTCAGAAGGCAGTGGAATTCCATTGTCGCTTGATGCCGACGGGCTATGTCCCCGTCGGCCATCCAGCATTCCGAAAACATTACGGGAAAAGTCTGAGCGGGAATCCTGGGTCGGAAATTCAGAACGCTGGCCGGAGTGCTGCTTCTGAGCCGAATTGGGTGTTGTTCTGGCATACTGCTGACCAGGGCTGCTTTCAGCGGTTCCAGAACTGAAGTTTGTGAACGAATCCCGCCGTATATTAGGCGAATTTTCTAATCCATCCTCCGTAGATGCGCTAGGCAGCATATGACCCTCGTAGTATCTGGCGCCCAGATTTGCAGTTTCCGAACTTGCTTGATCAGCAATTCTCCTGATTAGCTTTCGCATCCGTTTCCCCTCCTCTCGCTCTTTTGCCCTATCCCACCCAGTGCCGCTCTTTGCGCATTCATTGGCAAGCTGAGGATATACCACGTTGTGCATTTTACCTAGGTCTTTTCTGCCATTTGCACGACTGCCTAACTCCACGAAACTAGCACCGTACAGGTTTAAAACCCGAAAAGTCTCCTGCCAATGACTGGAAAATCCATTTTGAGCAAGCCACTGTAGTACACGATCAAGAGGCCACCTTTCATCGGCTTCCTGAACCGTCATGCCGCCGACCAGGTATTCGTTTGCCTGGCCAGAATCGCGGGGTTGCGGGTTGTGTAAAGTGGCAGTTGGTGGCCCGGAAGAAAGAGCATCCTGGCGGTCACGCGACGGAACGTTTAACTGATGTGACCTGTTCCCCGAATTACTACGTAGAGTCCCATCATTATATGTTGAGTTAGAAACGTGCCTTACGCTTTCCGATTCAGCGGCATATCCGTAGCGCTCAGCGCGTACATAAGCCTCCTGAGGGTCGTGGGTGAAGAGGGGAGGAATTCCAACTCCGGGGCCGAACGATTCACCCCCTGGAATATAGGTTGCCGATGTAAGGGGGTGTGTCTCATTGTTTATCGATCGAGAAGGGATGGCTAAAGGGGCGGGCTGATGCCGAGAACAAGTAGCACTGTACGCTAAATGTGGGTTTTGAGCTTGGTTGGAAGAAAGAAGAGGTGGCGGTGGTGGTGGAAACGGTTGTGCCATTGCTTGATGCCTTCCCCATCCTTGTTGCCATGCCGACTGCACTCCATAAGCTGAACCTGGAGGAGGGCCGGGAGGTGGTGGAGGGACATGGGCGTGACATGTATGGTGCATCCGAGGGGGTGGTGGGGGGAATGGCATCATATGCGTTGGTCCGCCAGGCTGTCCGATGTGAGGCGGCGCCGGTATATACTGTTGCCGTTGACCATCCATAACGTCACCCCGATGTCTTCTCTGACTGAATAAAATACGTCAAAGAAAAGCTATCAAGAAGTGGTCATGATTGGCAACAACAGCACAGAATATGCTTGGCAGATTCACACATTGATTCGACGATCCCGGCGCATTATATGAGGCGAGGCGTAACCAATAGGTTAAATATTTTCTCCGAGGGTAATGGTAAATGGTTCGTTGAAAGCGATGTGCATGGGCCCAGATGTAAGTTGCGGGGTGTTGAAATTATTTGACGAGCGATTTCTTCCAGACCTCAAGCCCCTAATATACGTAATGTCGCCGACACCGGTCCAGACCAGTGCAATTTCTCTCGACGCAAAACGGTATCAAAATGGCTAGGAGAAAGTGTTGGTGGAGGTTCAACCTAGAAGGGCGAAACGTGAAAGCATATATGTCAGCAAAATATTATAAACTCTTGTAACGGCGTGTGAGCAGCAGAGAAACGAACAGGAGAAGCTCAAAGTGCACACCCTTGGAAAGAAGATCCCAGAACTGAAACAAGCGGGGGATGTGTCGGTGGACAAAGCAATAAGCGGGGAGGAATCGCTAGGAGGAGGAGTTACAGTGTCGACGGCTGCAGTAAAGGGTATCCAAAAGCCAAAACAAGACCAGAGTAACGCACTGCCCAAGGAGTTACTTCTGCAGCCAACTCCGTGCGATGATGGTGGGCATCTCAAGGTGGTTGTCTCAGTTGCCAGTATCTCAGGCGTTGCTCTAACTGCCCAGCCGCCCCAAGCGTTGTTGCCAGCCCACGTGACGCCCAGCAACCCTGGGTCTTCCACTGCGTGTGGCGGCTGGGAGTTGACTTGTCGAGTCGCCTTGATTCCCTAGCGCCAGCCCAGGCACCAAACACTGGCAAACACAGTGATCGAAACCCGCTTAACGCTCCTCTTGGCCCTGGCCCAAAAACGATGATCTCCCGTTGCTGACTGCGCGGACTGCCTCGCCAGAATCTCTGGACTCCGTGCTATGATTACATAGGATGCCTTGCTTGGGAACTTCGAGGAGCTGGCCTGATTTGGCAAAATAAATTGTGCGCCCTACAGGTCGAGTCCTCTCTACCCATGGGCTTGCTCCCCTCCTGACCTGCACACAATTGATTATTGCGTCATGTAACTTTCAACCGTTCGGACAAGGCAAAATTAGAGTTCAACTGTTGGTCCCCCTATCCAAAATGCGGCACAAACATAACACACCTCCGTGAGAGCTTCACCATGATATTGTGAATCCGTTCGGTCTATTTCATTGGCTATCCAAGATCCGCTAAAAATGGCTCACATATCCAAATACCAGCATCTGCCATTCTAGCATCTGCCTTTATGGGGACAGATGTTGAACCAAACCAAAACAAAACAAAACAAAAAAACAAAAAAAAAAAAAAAACACTCGGCCATCTTCTTATACCTGGGGTTCAGCAATGCTACAACTACGATTTGAGCAAAGTGTTCTTTGATGCGTTTCCAACTGGCTTCTATCAGTGGGAAACCTGGTTTCTATACGATAATCCCCAAGATCGCCCAGGCTGGGGTAATCGCTCGACAAAAGAATGGGAGAACTGGAACAAGGTCTCAATGTTATATAAAGCCCTGTGGGTAGCCAGCATCCAGGCTCTTTCAACATTTTTAGAAATTTGATGAATAACCAGGTTTCAATCGGTTAGATTATTCAGCACATTAACTCAGACGGTGATAGGGAGAGAGGGTGGAGATGGTAGAGGCAAATTTTCCCGTTGTCATGATGTATATCAGGCCCGAGTCCCTGGAAAGATATTTGCAGGAGACTTGAATATTTATTTTATATTTTTTCATTTCGGCCTGCGTCTATATTAACCTTTTTTTTTTTAAAAAAAAATTTAGAAGCTGATTTACTTACAGTAGAAGCATTTGCCGACTCTGGTTCTATCAATAAACGCCTCAGTCGATGAGCGCTCAATCGTATTTAATGTTGATTATTCATTGATCTTCAAAGATGATATAACTAGTTAGCGATCTGTAGTGGGGCTGGTGAGGGGAAGAAATACCCCAAACCACTTATTTCCTCCAGTTTTGAGCTTTAAAAATTAATTATCAAAAAAGTGTTACTTACGTACTTGATTTCCTGTCATCCATGAATATTATTTTGGTAGGTTTCTGACCCAGGGTCATCATTTCTATCTACTTCAGGCTATTTTTGTTGGACCCTGATGAAAACCAAATAATAGTTACTTTAACGAAAGGTTTCCTGCACTAACGATTTTAACGATTTTAAGTGAACTGGAAGAAAAGGGACAACAAAAACAGGTGGGGAAGGGAAAACCACTCTTGCTATCACCTGTATGCTGATGGCAACTGATACTCGATGGGATGCATTTACATAATTCCTATCTGAATGTATGTATGGTGCCTATGTGCCCGTACCCCAAACCTGAGCAGGAGTGACTCATGAAAAATAAAGCAAAGAAAAAAAAATCCCCAGTCTTATTCTACCAAAAGATTTGGTCGGGAAGATTTTGGTCGATTCATTCAATGAATATGCCCTCCGTAGAGGGTGTCTCCGCTCCATTCTTCCTCTTGCCAAGGCCAGCGGAATGTGCGGGGGTTCTTGGATAGTTTGCCAAGACTCTGGGCTTATTGCGTCGGCCATTTTATGATTTATTCTTCTCATATGGTCCAGATCTTCTGGTTATGGTTTATCAAAGCAGGAATCGGTAACTCACCATCGGTTAGAGTGTACTGTTTTAATTTTCCCAGCGTGGTAAACAGAGAAACCCTGTGGTTACGAGTGCGCATAAATAAGCCTTAGATTCTAATCCCGAGGAATATTTTTGCATTAACCCGATGTCGGCGAGGTCATTGTTTATCTCGACCCGAGGAAGGGAATGCATGAGCAACACGCCTAAGGTTCACGCTAGGAACACTTATCGCCCCCAACCAGTTGGATCACACACTCTGCTCATCTTCCCCGTCTTCCAGCGCGAAGGAAGCAAGGAGGGAGGGTCACGAGGGTAAAGTCGAGCACCTATAATCTCAGCATAACAACAACAAAGAATAAGTAGAAAAATAAAGAAGAAAAACACAAAGATCCTCAGCCCGAATATATATGTATATATATATATTTCAGGGGCGACAAAAATCTATTGTCATTCTTCCATGAGAAGAAGCAGCATCACTGTGATTGATAACTTCATGCAAACGCTGCGCTGCGCCACACTGCTAAGCTCTTGCTGGCTGGCTCACAGAAGCCAGAAGAGACGACCTCATGGCCTTACAGGAAAAAAAGGGTTAGCACACCCCGGTCATGTTGAGGCATGTGCATGCACATGCCCATGCACATGGAGGCGCATCCCCCACTCTGTTAAAATATCGTGGTGTGGAGGCTATATCAATTGATTGTCGGAGTGATGGGATCAACATGGAGGCCGTGAATGGTTCCTGCAATGATGGATACATGCGTCCTTACAGCGTCGTTCGACGTAATAAAATAGTACTATATTGATATGATTTGGGGCGTTTGACACGATGTGACTGGACAATCAATACTACAACTGATATATCATACCATGATATATGGTCGTAATCGGTTCGAGGAGAGTCGCACCTTCATAAGGGGTCAACTGGGGGAGGGATGTCAAATGCCACCGTCAGAACAGGGGTACGAGGGCGAGGAGGCTGCTGGGGGAATGGCTTGGCTAGACTTGGCCGTCGGAAATACTTGGCTCGCTTGGCTGTCTTGGCGTGCTTGGCATCCTATAGTCCTGTGCTCTCTTTTCTGTTATGCGTCGTATTAGTGAAAAGCACTCTCTGTCACCTTTTTTTTTTTTTTTTTTTTTTTTTTTGCTTTTTTCCTTCCCCACCTTCTCTGGCAATATCAAAATTGACTGGTCAGTCAATAACCCGTGGTTAATCTCTTAACAGTTGGCACAGTGGCGGCGGGAAACATCTTAGCACTCATATTTATTATGGCGGGACAATTTACAGCCCGAACTTCTCAAGATGAGGGCCAAGCAATTCCGAGAATGCTCCCAAAGGCCCCAGGATCCGAGCAAACCGTCACAAGGGGTATTACAAAGGGCGAGGAAACAAGGTTCGTGGCTGTGTGCCACCTGTATTTTGGGCGGCAACACACCCGTATTACAGGAGTAATACGGCGTTACGCAACGCCAAGGATGCCCAGACGCCCAAGGTCATTTTCCCCCTCCCTCGTTTCCTCTGGTCTTATTGCAGGCTGATTTCTTGGCCGCCCGAGGTCCCTTGTCCGCCCACTGCTTTTGGCCTTCGCGCTGTCTCAGCCTGGTCTGCTTCCTTTCTGGCCAGCACCCCCTCTCCCCTCTCTGCCTCCGGCTCGTTCCATTTGCTTTTTCTCCTCCTCCTTTCCCTTTTACCGCCCTGTCCAAATCCCCAATCCCAATTCCAAAGCCTTCTTTGCCTCCTCTCCATTTTTCTGATCTTCTCACACTCTTTGTCCTCCTCCTCCTCTTTGCTGCACAACTCAAACACAACTGCTACCTAAGCTTCGTGATCGGTCTACCTCTTGCGACTCCCGAACTATTATCACTGAAATTCAATGTCGTGACCGGGTTTACGATATCATTCCCTCCCGCACCCATACACCAACCAACCCAATTTCACTCGCGTTTTCTTTCTTTCGTCGTACTGGGTGACGGCGGTATTCCATTTTGAGTGGCACGAAGAGGAAAAACGCAGCAAACTATCTCGAACAGAACATCTTG
The DNA here is from genome assembly GCF_000150115.1 of Histoplasma capsulatum G186AR. Classification (NCBI taxonomy): domain Eukaryota; kingdom Fungi; phylum Ascomycota; class Eurotiomycetes; order Onygenales; family Ajellomycetaceae; genus Histoplasma; species Histoplasma capsulatum. The sequence continues at coordinate 142,466 of NW_025544812.1, read as the reverse complement.
TCCCCAATATCATCCCAGAACGTGTAGGTTACTCTGCTCTTCCATATTTTCAGCTTTTGTTGAACCCGTTTAGTTTCGTTGTCCCCCACCTTGACTCTATTCTTGTTGTATACCTTTTTTTTGTGATTATTTCTCCGGCGCTCCTGCGCAACAAATTTGGATCCCGCCACTTTTGTAACTCTGCCTTTTTCCATCCACATTGATTTTGACAATCTGCTCTCAACGCCCTTTGCGTTTTGATATACTTGCAGTCCTCGCGCGTTTTATTTGTTCCCGCTTTCCGCTCCCAAGACTTGCTTGTGACAAGAATTATTTCTTGGCAGCCATGTCCTCCCGCGAAAACCAAGACTCTTCCGCCCCGATGGCCCAACAGCAGCAGCAGCATCAGCAACCACAGCAGTCCCAGCAATCTCCACACGAACAATCTCAACACCTACCGCAGCAACAGCAACAGCAACAACCTCAGCAGGCTCCACAGCAAGGCTCACCTCAACAACAACAGCCGCCTCCATCACAGCAGGTTCAGCTCTCGCCTGCCCAGCCTTCTCATCCTCCGCCACTTAACTCGCCCTCAGCGGTTCAGCAGGCTGTTGCGGCTGCTGCTGCGGCCTCGGTTGTTAATCCAGTACCCCTTCCACAAAACCTGAGCAGTGGGCCAAGTCAAAGCACTGCTGAGAACTTAGTGTGCCAATGGCAGGGTTGCCAAGACCGGCTTCCCACTGCTGAAGCCCTCTATGTGAGTGTAGTCTCCTGTTGCCACGGCGCTATGATCCACGTGATATATACATTCTCTTGGATGCTCTTATCTGTGTGACTATCTTTGCTTGTTTTTTAAGTTGTGCCATGGTGGTGAAAATTATCTCCTGTCTATCGCTAATGTATCATGTCATTTAGGAGCACGTCTGTGAACGCCATGTTGGCCGTAAGAGCACCAACAACTTAAATCTAACTTGTGGATGGGCGAATTGCCGGACAACTACTGTCAAGCGAGACCATATTACTTCGCACATTCGAGTACATGTTCCCCTGAAGCCTCACAAGTGCGATTTCTGCGGCAAGGCGTTCAAGCGTCCACAGGATTTGAAGAAACATGTAAAGACCCACGCGGACGATTCGGTCCTCGTAAGATCCCCAGAACCTGGCCCTGGATCCAGGCCCCCAAATGGGATGTTTGGTGTTGGCGTTGGTGCCGACGGAAAATGTAAGTCTACTGCTTTCATTTTATCACGCCTTCATTCTATCTTTGTGGCCATTTATTGTTCTTTACGGTGCTAATGTGAACCCTTTGATGCCAGCCCATTATTTCGAAGGTGCATTAGGACCTGTCCCCGGACAAGGGTATCCGCATGGAGCTCCACAATATTATCAAAATCCCCACCCACAGCACCCTTCCAATCAATCCTATGGAAACGTGTACTACGCTGTTGGCAGCGATACGTCGCATCAGGCCTCTTATGAGTCGAAGAAACGCGGATACGATGCTTTAAATGAGTTTTTCGGTGACTTGAAACGCCGTCAGTTCGACCCCAGCTCCTACGCAGCGGTTGGGCAGCGACTACTAAATTTGCATGGCCTGCCCCTTCCCCTGGTTAACGGCGGTGCTGTTCCCGAGTACCAACCAATGCCAGCCATCGTTAATGTCGGCGGCCATGGCGGCGGTTACCAGCCTGGCCCAATGCCCGCACAATCCTACCACCTCCCTCCAATGGGCAACCTTCGCACCAAGGCTGACTTGATGAACATTGACCAGTTCCTGGAACAGATGCAGTCGACCGTTTACGAGAATGATGACCACGTTGCCGCTGCGGGAGTCGCCCAGCCAGGCGCCCATTACATCCACGGCGGGATGAGTTATCGCAATACTGGCTCGTCCCCATCTGCGACTCATATCCCGTCTAGCCACGCATCAGCGACCACCACTGCTCCCATGATGGTCTCTTCAACTACCGCCCGTTCTCCTCATACCACGCCTGCACTCACCCCTCCTTCCAGTGCCCAGTCTTACACGTCTGGCCGATCCCCCATTTCAGTCTCTTCGACGCACCATTCTGTTCCGCCTTCGCACCATCCTCAATCAAGCGCCGCCATGTATCCAACGCTTCCTGCGACAACAGCCCAGGAAAATCCCACCACCCCCTATCCAAGTATTTCAAGTGCAGCGCCGCCGTCGACTCTCAGCAGCGTATTTGAAAACGATGACCGCCGCAGATATACAGGCGGCATGCTCCAACGATCGCAACCACACAGCGCACCCGAATCATCACAAATGTACCCCCTCCCATCATCTAATGCCGAGACCACTAAATTATCTACCAATGTCATCGACCCAGCCCTCCGACCAACAACAAGAACAGGAATATCGGTAGACACTGAGCGTGATAGCGAAAAACGCTCGTCTAGTGCAACCCCAGACGCTGAGGAAGCATCCCGCGCTGTAGCCGCGGCCATTACGGCTGCAAATGCAACGGGCAGCAATGAAACCCATGGCGACTCGGTTGAACAGTGGGTTGCCAATGTGCGCCTCCTGGAGAAACTACGTTTGTATATTTATGAACGACTCAGCCGTGGTGATTATGAGGAGGAGAATTATACTGATTCTACTGATGTTCCCTCGAGTGAGATCGACAACCACAACAAGGATAGCCCTGACGTTAGTGAGAGGATGGAAGGTATTGAACTTGGAGACCGAGCGTCATCGTCGGGCGCAGCTTCTGGCTCGGATATGAATGTCGATAGGCAAGGATCTGAGGAGCGACAAAAGCAGCAACAGGGAGGTAACTCCCCGCATGATAATATAAAGTCAGATCCGCGGGAGGCACGGGATGGGGCAAGTCTGTATCCAGTTCTAAAGATGGATTTTGAGGAGACTTGATTTTCTCATTGAAATTAACTTTTGTGATCTCACCTTCCCCGTTTCGTTGCGTTGCGTTTCTTTCTTTTCTTTTTTTTTTACAAAAATTTAAATTATTTTTACGGTCTTCTCGCTTGATACTTGATATTATACACCGATTCCTATTGTGTCTCCTTTTCTCTTTCTCTTTTTTCTCTTTTTCTTTTTTTTTTTCCTTTTTCTCTTATTACTCCTTTATGTCGCATTTTTCTATTATTCCAATATTACGTGATTCTTTACGAGCAGGCTAGTCTGCGGGTCGAATTTGAAACTTGAGTCTTGTGCCACGATGATATTTGTTCCCTCGTATGTTATTTCATTTTCATTCTATCTCTCTCATCTTCGAAATGTATATCTCACTGAGTTGCTCTAGTATTACTAACCTAACCTAACCAAATCTAACTCACCACTCTTAGTTTCTACTCCTTTTTTTTTTTTTTAACCTTTGTCAGTGTCACTTTTCCTTATTTATCTTCCAGTGAGGAACCATGGGTGTAGTCCTTTTCTTTTCTTTCGTCTCAGTTCAGGATGATTGATTTATATTATCACTATTATTCTGACGAGTGTTTATGCTTTCTTTGGTTTCTTTGGTCTCAATTTATTCTGTACTTTTTAGGCTCTTCAATTTTATCGTTCTTTTATATATATATACTATATACGTATAGCTAAACCCGACCTTTTGTTTCTAACAAAAAGAAAAAAAGCAATGAAAAGAGCTCTATGGGAATTGTCGATGATGGTGATGATGGCGATGATGATGATGTGATGACGCCAAGATCAAACCAATGAAGCTGCCCAAGCTCACACAAAGCATGCCGGGCATGAGCTTATTTGGACAAGCTTTTTTCGTTCTTTTGTTCTTGCCTTTCCAGAGGTGGGGGACACAGTCGGTTTGTTGGCAAGCCGCAACTCAAAATCATCATACTTTCGGCAGGGGAGAATTGGTTATTTTGTTCCTCTCTGTATGGAACCCCGCAAAGCGCCGTGTCCACCCGAGCAGTGGGCAGGAAGAAAGAGAGCCCTTCCCTCCCTTCCTGTTCAGCGCAAGCTGGGAGGAAGTAATAAGCCTGTCCGGGGAGGGGCCTGCAGTTAGCCCATCTTAAGAAGCCACCGCGAATACAGAGTAGATGTGCACCTGGGAAATTCACCCATGCCGAGTTTGGCTAGCGGGCTCCCCGCGGATTACCCAGGCACTTGGATATCTACTGTACAAAGGAGAGCCTGAGACAATAGAAAAGAATCGAGCGGAGGATTTGTAAGAGGGTGGGGAGTCATGCCTGTTGTGGAATGTAGGCGTCACAATTTGTTACTTTTGATTGCTTCAATTTAGATACATTGCGAAAGATGGAGAGGGTAATAGACCAGTGTGGTGTAGCTTCAATGACCCTTTTCATTCAATGCAAAACGTTCCCATTATTCTTTTGCTTTTATCGGTCCCTTAACTAGGGATCTTATTGCATTTGCCCTGGACCAGGCTGTCGTTCGACTTATATACATTACATAGCTTCGTAGCTTGCCCATGGGCCACCGTTTAATCCCCACAGAGTAAAAGAAAAAAAATATTGGCCAAGTCTAAATAGGCAAGCCAAACAAAGTATATAGATCACCAAGACCATTTTCGGGTAATGTTGTTTATTCAAACTTTGGGGATATTTCGCGAAAGGGGGGAGTTTGAAATAGGGTTTTACATTTTTTTCCCTTCAAAGAACTGGAGAAGAAATGAGCGAGAAAGGAAGCGAAGAAAAGAGGGGGGAAAGAGAAAGGAAGAGAGAGAGGCTCCAAGGAGAATTGGAAAAACTGTATTCTGTACTTATCATTATATCATCACTGTGCGAAGGTAGTAGGTCAATCGATGGAAACGAGCCTGTAGCCACCCAGAAGCAACAACCGCGGGTGTTTGTCTCACGGAGATCATTTATTTACTGGCGCGTCATTCTCGCGGCAAACAGCCTTCCAACCTCCGCCGCAGAGCCTCCTCCACCACCGTCGACTCCCAAACATCATCCCGCCTTCACGTCACCTCTATCGCATCGCAAAGGGACGCCAATTGACACCACCCACCAACCAGCTTCAAAGGGCACTCGTGCAGATTCCTGTTTGCGAACGTTTTATTTACGACTTCGCTCTCCTGGAACCAAGGTTTCGCCTGGCGGTTATAATTCGGGTCACCCGAGAAATTCCAAGACTCCATTTTTTTTATTTTTTTATTTTTTATCTTTTTGGGTTTTCGCCTGACCTTTGCGCACCAAGTGGTGGCAACAAACAAACTTCCCGGATTTCAAGCAGCGCATCAAACATTTTCCATTCATGTATCTTATCTCCTCGTCATTTTCCCTTGCTCTTCCCATTCAATCTATCTACGCTCCCGTATAAGCTGCGAGCAACCCAACGCGAAAAGAAAGGGCCTCTCCTCACTATCGCCAACAAGAAACAGAACCATCCACAAATCGCTTTTTCGGCCTTATCGCGCAAAAACGTACCTAGATCTCGAACACCCACTCTCGAATTTTGCCCGTTTTTCCCAACCGTTTTCTCACGCTATTCTGATCGACAAACCACCCCCTCCCCGGGTCGCCGATAACGTGGCGCGCACTTGCCTGACAGCACAGTGTGTACCCCCTGGGTTCGCGATACTGTGGGTTTTGACTGCGGAAAACAATTCCTTGATATCCGGCCGCTAGAAAACAAAATATGGCGCCGTCAACGAAGCGTCGTACCCGGCGCAAAGACGTTGGATTGCAGGAAACTCCAGAAACAGATCTGTTGGATTCCTCGCCCACTTGTCGAACTGCAAAGAAACGCAAGGTATTTGCTTCCTTATTATCAGTGCCATTCGGTTTGGTTGCACCATTCTCTGCCGCTGGTAGTTTATTTATTCACGGAGCAACGTTCGCTAATTTTGGGTCCTTTTCTTGCCTACGTTTTAGATTGACCATCCCCGCTCGCTGTCGCTGCCGCTAGAGAAGACTCCAGAACCCGTTTCTGCCGATGAATCGGACGACTCCAGCACCGAAAATGATATTGCAACCAACAAGGACCTGGTGGATTCCGTGATAGCTTGTCTTGATGTCTCGGATGACCCGGTGGCTGTCATGGACGAGTACTCGAATATCAAGAATGAACGCGAGAACCCAGAAAGTGTGAAGGCCTACGCTAAGATCGCAGGCCGTGACTGGACGTACTACATGAAAGGTCTACATATCAACATCGGGCGTCCTCCGGACCGGGATCAGAGGATATATGCCCAGTCGAGTCCCCTCGTCGCTGCCGCCCAGGCGATGCCGGAGGTGCATATCGATTTGGGTCCGAACAAATTTGTCTCAAGGTTACATGCAGAGATTCTGTTCAACAGCCAGGAGCCTATTGGCTGGCATATTCGCGTCAATGGACGCAATGGGATTCGATTGAACACCCAAATAGTAAAGCGAGGAACCATCTCACGGATTACGTGCGGTGATGTCATCGAGATCGCAGGCACACAGATGATGTTCGTAACCCCGGACGTACGTGCCGTTATCCATCCTTTCTTCGTGGATAAATGCCAGCGCTTGGCTGCGGGGGATGATGCTGCCAGCTGGGATGAGTCTCAACATGCGCACCCAGACCAGGTCCGCAGCAAGGCCAGCCGGACGGCCGCCCATTTCGACCAAGATCATCGCCACAATCCAGGCACTGGAAATGGCACAGAGCCCACTCCAGCAACGAAGGCGGCTTCATCTTACCACAAGGATCGGCAAATTACACCACCACCCCGTCCCCGATCGCCAAACACAGCTGATGCCCCCCCTCCCAAACCATCCCCGCTCTACAATCGCGGCATGATGATGGAGAGCACAGAAGATATTGATTATAGCAACGATTCGGCAAAGGATCTAAAGCCGCCGTACAGCTATGCTACGATGATCGCACAAGCCATTTTCTCGACAGAAGAGGAAAAGCTAACGCTAAGCAAAATTTACGCATATATTACTGAAAAATATGCATTTTATCGGCATACAAACTCGGGATGGCAGGTTCGTCAGCCCCTAATTTTCATAGTCAATAATAAAGAAGTTTTTATGTCATTTTTGACATCTGTTGCTAACAGCAATTTGCAGAACTCTATCCGCCATAACCTTTCTTTGAATAAGGCATTTCAAAAAGTCCCCCGCCGCACTGACGAGCCTGGCAAGGGCATGAAATGGCAAATTGCCCCCGAATTCCGACAAGAATACTGGAACAAACAAACCCGGAGGAGTAATAACCAACAGTCATCAGCCCCCTCCTCACCTGTCGGCAAGGAAAACAAAGGCGGCTCCCGTTCTACGAATGGCCAAACAGGCTACGATAAAAGTTTCGAAAGCTCGTTCCCCACAAGTAACCCATCGCCACAGATGACATCTCCCGGATTTAACTCGTTCTCCGTTGGCCCCGCGGAAGCTTATACCCCGGAGCGCAAGACTCGCGCCAACGGCCGTAGCAACGCAGACTACGGCGACCAACAGTCCCCCTTACCCAGCCGTCCACGCAGCAACAATCCCAATCGCGCATACGGCCTCTCAGATCACATCAGCGGCTCGCCGCCCGTATTATCATCATCCTTCTTCGACGATGCAACGTCGATGATCACGCCTGCTCCGCGCCGCCACCAGCCCCTCCTCGCCCCGCCCAGCACGGCGCAAATCCCGTCGAAATTCATGCCAATGAGCTCACCTGCACAGTTCTGGAAGTTCGCGGAGCTCGGCAATACCCCCGGCCGCGTGTCGGATATGAGCCCGTTGCATGGTGGTGGCTACGGCCATGGTCGAGCTGGCGGTGGCATGGGGGGAGGGGCTGGAGGGGGGAGATCAGGCAGGGGATCAGCCGATGGACTGAATGCTATCCCTAGCAGTAGCCCGCCGCCGCCGAATCTGGGCAGCCCGAGTAAACCGGGTAGTGGGCCCGGGTTAGGGGGTCGGCCACTTGGTTCGAGACTTGCGGATAGTAAGTCGAATGGTGTCGATGGGCGGCTGCCTCGAGCGGCTAATAGTCACCGTCATTCTAGCGGTGATAACCGTGATGAGGATGATGACGACGATGAGGATGAAATTGGGGAGTTTGACCTTGCTCGGTAGGTTCTTTTTCTTCCCCTCCCTCCCCCCCTTGTATTCCTTCATTTTCCTCTCTCTTCACTTCCTTTTGACTGGAGTCTTCTCCCTTCCTTAGCAAACGTCTCAAGGACTAACAGGTTTTCTTCTTTTTCCCTTTTCTTGCGACTAGGGGTTTCCAACCGATTGGCAGCTACCATCGGCAAATAAATGCAACAAAAGCCAGCGCAAGCGCATCGACTTCTTAGAGAATTCCCGACCTGCTATTAGAACGTTTGGTAGCAAAAATAATTATTGTTATTATATACATGACATCGAGCCATGAGAGGTGAGACTGAGATGGGGATCACAGTGGTTGCAAGAACAAGAAGCTGAAAAGAAAGAAAGGGAAACAAATCACAAAAGAAGTAGCAGGTTTTATTTTTCCCTTCATAGGAAATCTAATCTCCGCTGTTGTGTTTCCAAGCCCCCCAAATACCACAACCAACCCTCTCATACAAACACATCTGCGCCGCCTTCCACACGCCACTCTTATCGCTGCATGCCATTCGGATCCATCACCACTGCCACCACCACCACCATCATCATCATCATTACCATTATTATTATATCTGTTGAAGCCTATCCCTTGTATCAGTATCGATGGAACGTCTGCGCTAGCAACTATTTATTTTTATATCTACCTACCTCTATCTATTTTTCACCCTTTCTCTTCTCCATACTATTTTTTCTTCTTCTTTTTTTCGTTCATTTCCCATCCCTTCCGTATCCCTTGATACAAAAATTAATATGTTGAACAACGCGATAACGAAATGATTCGATCAATGATGTGGTTTTTATTTTTTTGGTGTTTCCACTCAAGTTTCTCTTCTTTGATTATTATTATTATTACAATTATTAGTTTTTTTTCTTCTTTTTACACTTTCCCTTCTCCAAATAATTTCAAAAACCGGGCTTTGATAGTTTGCTTGTCGCTTTTAGAGAGCTTGAATGGAAGGATCAAGATTTTTTTTTCCTTTTAACTTCTTGCTCTTGACTTCGGACTGCGATCGAATCGCACGCACAGTGGGCTGAGATATTCTATGTTGTTTTATTTTTATTTTTGATTGTTCCGCTATAATTGTTGCTGGTATGATGATGTTTCCCCCCTCATTTATCCAGTCATTTTTGTTCCATTTGGTGTTTTTCTCATTCTGTTTGATATGTTTTTTTTTTTTCGTTGTTCGTATCTTTGCCAGACTGGGGTTTCTAGGCAGGTGTGGTGTGGGTATGGGTTGTAATACTCATTAGTTCTTTTCCATTTGATTTTCAACGACGAAGATATTTATTTTCTTGTCTGGGATGTGGTTGAAGTTTCGTCCATCCCCCCCAACCCCACAACCACCCCGGTTCCCTGGTTCGTCTCCTAATTTGCTTCCAGGCTTTTCTTTTCTCGTTTCTCTCTTGGTGGGATTTGAAGCGGAAAATGTGTTTATTTGCTTTTGCTGAAAGGAGGGGGGTATATGTCTCTATTATTGAATCTGTTTAGTTTTGTTCGGTGATGTACTACGGCCTGCTTGGTGAGGTGATGAAGGACAAGGAAAGGTTTATTCTTATTACCTACCTCGTTTGCCTCTCTCACAGGGTTGTTGACTTTCATTCTTATTATCCGACGATTATTGCTTTGAAGTGTCGTCGGATGAGTAGTAGTTAACTTAATCTTTCCTTGCTAACCACTATTACTAGCGATACTTACATATAATGAATACATTGTTATTGCGCGTTGCATAGTAAGTAATCCGGTGTGTGACAGGTCTGAGTTTGGCAGGGCAAGGATATGGGAGCACTTTAAATACATAGCCAGACTTGATCAATTCGAATAAAAGCGTCCTGATATCTATCTTTTGGCGAAATGCCGAGTGGCTGACTCGGGCTTGGCTTGGCAGACTTCCCGAGTCAAAATAGTGGACTAGTTCGGTTCATGTTTTGGGCGTTCATGAGTATCAGAACTGGTTGATGTCTAGCAGCTATTTCCAGCATGCTGCTTTCTGTCATTAATTTCATCTGTGGATGCATGGTAGGAAATGGTATATATACGGGCTCCCGGTTGTGTCCTGAAGTGCTCTAACAACCTTCTCTCCACCAGTTAGCCTCTCAGAAGGTGCAGTGCACAGTTGATGGCCCATGGAGTGATATGTTTCTAAGGAGAGTTCAAAAGAGTCTTCTCGTTTCCAGGAGGGATCAAGGCAATTGTAATACCCTCAAAAGGCAAAGCAGCTTTATGTGATAGCTTGCTGCGACATATAACCATTCTATATGGTTTGTGACTATCTCCTCAAAGCCCAAGCGCTTGACTAGCCGCCGCCCAAAATGCCTATTAGCAGTGGGTTCTTTAATATCGATAACCTCTCGCAAGGCGAGACTGTTCATCAGGTAGATATCCGCTCTTCTTTACTCTAAGGGGCCAATTGCGATTCGATATGAAACATGCAGCTGACTGAACTGACCATCTAGCGATGTCTCATCGTCAAGGGCTCCTGTAGAGCGGCCTTCATTACTACTGAGAACCAGAATGTATCGGGATTTCAGGACTTCCCAGCGCAAAGCTATCCGGTTGTCCAAGGCCGCTTTGCCTTCCTTACCATGCTCTCTGAGGGACCTAATAACCTCATTATTCGACTTGGCAGCCATTACAATAGGACGACATCATTGCCTTCTACTGAAACAATTGTTGTTTCCCTCAACTATTACCCATTATTAAACACTCCACCGCTTCATCTTGCCATCATGATTGCCAAGGACTCCCCACTGATTATCGATTGTCCGCCTGGTAGAAGTGGCGGCCTTCCAAATGGGCATTCGACCCTGGACGCCGTGATTGCCAAGTTCCGCATCGCGGCCTACATGTGGCAAGCCCTCACTGCTGAAGATATGCGAATTAAGGGCCTAGGTCGTCGTTCGTTCCGGCTTGAGGAGGAGCGGACAGCCAATACCACCAGTCAGGCGTTTTTATATACTGAGGCCCAAGAGACGCTACATGCTAATAACAACATAGGCCCTACGGCGAAGATCCATCTGGTCGGGACGGATAAGACGGTTATGGAATTGAGAGACCCGAATATTGCTCAGCAGAATAAACAGGCCTCTGATAAGAATCAGCTTTTTAACATCTTCCTGGCTGCGCTGAAAAACTATGGCCATCCCTTCGACCCGTCCAGTCACCCAATCGTTGCAGGCCTGATTCTCGACTCCCATTACTCCGTCGACCAGAATCTTATCCTCGCACACGCGGCACTAGGAGCCCATAACGGCCATGGCATCTCGCTAGGGATGTTTGGCAGTCATCTTACCTACTCCTGGCCACGGTTTATTGAGGAAGTTCATGAATGTCTGCTCGATACCAGAGCCCCTGGACCAACTCTTGGCAATGACAATGGCGAATGTGCCACCATGTGGGAGGCTTGCTCGATCGGCCAAGGTGCTTTCCTCCACGAAGTCGGCCATGCCTTTGGTGCACCACATAGCACCGGCATCATGGTACGTGGCTACGCTGAGCACTGGCCCAGGAACTTTCTCTCTAGAACGGCATACAGCGTGGCTCACAAGCGGGAAGGTGTTGTCGTCATAGAGGGGCAGACGGCGAATAATGCAAGATGGGATCTACGCGATGCGCTCTCGTTCAGATTATTCCCGCACTTTTGGATTCCGGGCGATGAGCTTCTTGAACCGGGTGTCCGAGCTGAAACGCCCAGTGTTGTCGTAATAGGACAGGGAGATCCAGCGAAGCTGGGCATCCAACTATCATGTCGAGCCAAGGTCGTGCAGGTTTCCTTCAACGATAATCTAGAGTCGTATCCCACAGTCGTCTCCCCGTGCAATAACACCATTTACCTAATGAAAGACCTCAAATCCCGCTTCCCCCGCAGGGACAACAGGCCCCTCAAACTTACTGTGCTCGGCATGAATGGCAAGACCCGCACCGTTCACGACGTCTGGCGCCTGTTTGGGCTTGAAGATATTATTAGAATCCCGGGCTCCAAGGTGGTGTTAACGAAGCAATCTATTTTATGTGCTCAGATGGAAGCCGATGAATATAAGGAGCCCGATGCCTCGACTGTTTGGTCCTGGGCGACCTTACTAGCTAAACCTAGAGATGGCTTAGGCTACGGACCTAGATCTATGAAACACGTCAAATCTATTGATGTCCGTACAGGTGCTTATTTGGATGGCTTGTATATCGATTTCGATGATGGGGAGCGTGTCAACTGTGGACCGCGATTAAGACGGAATGGAGATAAGCACACCTTTGGCGGACATGCTGCAAAGAAGGTTGACTTTACCCAGGGTGTGGGTAACTATGGAGATCGCGAAATTGTGAGGATTGAAGTGGCCAGGGCAGATAATGTCATTACAGGCATGCGGATTTATTTGAAGGATGGGACACAGGGAGGTGAGCTGAGCGGATACGGTTATGTGAAAGAGACCTGTGTGCTTGGTGGGTTTTGTTACGCCTTCCTTTTTTTTCCCTGTCTTTTCTTCTTTTGGAGGAGAAAAAAAGATTTACGCAGGGTTTATAAAATTTCTTTTCTCCCGCTGGTTGTGCTAATATTCGCCCTCGTTTCTCTTGCAAAATTTAAACACAGAGCCACCACACGGCCAACGAATTGTTGGCTTCTACGGAAGCAGCTGGTGGGGTCGCATGTGCGATGCGATTTTCGAATTTGGCATCATCATGGCCCCACGGGGTGTCGAGTTGCCAGAAGCTTTGTATGCGATGAAAGAATTTATGAATACTGGTGGGAAACGTATTGTGAGTTCGCTCTTTCTATTGATTTGTTCTCATGGAAAGGAGGTTAAATGGGAGATGGGTGAGTTTTGCTGGCAGACTACAATGGGCCCAAGGCTGTAGCGAAGAGGGGAAACAGGAGAGTGAAGAGATGCGACGGAATGATTGAAATTGTTTAATGGGACCGGCAAACATTTGGATGTTGATATTCGGTGGTGAATATGATGATAACAGCTTGTTAGGTGCCTGGGGCTCCAGGTAAACTGGGCCAAACACAACAGAGGAAACGAGAGAGGCTGTTGTCTAAGGCAGTTCATTTCTTGAGGTGAGTATCGAGGATACGAAATTTTCAAATCAACTGAGAATCAGCTAATTTTTCGTCAATCAAGGAATTAACAAGACAAATTCTTCCCTTCCCAATCTATACGGCCATTATATCACGGCTCCGGATACCTCCACCAGTCTACCTGGGGTTCCCCTTTCGAAGCATTCTTATCATCCAATCCACAGAGACACCTCCCAGAAACCCCCCTTTCAACCCCCCCTCGAAACCATTCTCCAAACTTTCTTCAATAATTCAACCCTCTCCCTTCTCCTCCATCCACGTCCAAGCCGTCCGCGCCGTTCGCCCCCACCGCATCATCCCAACTCGCACACTCGTCCCGCACTCTAGCCTCCAAATCCTTCACGCTCGCCTTAACCCTTGTTTCGATCTCCGCCTTCCACTTCCGATCATACGCATTCACTGCCCTCCTCATCTCTTCATCATAGTCAAACATCCTCTGGCGTGATACTCCGTCAACTTCTGCATCCACACCCGGCCCCACTCGTGGCCTGAGCCCAGACACAAGCGGCCAATCGTTCGTTGTAGGCATTTTGCTATGGTCCTTATACTCAACAGGGTTATCGAGCAGCAGACGAGACCTAAAAGTGATGCCAATCATCGCTTCCATTGTGTAGCGCGCGTCGTTGCCACCGTTATGTAGATTCCAGCCTGTAATTCCGAGATCGACTAGGATTTTGCCTAGGGAGGTTGCTTCCGTTTCGCGTTTTAGGACACGGAAGAGGACAGAGGTGTCGAGGGTATCAATGAAGTTGGGAGCTTCAGCTGGCTCGCTGGCTTCTTTCTTATTGTTACTTGAAGATGAGGTAGGTGAGGTGATGGTAGGGGGCTTGGTGAAGGCTTTACATCCTAGTTTCCCGAGGTATCCTAGATCCGTATCAGTGTTATGACCTACGAATATCAGGTTGCGTGGACGGGTTTTATGTTCTGGGATGGGTTCGGAATCGCCGCAGGGTTCAGTCTCCAAAAATGGTGGCTGAAGAACACTTCCAGGGATACCTTCCCCATTTCCATCGGTATCGCTACCTTCCGCGTCAGTTATATCTTTGGGGGGTCGGGGTGTATTGGCAGAGTAGGGAGCCTGAAAGCACCCATCGACAACGTCCGCAGCTTCTGAGATTGAAATCCATTCACTTTCCCCGAATTCAAAATTGTCAGGACACCCACTAACATACTCCTTGTTGACAACATTTGCGTATTCCGAAATTCGGAAATGGCGAGAGCGTATCTTGGTGGTCCAATTTCTCCCACATTCCCCAGGGGGAATGCCAACGAGATCAAGAGTATCAAGAGTTGATATCCCGATTTCTGTGATTTGGTGGTGAATCTTCTCGTTCGCTTCGACATCGACGCAAACAAAGATTGGCTCACTCGCAAAACGGAATGGAGCTGGTTTGCTTACATCCAGCGGTAAAAGGATAATACCGCATGCCAATGCATACTCCCGTTCAACGCGCTTCTGTTCCTCCCATGCTAAACCATCAGTAGTAGGGGGTGACAGATTGCGCGGGCGTCGAGGACGCATTCCAAGGTAGCACTGGGTCCTCTTCATCGCACGGCACCAGCCCTGTAATTTCTGGATGCGGTCAACCTCCCTTTTCTTTCTCGTTGCCTTGTTTTTTCTCCGAGTAGCGTCAACGGCGGCCGCAATCTTTGCCTTGAAGGCGGCAAATGAACGGTCAACTTCAGCGGAGCAACCTTCGGGAGGTTCATGATAGCCTGTTGGTGCATCTGGTATACTTGATTCCATCTCTTCTTTTTGCTCCTGAGAGGACGATATTCCAAGATACTGTGGTTGAGGGGTACCGTCGTTCTCGAAAGGGATTAAGAATCCCAGTTCCTGATCTGAAGGAATGGCAACCAGGATGTTAAATGCACTATTAATATCATCGATAAGGCCCTGTACTTGGTGTCCCGGAACGAGAATAAGCGGTTTAGTTGAGATAGAGGGCGGCGGATGAATATAATATCTAATGGAATGTTTGAGTTAGTGAAAATGAATAATACAAGATAGGGAAAGGTCGACCGTCACAGTGACAGCAAAAAAAAAAAAGTGATTGCGCGGCAGATGGCATATAACTATAATCATCCTGTCTTCACATGTGCATTTTCACCGTGGTCTGACACCCGGACTAGAAGTGTGGGTTCTTTCGTGGAATGCGTACATATCCCAAGACCTATTCCAGAACTTTCCTTCGTTGAAAAAGCGTTGTGCAATTTGCTCCCCAGCATTACCTCGAATATATTTGTATGGAAAGCGACTGACGGCGGATATCGGGCAGAATAATCTTCCGCCATTGCCACAGAGTGTTGCCCCAAACGCATCGTGGGAAGCCATTGACGTCGACAAATCCAGACTCGCTCTCCCCTGACTCTTATTGTCATCGTTCTTGCTGCAAATCTTCTTCTTTCTTTTGTTTTTCCGTGCAACTTCGGAAAATGCAGAGAGATACTCATCGAACCCATCCTCTGAGCTGCTGAGCTCCACTGCCACCACTTTCTTGGAAGCACTTTCTTGACTGGTTTCTGGGGGATGGGCGTCTGGGGTATTGAAGTTATTCTGTTCCTTCATAGAAAGAGTGCCTATTTCAAGTACAGATTGAAGATCTGTATTGGTCTTGAGAAGCTCTTCGTCTTCTCCATCGAAGAGTATTTTGAGGCGGGCTTGCATATCCATCATTGGCATCATCAAGCTGGACGGGTAGTGAACAGTGGCTCCAGGCAAAACCGCCTGGGAAGCAGTTGATAAGAGGGAATAAAGAAGAAAATGACAATAAAGAGAAGATCAGTTAAAATGATATATAAACATCTAGAAAAGGACGGTCAGTGGACTGCACTGTGTTGCAAATTGTAAATTATATCAATTTACATGACATCAAAGCAGGAGTCACTTCATTTCACTACTTGGGCCTGTTGACAAAGCAACAGCAGAACACTGAGACATTATTAACGTATCAGCAGAAATGCAGTCTTACAACGTAAAAATGCGTCTAAAGTATCAGAAGACACAAGCTAGCTATGACCCTACGTCTGTCAAGGAGAGCCTTGTGGAGTCGTTGATTTAAACTTCCTAATCCCCCTCGTTTAGTTACGTATCTTAGTGTGCTTTCTCTTGTGGCTCTTACACGCCCGTCGATTGGTCCACGCTGGCAGTGATGGACAGCCAAATCACATGACTATGGCAGAATATTTTATCCGTTTTTGCCTCCTTGAACGATCCCCAGCCCAATCACGACGACCTCGCGACTGATCGTTGAAGCTCTCTCCAATCCTCCAGCGCTGAATAATCCCCCCTCACAACTTTCGAAACTTTCCAATACTTTCCCGACGCGATAGGCGCTTCATATGAGCACCTATTGTCAACAGAGGCCATCTTCCCAATGCGTCATCTGTGACTCTATGATCTCCCCTGTCGCACTGATGGTGACACTCCACTCTCCTATCGCTTTGTCTCCAACGGAGTTTTGACTGAATTGAAACCCTTCACCTTCTCCCTCGAGCGCCTCATGGGTTCTATGATGTCTGACGATTCAGATGAACGCGGTATCATCATGGAGGGCCCCTCCGATCCGGACGCGCAGGCCACTGTGAGCGATTTTATTGACTATACCGAATACCTCCCGTCGGACCTTGTCCGTTCCTTAACCCTGATACGCGGCCTGGACGAGACCTACCTGGATGCTGCAGACGCAGTACATGAGCTTACGAAGATTTATGGACAATTACCCAACCTACCAGCGGATTCGCGTCCTAAGCCAGTCGTTCTACGAAAGCAGATATCAGAACAATTAGGGCGCGCGATGAATGCCCGAGAATCCGCGTATGCAGAAGCATGCCGCCTTTACGATGTAGTTGATCGGTATTTTGATCGCCTTGGGAGCATCAAATCCAAGTTGAATGCGCTAACGAGTACCTGTACTGCGATTTCCCGTGACGTCTCTGCCTCTCCCGGCGCTGAAACATTACCAGAAACAACGCAACGACCAAGAAACGGCCGTAAAGCTGGCAAGACACCCTCTGTACCAAGGATAACTTTGCGCATCGATGGAAGCCGGCAACCTGCGGCATCCTCAACCGTTGCTGGGAAACGAGGACAAAAAGGGAAGTCACAGGGCGCGGCGACCCGTGGTGGCAATCTTGCCGTGCGAGATCCAGACTCACCTATAGCCAGCACCGAGCAATCCGAGGAAGGAGTTGAACTCGGTTCATCGCGTGCTGCTGAAGCAGCGAAGCAGCTCGTTCCCTTAAAGAACAAGCGGGAGTCCAAAAAGCAGAAGCGTGGGATGAGTCGTCGTATCTCTCAGCCGCGACATTCCAGTGGAAATGTGCAGATGAATCGAATCGATACTTCTACAAGTAACGCATTGGCATTGCTAAAACCTCCGCCGGAAGATGCGAAAATCGGAAGCGAATATTTCCCGTGGCTCCGGTTAACCGAATGGGAAATGACCAAGCTTCGAAAGAAGATGAAGAAGAATAATGTTTGGCAACCTAGCGAAATTATGATCCACCGAGAGCTTGCGCTCCGTGGTCGAGGATGGGAAGGCTACAGACTGGCAAAGCTGAATGCTGAAACAACTGGTGCGGAGTTTGTAGACTGCGACGACATAGCGAACAATTATATTCCAGGAAAGCTCGTCCTAAAAAGTGAAGTAAGCGCGGATGTATCAGGGGTGGAAGAGACTAAACTGAGTAACCGAGGTATGAAACTGAACGAGGCGAAGAAGCTGAAACGCGAAAACCTTGCACGGGAACAGGCGGCTCTCGCTGCGGTCGAAGCGGAGATGGCGGCGAGACGACTCGGGGACATCGGGTCTACATTTAAAAGCCTGTTTTCCAGCCCTGCAGAACAGAATCTTCACAACGTTCAATCTGGACTTTTAGGTACATCTTTCAAAGCTAACGGTCCTATAGTAAAGGATAGGCCAAAGGCGCCAAAGCAAGCCACTAGGAAGAGAAAATTTGAGGAGGCAGCGGCTTTAGAATCATCGCAAGATGTTGAATCTCCAGCCGCTGTCTCCTTAGTCACAGCCAAACCGTCAAGTAAAAAACGCAAGCTGAGCAAGTCTGCTTCTACAAGTACCATTCACCCATCTGGAGACGAACCTTTAATGGAAAGTGTAGCTACAGCTAAAGGCCGTCGAATTTCCGCTGTTGCTGGCCCATCGGCAGCCTCAAAAGTATCACCACGTGCTCCGTCTCCAACTGATCTACGTCGAGCAACAGGGCCTGCGACATCCAAGCCCCTCCCTACTACAACGCCACCTACCACACGAGCAACGTCCCGACCGCGTTCCGCCACTGGAGCTCCTGTGGAAGCGACCGGTCGTGATCGACTTCGAAGGAAGAGTGCTACCCCGGCAGTGGCTAAGACCACACCTGGAGCAGATCAACCTACCGGCACGACTGCGGCTGGTCGCCGTAGCAAACGCCCGGCGCCAGGACCCGTAACGTCTGGCCAGGATGGCGGCGCCGCCGTAAGTGTGGGCCGCCGCAAAGCCAAACCAGCAGTCAAGAAAAAGCGGGATCAGGGCCAAAGGGTGGGTTCCCAGCCTCCCAGGACCGAGGATCTACGGGTCGACGAAGACGGAGTACTGGAAGAGATCGATCCGAACGAGCCAAGATATTGTCTGTGCGGAGACGTGAGTTTCGGGACCATGATCTGCTGCGAGGATAATGATGTGAGTGGCTGTCGCGACTCTCCTCTTTAAAAGTGTACTGTTTCTGCTCTTTACGTTCTTTAAATTTTCTATCCATTTTACACTTTTTGAAGCATTTTCTGCTTTCTTCCCCCTTCGTTGTTATGTATTCTTCCAATATCGCTTCAATCCTCCCATCATATAGTCTGCAACCCGAACACATACAACTAACCTGCTTTACTTTATTTTCCTTAGTGTGACAAGGAATGGTTCCATCTCGATTGCGTCGGCCTCACAGAAGTCCCAAGTCGGACGGCGAAATGGTATTGCCCAGAATGTCGGAAAAAACTTGGGCGAGCGGCGACGGACGGCATAGTACGAATTGGCGGCGGGCGGCGTTGATAGAGCATCATGACGTGTTAACCATGCTAATACACTCAAACAACGGTTACATGTATACTAATGAGTAATGATAGGGAATGGAATTGAAACAAATGGAAGGGAGGCAATCCAGGGGCTACTTTTAGTTTTCATTCACGGCGTCAGGATGAAGAATCTCTGTACCAATTTTTGCGTTTTGTGATAACATGGGTTAGTTTAGTTTATATTGATGGATTCGTTTAGTCTAGAGCCCCTCTAGCGTTTTTAGCTTTTTCGTTTGCCTCATCTTCCTTCTCTTTTCTTTCCAACTTTCCTTGCCTTCTAGTTACTTCCGCTCGAAGATTATATCATTATTACCTAAATTTACTGATTTTCTTCCTCAAACAGCCATTGGAGACACAATGGTTTCCCTTACCAGCTTTGACATTCTGACACTCGATCCTCAAGCACCGATATGGAACTTTGTATCCATGGTTGGATTCAATCCTCCCTTGTGCCCGATAACGCCACAACCCCCAGCGTCGACAAAACTTGTGACGTAAGAATGACTACATTGACTTAACAGAAGTATATCTCGACCTTCCCCAAGCTCTACATAAATAACACAAACCCCTTACGAAAAGTTCTTATTTCTTTTTTGTTTTTTCCCCCTTTTCTCCTCCCTTTATCTTCATCAGCATACTCATACTCTTCTATACCCAAATTCAAAAAGCGGAACAAATGTATGTACACACATCCCCCTTTCTCCCCCCCCGCCCCTTTGCCCACACTCCCTTTACTTCATCTTCCTCCACTTCTTCCAGGCAACTATAAGCGAGAAACGCTAATTGCATACCCCAAACGAAGAGTAACAAACACACGCAAATACAACCAAAAAATACCACAAAACATCCAACAACATGGCCTGCGGATGCGGAAATAACTCCTGCCCCTGTGACGGTCCACAGTCGTGTACTTGTTCATCTGGCGGCGGTAGTAGCTGCGGTTGCACAACATGCAAATGTATGTCCCGAGCTCACCTGTCAACCATCCTTTCTTTTTAATTTTGGTTTTTCTTATGAGAATTTCCCCAAGGGATTATTGACAAGGGAGGAAGGACAACTGCTAACTAAATGTTCGGGTTATAGAAGGGGAAACAGCAGTAATTAAACTCGGCAATTTCGCGCACAATATAACGACTAAAAGGTAGCCAGGGGGGAAAGAGGTTTCTGGAATGACGCACACGTGTCTATCGCTGTAGCAAGCATGGGGAATTTGCGTGATGAATGTGCAACGATGTTGATTGGGTGGCATTTTGTGCGTTTATATAATTGAAATATCTATATATACGTATATACATAGGTATTCTGATATCTTGTGCACTGTGTTGCTGGCAAATGAACGTATGACATTCCATCATCACCCATCTGCGAAGGGTAAAACGATATATCGCTATATATATGTTTGTATATGTGTCTGGGATCAATGGTCCCTCTGTATGGCATCGGAAATAATATAAATACCCTCATCCATACCGCGCCACCTTATAAATCAAAAGCTACCCTGTTCCAACATACCAAACTACGCCAAAGATACGTCTCGATGACTTGCAGCCTCAGATAGAGGATTTTTTTAAAAAAAAAATGGTATTAACGATAGAAGTTAGAAGGTTGGCCAATTGGATACCTATATACAAATATATATAGATATCGAAATCGCAAAGATGGTGAAAAGGAGCACAAGTGTGATGATATATATACAGGTCGAAATGGATGTGGGGGAAAAATGAAATAGTATTTATATAGATTGAGACAACGTAGGTTCGATAGGATAGGTAGCGTATTGTAAAGCGGAAATCTCCGAATATGTAAGAGAAAAACAATATGTAGAGAAGGAAGGAAAAGCGGCCAACTAGGAGTGGAAGGGCGGGGGGGGAGAAGGATATATGTAAATGATGGAGGTGGAAGGTTGGTTCATTGTAACTCTCTAGCGGGCGTAGCACTGCTTATATACCTTCTAGTGAGCGATAGGGATGCCAACAGTAAATGGAAAGAAGGAGAAAAGAAAAGAAGCATCAGCTATTAGATATAGCCAAGAATTCATAATTAATATATCAGACATCAAGTATCTCGAGCAGTTTGTTTGACAGTCTGCGAAATAATCCAAAGATTTTAAGTACATGAAGGAGGAGATAGCGCTAAAAACATCGATTCACCCTTTGTAAAAAAAATAACTCCGGCTGGTTTGGTATATATAAGTAATATCATATCGCCAAATCAAAATAACATTTATAGCCATTTCAGATAAAACAAATAAGGTATATAATAAATTGGGAAAACACCATAAATATATCCCTATACAAAAAAAGCATTTGCTGTTGATTAAATCCCCTCTGTAAATCGACTAGCACGACTGCCGTCTGAACTAGCCATACTCCTCCCTATCGCATCTTGGCCAGAAACCCGTTGATGGACGGGTAATCGTGGTAGCGATTCGTGTGGCGGGGGGTGCAGAGCAATTGAGCCAGCTGAGGCCATTGTTGTCGATGTAGCGATATCGGCTGAACTGGTTAGTGGGGTTCGTGCCGGTGAAGCGCGGAGGACGACACGTGGGGAGGAATCACCCTCTTGTGAGGGTGGGCGGCCGAACGGTGGGGAGGTGAGAGGCTGTGCAATTGGCCCCGCCCTTCGTGACATCTTGTTGTGAGAGATGGCTGGCCGGGATTGAAAGGTCGGAGAGGATTGGGGGAGAATAGGGGCAATCGTTGTGAGTGAACCAGTCTTTTTATTTGCAGCACCGGCATCGGCAGAGGCCGTTTCGGAGTACAGTCTCTCTCCGGTTGCGCCGAATGGGTCATCATATCCATCACCACCAGATTCTAGAACTGATGTGATTTTTCTCCCCGACACTTTGTGAAACCCTCTTTCGCTGCTAGGTGGTGGTTCGAGAGTCCTAGTGGATTGATGGGAGTTTCTCCATTTGCTGAAGAGAGTTGTGGCGCCCAAGGCGCTTCCTCCAGTAGCTGTGCTAGCAGAACGTTCAGACATCACACCTGGTAATCCTGAATGTAATATTGCTGCTATTCCCCTGTCCCCTGATGCGAGATCGTGGGAAAAATCGGTTTTTCGTTTCCGGTTTCTTAGAAGGAGGAGCACTACTGTTATGAGAAGAGCGATACTGGCAACACCACCAACCACGCCACCTACAACCCTTCTTGTCGAATCAGGGGGAGATCCGGAGGTATCAGCAGGACTGTCGCCTACAAATGTGTGCGTACCACTTCGGCCAGTTGCAGTCGAGTCCCCGTTTCCACCACCACCACCTCCTCCGCCTCCGCCTCTGCCACCAAAGTCACTAGCAAAAGTAGGCATTAGAGCCGACTTTGAACTGATCATAGCACTCGATGATGTAATTGTTGTGCTGCTAGGAATTGATGACGATGAGGGTGACAATGATGTAGACGACGTCGAAGCCAAGAATATAGACGACAAGGGCAAAGATGATAAAGGTGTTGAAAAGGGGCTAGAGGTGGTGATTGGCAATAGGTGTGGCGTTGTTTCTGCTGGCAAACGCTCAACAGGTATGACGGGTGGCGTGGAAACCGAGGAAGCAGAGTGAGTCGATATAGGCAACAGGATAAAAGGAGGTCGCGTGACATGCTCAGCTGCGGATGTGGATGATGTTGACGAGGGGGAAGACGCCGCAGGGCTAGATGCAGAAGCGGAGCTTGAAGACGTCATATCAATGGTCGATGTAGGTAAGTTAGAAGAGGTGACACTAGAATCAGACATCGGCGAGGTAGGATCGCCTTCTGGGGGCTGTGAGGGAGTTCCAGGTCCGTTTTCAGGGGCAGTGATATTAGTGCTTGAAGGTGCCGGCGCAGTCACAGGACCTGATACAGGACTCAGTACCGAGGAGTTATTTGGCGGAGCTGACGGGACAACACTTTGTGAATCAGTCTCTGCAAGACTGGTGACTGAGTTTGATACAGTGGCGGGCAACGTAGAAACTGTAGTTGAAACCACCATATTTGGATCTCTAGGGCTTTCTTGTGCTTGACGTGCAAGTAAATATTTTAAATTTGAGCCCTCACGAAAGCGTCCTTGTTCGTCAACTGTCACCATTGCGGCAGTGTTTTCATCAATGTTCTCCAAAGGATTCAAGTTAGGTTTCGTATCACCCCCTCGTTTGTCTTCATGCCCAATGGCTGCTCCAACGAGTGCATTTCCTGCACCTAGGGCAGACCGAACTTTCAGATGCGCACCATTGTGCCTCCAATGCCTCTTGCCATGGTGGCCCATATCTGCGAGCTTGAAGCTCCGATACTCTCTCCTGTGCTAAACTGCCGAAGAGAAAGGTTCCCTTTGCTCCCCTTTATCCTTTTCCTATTTGTTTCCGGCTTTTTTTTCGGTTATTTCGGTTAATGGGAAAAATCGACGAGTGACAAAATGCCCTATGAGACATGCGCACTAACTGTAACGGGCAAAGCAACAAGCTCCACAGGTGGGCAATGAATGGGAAAAAAAAAAAAAAAAAAAAAAAAAAGGGAGACTGGATCTAGGTGTTGTTGGCCCCTTGTGACGAGCTGGTTAAGTCGTTGTAAATTGAGCGATTGGAAGTTAGGTCAGCCCTCCTGGCCATACGATTGATTGAATACGCGACAAGAGAACGTGAGACGGGACGATATGCCCGATTGAACCGGCGCGTAAACGGTCGGTCTGGCCGGAGGATAAAGTCAAAGAAACGAATGTGAATAATTTACTTCAAGTAGATTGAATCCCCGAGTATTCACGATTTTGTGTTGGAACGAGTGTTTGGTCGAAAAAGAAACGAGCGGGTGTCGGTCACCTGGAGGAATGAAGCCAGAGGATCGCGATATATTAATATCGTTAATTTCATTGAATAAACGAACGGACGTCAGTCATCCGGCTGACGAAGTTGGACGGGGAGAAGAGCGCAAGGCTCCTTGAGAAACGAATGTCTAAATTTTCAAGGCCGATGGCACTGTGGTCAGTATATAATAAATATGAAACAAACCCCACAATAAAGAATAGTACGACAAAAACGCGACTTCAGGAAAGTAGTACCGGTGATTGTTACATCTACCCAATACGTAGATGGGGTAGACTCGATGGGAACTCGACGAAGATAAAAAATGGGTGGTTGATGTCGCTGACAGAACGAACTCCGTCAATCCTCGCCTCACAGGTGTTGTCAGTACGAAATATAAGGGGTGAAAGAAAAGTCCTGTGAGCGTCTGTGCGCAAATAACGGGCTCGTATTCAAGGTTTAATGTCTTGATGAGGCTATACACCAAGCAGGACACGTCTTTTCTTATTCCGTTATGCAGCCGTATCCAACAGGGGCAGCAGGAGAACGATCACCCCAGCGACAGCGGACGGGTGAGTTGTCCAGAGAGCACGGCAGAGAGCACGCAAGAAATGAAAGAAGATAGCTAGCTCTATGCTAGAGATATACAGGAGGAAGCGTGCTGCTGTCGTTGTCGTTGTCGTAGTCGTAGTCGTCGTCGTCGTTCGGCCCCTGTCATCGTTGCACCGCGTTGTTGGTAGCCGTGTGCAGACAGTGCAAGTGTTGTTCAACTGCAGCCGGACTTGGGGATGGGGGAACATTGGATTGAGCCTCTGCTGTCAGAAAGGGGAAAGCTGCCGGGGTAAACATCCCGTGACGGTACGCCAAGACCCACATCTGGATTAGGCGCCACTGATTGGTGGATGCATCGCAGGGCACGGCTAAACGAGATCAGGGGAACATTAACCTTCCAAGTTCCAACGTTCCAAGGTTCAGGTCGGAGCGTCAAAGGCGATCGATTGATTAGTATATTATATAATAACTTGAACTGACAATCGATGATGAATATACAAATTTAACAAAATACTGTAGCTATAGCTCTTCTATTAATATGCTCGCGTTTATAATGAGATCTTGACCAGCCTCTCACTTAATTATAACTGAACACCTAAGAAAACATATTTTAACTTGAATGCATATATTGTAATAAGATAGAATTACTTTTCTCACAACAAGCGCTATGATATTTGTGGGAGTTGATCAATAATTGTATCCTGGCCCTCTAAATTTCATAGATCACAGAAGCACTTTGATACTCATTACTCATTTCGCACGGCCGGTCCAGAACTGCTCCCCTCCTCACAACAGTTGTTTCAACTCGGGCGCTCTGTCAAAAAGACAGAAGAGAAGCCACAATCCCTTGGAGGACCAAGGAATTTGCTGTCAGAGTAGAACATGCGGTATTGTAGATCGACCATGAAGCACCCTTCAAAATATCAAGAATTTACGTCAGCAAAGAGGGCCATAGTCAGGTGTGGGTATAACAAGATATAACTCTTTCACTTACACATCCAGCCATCCCGCTCTTGTTGAGCTCCACCCCAGAGCAACTTGTTGTCACTATCCGTGTAGAGTTGACTAATACCAGCCGAGGAGTTAAGGTTCGCAAAATAAATACCTAATGTATTGAAGAGTGGTTAGCATTTCTAGATAGTTCCATAAATATACATTTCAACAAAGAGAAATGTTGTTCTGCTTCAAAGAAAATCCAAAGAAAATGCATACCTGTGTCAGAAGTGCTGTTATCGAAGTTGAGATAAAAAGATTTGCTTCCATCCTTGAAGACAAGCTCTGTGTTATTTTGCAGTACAACAGGCGAGGCAAACGTTGGATCAGGGACCCATTTCACATAATATGGTTCAGGATCAAGCTCATCTACTTGCGCCCAAACCATGCCTGGCCCAGGCTCGATAATGGTTGAAAGCACAATTGTCTTATTTGCCGGTGTTATTGGTGTTATTGGTGTTGTTGGTGTTGGTGTTGGTGTTGGTGTTGTTGTTGTTGTTGTTGTTGGTGGTGGTGGTGGGCAGTTTGATCCTAAGAGACAGCCATTGATTGAGTCAACAGCTGCTCCAGATGTCACAGCTATGGCAGACAGAAAAGAGAGAAGCTTGAAGTAAGTAGGCAAGCAAACAGTTTTCATTTTCGTCTGTTTCTGAGATCTTCTGTTATGCTGTGTGAATTCTAATTTCGGTATCAATATAAAAAAATAGAATATAAAATAGATAAATTAATATTGATGTGAGAAAAGTACTAGTATGAAAAGAAAGGAAGCAAGGAAGAGAAATCAGACAGTAACAGCTATATATATATATATATATGAGGATAATATATATAGCAATGAATGTTTAAGTTCAAAGCATAGTTTTAGGAAACTGATCTTTCTACAGTCTAGCGACCCTTGGGAACCGTTCATTGCCCGAGGTAGCGGTTTGATGATGGTGTACGCAGCATAGATCTAGAGACGTTTTGAATGTGGCAATGTTTGAATTGATCCAAAGTTTACCTTGAAGAAGACTTCGGGGATATGGCACTCAACATTTTCAAATGTATATGCATGAATGGGTTTTACCAGATTGATTTTAAATCATTCAAAAAAAAAAAAAAAAAAAAAAAATGCCTACAGCTGTGGCTAGCTGTTGAGCACCTCCCTCGAGCTTTTTTGTAATTTTATTTTTTGATGATTCTCTCTAGTAGATCTTGTGAAGCGATCTAGTCACAAGTGACAAGGCCCACAGCCATTGACTCCATCTCATTAAGGTTAGAAAAAAGGGGTTCATATCCACTTAACCAAAGTGTTCAGGCGTCTAAGTTGGTAAACTCAGGTAGATGTGCGGTACACTAGTCCGCAATAGGAAGTCGAATTACTTTGCCACGATGGCAATTTGACATTATCAGATTGTGGAGATTGCCAACGTATATAGGAATATGCGCCTCCTTTGTAGAATGATCGAATGCAAATACATCAGAAAAGGAGAACACAGGATCTAAGAATCATCGCCACCGACGAGAGAGAATGTAGTATGTAAGTTAACACGAAGTTTGAATAGATATAGCGCCGTTCTGGGGTTCAATTGTGCGAGTACTAGTACGTTTGTACAGACTACAGAGAGAAAACGTGCATTCGAAATCTTGCAGATTAAAATGTAAATGACTATCTCATCAACTTTCGAGAAAGATCATGTTTCATTATTTGGAACTACACTAATAATTTTACAGAGTACATACAGCTTGTTTTTATCATTAGTTAGTAGTTGAAAGTTTTAAAAATTTCTTCGTTAATATTCAAAATGTTGTACGTATATTTAAATTATTTGAACTTCTCAATGCTTCTTTTTCCTTACATTGAAATTCATTCTTAAACCTGCTCAAGATAAGGACTTAGATCCCTACACACGCTATAGTAGAAACTTCAATGATAAGCATCGTATAAACCAGTTAACAAGTTTCCAGCCCTAGCTAAAAAAAGATTAAAGATTGAATGTAAGTAGAAATGGAAAATCAATTTCTCACCATAGCAAATGCTGAGTGTTCATGTATCAAAACGGTCAAAGACCTGACAAGATAGAGTTTAGCTTCTTTTCTGTCTTCTTTAAGGTCTTGCGTTTAAGTTAACTAACTTTTTTCAATCTCTTATTTTTTTGCTATAAAATTAAGATTTAGATCTTGATATAAACTTTATATTAAAATTTTGTAATTTAATTATACTTTCAACTTCTTCAAGCTATTATAGATTAATAATGTATCTCTCCTTTCAATCTCAAATGATCTCTTACTACTATAAATAATTTATCATCACGATTCATGCTTAATCCTCTGCAATTGTTTGTATTTTCTTTGTTGGTGATATTCCAAGAAATTTCACCATCTGATGAGCTGCTGAATATACTACAGCTCTTTCACTTAACTGATGAATAAAATTAAACATTTCATATTTGCTTTCAGGTGTAACAGTAGACCACCGCTGATGAGCACTGCTCACGGGGGATTCCTAAGCCTGCCAGCTCTAACAGTATGAACAAGTTTCAACTGTCATTAAAAACAACTAGCTAACTAGTTATCCGTGAAAGTTTCTGTCAATAAAATTAACCCGATGATTTTTATAATATTCAAACAGCATTTGAGCGTATTTAAAGTATCAAGCTGCCTTACAGCCACTCTCTGAGAGGCTTGGCTCACACTCAGTGTTCAATGATAAGGACCACCAGGGCGCCGCAACTTGATCAGGGGAAATATTTCATTACACCAAGGTTTGACAGTATCAGAAATTAAGCAATTAAGCCCCACTAATGGCAGCTGTTTCTTATAAATCTAATGATAATAACTACCAAGCATGGGCCGGGCAAAGATATCCATGGGTTGCGTAAAAGCCGTCTCGAACGGCCTCTGTTCGCCACCAAGGTCAACCCCAACTCAAGTCATTCAGGGGCCGTGTTACCAGCACTCAACTTATGAAGTACTCTGTAGAGGTCAAATTATCCCGTAGAACGACTAGAAATGGTTCATTTCCTCTCTATATAGCCGCTAAAATTAGTCAAATGTGTGTATGGAATGGTCAAAGATGATCATATCCTCTCTACGTATGAACGAATATAATTGAAACTCACTTCTATAAATCAGCTATTTGGGGGGGAAGGGGGGCCACCGATCCAGTAGAATGATCAAAACCAGTTTAATTCCTTTCTAAATAGAAGTCAAAAATACGCATTAGCTATTGATCTTTTAAATACTTTAAAAACTAAAGGAAGTCTTTTCTAGTTGATGATAGTTTTGATTATAAAATATATTTTGCATTGTAAAAATCTATCCATACATGATCGTATCTGACGGATGATAGATTACATTACTTCAAATTATTTTCATTCATATCTTGTGTTGGGGGTTTGGATTGGTTCGTCCCCTCTACTACCAGAATGGCGCTGATGTGAGAGAGCTCTTTTGCCCCAGTGGCCTAACATCTTGTTCTTTTGCAGATATACACGTGGAACTTAAAAAGTATGGTTGAAAATCGAATTTAATAGTATGTGATAAAAGAACTAGTTTTGATTCTATAAAATTTATCCTGGAACTTAATAATAAGTTTGTAACAAGTCAATGTAAAGAATCTTTTAATTTGAACCGATGTATGTAGAGAAGATCGTGAACTTCACAGGGAGAATTAAAGATCTGAATAAGAAATGAATGCAACGAAGAAGTTGAGATGGGCGTGTAAAGTAGAAAGGTTAAAAAGGTCAAAAAGAACCTCTTGATAAAGTTCAAGTACTTTGTATGAGTCCATCTTACAGTAGTAAAGGTTGGGATTCAGTATATTGAAAAGAAAATTTGTAAAGGGCGTAACAAAATTTTCCTCAGCACAAACACACACACACTCTCTCTCTCTCTCTTCGCCTTTCTCTCTCCTTTCATTGGTTTTGTATATTTGTTTGTTATGAGATTTTGGGGGTAGAGAGAAATGATGACGGCAAGCAGTACAAGTGGAAAAATCAGATTTGAATGAAAATGAGAGACTATTTTCGTCAAACTTTAGAAAACGAAGTCATGTGTATTACATAAGGCAAAGGGCTAGTTGGTTGATGCAAAAAAAAATTATGGAGAATTATTGAAAAATGACACACACAGGGGCAAAAACCTCGATTAATTAGAAGGAGGGTTAGAAAATGATAGCGTGTCACCCAAGCAGGAGAAAGGAGACTGCCTCGAAGACTGCCTTGGCAGGCTGGTTGAACAAGGAAAAAAAAAAAATCACATCTCAAAAAAGAGGCAAGGGAAAGAATTCTAGCAAGCAGTTGTTTCTCTCTATCGTTGTTTAAAACGTCTCTAATTCTTCGCTTGCCGCAGCCCCTTCAGCTTCGGGAGGAATTTCGAAACCCTCCTACATTAACGGTTCTTAGTTAGCAACCATAAACTCTAAATAGCGAAGAAAGACCGATGGAACAGAATGTGGAAAACAAGACAAACCCGAAATCCAACAAAGCATATTAAGAAACCTAAGAGTGGAAAATAGGACTGTGATGACAAGGGAAAAGAAAGAAAGGGAAAGAGAACGGGGAGCCAAACACGACATACCTCAGTCGAATAGAGGATAGCTTGAATATGTTTCACGAGTGAATCATCATCTTTATCCAATTCAGGGTCCGCCTCGACAGCCTGCTGCAGCAACAGTTCGATATCCCGCAATTTCGCAAAGTAGAAATCGCGCTCTTTCTCCAGACCCGCAATGGCTTCCTTTTGCGCATTTATCTCCGACATTAGCGCGGCTGAGTTGGCGCTACCAGCGCCGCCGGCGAGGCGTGGACGGCCGCCTGCCGAGTTCACAGGGGTCGTGCCACCTCGACGTGCGCCTGTGGCGGATGTAGTGCCTGGTCCACGGGTGGAATTGGAGGCAGGAGCCCCTGCAGCCTTTCGTCTGGCTAGGGCGTCATAATCACCACCCGGGTAGTATTGGTCCCAGTGTTTCTTGGTCCATTGGAGGAATTCAAGGTTATCTTGCATTCGGCATTTGATGAGGTTTTCAACAGGGACGGGGCGGTCTATTTGGTGCCGTGTGAAGACGTCTAATAGGTTAAATTGTCAGAAATTGGGGATACATGTAATATTTGAAAGGCATCCCAACGGTATCTGACAAAGAGATATCCGCTATTGAAAGTCGGTTGCATGCTGGGGGTTCAATTTGGGAGAGAGATCTCGAGGGGCTCGTACTTTGCAGGATCTTGAAGTTCTGGAGGTAGGCGTATTCAGTATTGACATTGAACTTGACCCTTGACATGGGCACATCCACTATGTCACGATCGAGTCCAAGTTGGTTAGTGATATGCCAATTGTTTTCTCTGGAAGGAATCCACATGAAGAGCACTAACTGTATATAGAATCAAAAACCTGGCATAGGGCAGCCCTATATCGATCACATGCGCAAAGCAGTATCTCGTCAGTCAATTTCCCATGGTAATTAATTTTCCAGTCCCATAAAATTCCGATATATTCCAGAACCTCAGTGTCGTCTTTTCGCATGGCATCCCTTTGGTAACGAGACATTCATGTCCAGACAACCCTCTTCTTCCCGCAATCCAACAAAAATCCCATACAAACTGCTCCCGTAAAAGCCATCCGGAACGCTTCCAAACTGGTTAAAGCCCCATAGAGCGCGAAGGCAGGATGGGGGGGAGGGGGGAGATGGAGGGGGAGGACAAATTATATCGGGAGGAAGGGAGCCGAACGAAACTCGACACAAAGGAAACTGCATGAAAAAACTTATAGTGCATACCCGGTACCGCATTGCTCGACCTTGGTAACGTTCAGCTGCAGCAGGTTGTTCAGCCATGCCAACAGCTCTTGCCTGCATATTTGATCCCAATCCCGAAAAGGAACAGGAGGAGAATCGTCAGCTTGAGATCACTTGTATGTGTGTTTCGGAAAGAAGCCAGAAGATGGCATTCAATATTTGGGCAAAGGAATGTAAAAGAAGATAAAAGGTTGGTTGGCGGGGAAAACTGTTATTTAATAGTACCGTTTTGAAGAGAGGAAATAAAGATAAAAAAAAAAATAAATCATAACGGGCTCGACCATCCCACCATTCCATCAATCAAACCTGCATAGTTTGCTTTTTCCCGGAAAGTAACAATGGATAAAAAGATGAAGACGACACAAAAGTCATTCGAACGAACGTACCTGGATTCACCCATGGCAAACAAAGATCAAAATGATATCAGGGGTCTGCGTATCCCTCCCTCAAACGGATGACTGGCCCGTTGTAAACTTTCTCGCACGTTGGTTTTTTCTTCGCGAGGCTGTACCTGTATGACCCCTGTGCGCGGGATACCGAGGATGGTTAGAACGAGAACAAAGGAGGGAGAGATATGTAGGTGTGATGGATAGGTAAAGAAGTATTGTACGTGTTGATGCCGGAGGAGGCGAGAGGAGCAGGCGAGAGGAGAGGGGAGAACGCACAGATGCCGGTTGGGAGATGATATTCAGGCGTGGAGGGTCGAGACAAGAGGACTTGAGAGGGAGTGGGGCAATGAGAGGGGAGGAGGGAGCAGAAAACAGAGAGAAGTACGCAGCATTTACTGCAGAACAAGCTGGTGAAGACGAAAAACCGTTCATACGTTTGTTCGATCGTTGGTTTGTTCGTTGTTCGGATTTGTTTTGTTTTTCCTTCCCCCGGAATTGAGTCTAATACTGCCTATTTTATTTATTTATTTTTGCGCCCCACGCCGCAACGCCTTATTAGTTCACCCTGACAATTCCCATCCGCATCCAGAGCAACCAAGAAAGATGTAACGAAGTCAATTTATATATATATATATATATATGGGACTTCCCTGGCCAAGGTCATTTAACTGCCTAAAGGAATGGATTCCCATGTTGCTTTTTGTTGTGATCCTGGCACCTCTTAAATGTCGTTGCTAAGGTTGCCAATTCCTTTCCTTCTGTGAGGTCCCGTTGTCAGGGAACACTTGCCCACCCCCAAAAAGGAGCCTTCAGCACTCAATTGAAGCACAATGGCCACCAATTGGGTTTTATATCAAATCCGCAGAATGAAATCAGAACATAATTGAAAATCTCTATTCTTCTTTTAAAGTAAACATTAAGTATCAGACACGGAACACGTTTATTTCACAGTTGACGCGGATAAATTATACATACGTATAGAGATATATATACATAACAACCACTTAACTGTTTTGTTACGGCTAGTCAAATGACACCGGCTAGAAATGAATCGGTTGACCTAGCTCTGGCCTACTGCAAAGAATATAAAACAGAGGAAGACATATATATATAGCATTGAAAATAGAACAACAGGAAAAGGAGCAGTGGTAGCAAAAACCCACGAGGCTGGGATCCCAACAAAGCTAAAAACGAGATGAAGATAAGATAATTCTAAAAGCTGTAGAAGACAAGAGAAGGTAGCAAAGCAAAAATACGAGCGAAGGATAGGTAGGGAAGGGAAGGGGAGAAAAGAAATCAAAACTGAGATTAAAAAAAAACGACCATCTATGAAGGTAATACATGAAAATGCAACAAACATACACAATAAAATGGTAAATGATTACAAGAATGCGTGATTAGAAAGAAGGAAAAGATGGCAATGAGGATGAAATCATTCCTATTTGAAGAAAAACCAGGTAAAAGACGATGGAAAATGGGCCAGGAAAAAAAAATGAGAATAAGAAATTACACAAAACGAGCAAGAAAAAGGGAAAATTGTAAAAAGCAAAGAGAGAAATATACCGCCCTTGAAATATAAACTCCTGTAAATCACTCTTCAAGCATCTCAATCCCATCAAGCCCATACCCGAAATCCATAATGACCGCACGCCCATCCTGACCCGCCGCGACAATCCGCCGATAATCACTCTTGGCACCGAGAATCCAACTCGACGTCCAAGTGGTCAAACTAATCGATAACTGCCCACTTGCCGCATCATACACCCTCACACTCCTATCGTAACTCCCACTGACTATCCGCCCATTTGTCGAATCCATATGCAATGAGCGCACGAGGGCCCAATGGCCCTTCAACTCGTTCACAAGCTCACCTGTGTTTGCATCGAATTGGTAGATGAGTTCATCGTTACCGCCCGCTAGGATTGTGCGAGCGTCCTCAGAGAACTCAACGCAGGCGAGGCCGCGGTTACGGCTAGTGAATTCTTTGATACATAGACCTGAGGTGATATTCCAGAGCTTGGCGACGCCGTCACCGCTGGCGGAGACGATCAGCTCACCGCGGAGCTGAACCGAGTTGACTGGCCCACGGTGGCCCAGGAGGCGTTTGACAAGCTCACCCGTACGCCGATCCCAGATGCAGATGGTGGTATCTTTAGAGCAGGAGACAATGTATTTGTCATCGAAGCAGACGTCGAGGACGCCAGCTTGGTGGCCTGTGAGGCGACGGATAGCTTTGTAATCGTTTTTGATATCCCAAACTATGCAGATATGGTCGGAAGAGCCAGTGACGAGGATTTCGTCGTCATATTGGAGGCAGAGGATGGAGCCGCGGTGGTAGTCACCTGTTGCAGAGGCTGGGGTAACATGGTCTGGTGAAAGTGGACCGTGGGGCAGATGCTGATGAAAGGGAGTCGCGCAGATTCATCGTCTTCTGGAGCTTCGAATACAAGTCGGCCCTGTCTGAACGGTGATGGTGGATCAGGAGGAACTCCGATGACCTTGAGGCAAGGCCAGGGATAGTGCGCATCCCAGACACGTATAGTTCGGTCGCGGGAACCAGTGAGGATTTTGTTCCTACATTTGAGTTAGAAGAATAAAATTTTGCGGGTCCGGGACGACAATTTGCATACTCATCAAACTGAACACAATAGACGCTGTCTTTGTGACCATGCAAGAAGATAGCCGCAGCTTTGCCCTTCTTCCAGCGAGATTCCAGAGCTCGTCGAACGGCAAACATTTTCTTCCAGTCCTGGTTCGGTCGAATACGTCCTAACCCCATATACTTGGGTTGGCCGTTTGCTAGTTTTCCTGCCTTAGGCCAGCGTTTGTACTCATGCCAGAGCGCTGCTCTCCACACATGATGAGAAGAGGCAAGCTCGTGCCATTGATGGGAAACCAATTCTGCTTGTTTCAGCGAGTCGGAATCAAGAAACGAAAGGACGTGTGCCATGAGTTCAGCGGGCAGATAATCCATCGGATCTATGGCGGATAGAATCAGTATCGACCAGTTTCAAGAATTAGATGTGGGAATCATACTTTTGCGCACAACCTCCGAATCATCTTCAGAGACATCTACGCGATTCTGCAGGTTGACGTCAATGCCACTCTCAGAATCCCCTGCCACATCTGACTCTTCAATCGGAGCCGTTTCAAATTCGAATATCTTCGAATCGTCCTGTGAGGTCACACGGCCAATTTTGACCATCTCATTTTGCGCAGCAGCAGCAGCTCTGGCAGCGGCGCCACGCGAGAGATCATCGGGGAGGATTGGCGGCTCCGAACCATTTCCTGGAATCGGATCTGTCACGCAAGGTAGCGGCGGGGGTGGTGAACCGTGACGGTTAAGCGTATTGAGACTACTGGCGGGAGGACCATGAAATGAACGACAGGTCTGGAATCCCACGACAGCTCCTGAATCGGCTGACCTATAGTCGTCCGAAGTATTGCCATCATCATTCCCCGCCATTGGTACTGAGAGGCTATACTTGGAAGATTTGTGTCGAATAGTCAGGGAAAGGCGACGCGCAACGGCCCTCAATTCGTGTGTGACACCATGGCGTAGATTGGAGAAGCTCTTGCTGGCACGATGTCTTGTTTTCAGAAGTGGAAACGCATTGTGATTTTCTGGTTCGAGATCGAGAAAGCTTGGTGTTGCAAAAGAACCAGATTGTACTTGTTGCTGTTGATGATGTTGCTTTCTGGCGCTCGAGTCGCACACCGCAATCTCATGGGAAAAGGGCGAAACCGCTTCTCGATAGCTTCCATCCTTATGAGGGACCCATACACCGGTGTGTGGACGCGAAGGCAACGGGGGCAAAGGGAGATCAGCTCCAGCTATCGCAGTTTTGGGACGGAAACTAGCTAGCAGAGAAGGTCGTCGACGGACAGGACGAGGGAGGTTTGCTGCGGTATTTGGCGACATTGGGGGGTTCAAACAGTGAGAATCCGATTGGAATGGGAAGAGCGATTTTAAACAAGATTCTCCAAAAGGGGCAATAAGATAGAACAAGAAGCCGTGACTATAATGTTACAGGTAGATTCGAGGAGGTCGAGAATGTTATCGATAGAGATCTAGAACAATGTCACATTCACCTGGAGTCCAGCGCTTTTGCTGGTTGAACCAGGACAATTTTCCAACGGCCACAAAAATAAATTATGGCAGGGAGGCGGTCGGACTCTTGAAAGCTTTTCTGTTGATCCGCAACTTCTCAACTCCGTAGCGTCTGTAAAATAGGGGCAGATAGCGTAGACAATAGTGCGGACAAGGGCCCGAGCCACAACGGGATAGAAATGAGGATAAGTAAAAAGTGAGTGTGGCGTACTCCGTGGAATCGTAGTCAATACAACTAGAGGGTAAAGAAACAAGAGGGAAAAGTAGAATAGAAAATGAAACGAAAGACGGACAGAGACAAAGAAGAACAACAAAAGAGAGGAGAGAGGAGGGGAGGAGAGGAGAGGAGAGGAGAGGAGAGGAGAGGAGAGGAGAATAGAGCAGAGCTGGAGGTTTGTTGCTGGAGCGGCTCAAAAGCAAAGAAAGGAGATGTCAAATTTAATTCACCTCCTGATGTTTGTCGTGTTTGTTTGGCTCGGCAGAAAAAAAGCAGAAAAAAAAGAGAGGCGTTGGCAATTTATGACCAATCACAGCCTGGCAAATTTTTCACAATTGCCTTTTTGGACCGTGGCTGTCGAATTTTCAAACACTAGCAAGTTCTGTGGCGGGGGAGTTTGGCGTTGGACCTGAGGTCTGAGCCAATCAGATCTTCAGGTCGAGAGCACCTTCAGTGCCAGGACAAATTCTCCATCATACAGATGCACATAGTATAGTATACGCAGTATATGTGGCCTTATCCATGGTCCTCACCCGCCTTGAAATGTGGACGGTTTCTCCCAAATGCTGCCTTCTTCATATTGCCCCATGATCTCATGCATGGCTGCGTTGTTAGTACTAGTATCTGTACGTCCGTCCGAAGATCCTGCATCACAGGGAGCATCACCATGTGCCATATTACTGAGAGAAGAAATTGAGCTGCGCTTTGTTGACTAGTTGAGTTGAAAGAAAATTTTAAAAAGAGGAGATTTTATATCCCTCTTACAAACAACAACTGAAACTATTCACTACTGATTGCTTTAAGGCCACATCTTGAAACGAAATAGTATTCTTCTCCTGTAAATTCATATGACAAGCAAGTTTACAAGTAGTAAAGGAGAAGACCTCGGCCCAGGGCTCGAGGTCGCCTGGGTTGGCCCCTGCCCCTGCCCGCAGCTTTCTCATACTCTGGAGACTATTATCCTGGAAAATCAGCCTCACATGGTCTTTAGTACAGTTGGTACAGTGTATGGTGCGTGTCTATTATTGCATGCATGCCGCATTAATCAATGCGGGAGGGATCCTGGTATCCCCTTGTATCTATTCCCTCATGGATAATTCACACTGACTCTGTGCGGACGAGTCAAGGAGCACGCTCACCGCCCCTTTAAAAGTATTTTGAAATTTGTTTTACAAACCCCAACATAATACCGATATCCTTGCAGAAGACTTACGTGCTGAGTACCTTTGCTCTTTATCCCTGTTTCGTCACCGCCAGTGTCCTAGGTGTCAATGAGGGGTACCGCCATGCGTAGAAGTGGGGTGGGCGTTAAGGGAGGGGCAACCGGCAACCAAAAAAAAAGTAGTGCGGATAAAAGTTGAGCTCTGCCGGCTTTCGGAGGGCTGGGGAGACAGGCTCAAGATACATAAAGCAAAAAGAAAAGCATCATGTAGCAAGTCCAAGATGGGGGATGCGCCTTGTGCGATTTGTTGCGTGTGTACTGCATGTGTATGGACAGTGCAGGACATATGCTATGTGATGATCGGGTGTGGAAATGCCTAAATGCCGAGGTGCGGATGGATGCACACTGGACTTTGCGGAAAGTTATTCGAGGCTTATGTTGTCCTGCTTTGATGCGGTGGGCACAGGCTGGCGGCAGTAGCAGGTGAGTGCTTTTTTAATTTTTGGTTAGATCCAGCAAATAGAAGCTGAGCACCTGAGAAGTACTTGGTTTGTTGGAGGGTTGCTTCCTGGTTGATGGGACACAATTTTGAAAGAGGAGTGCAAGGAAGCAGGATTGTCACCCAGTACTAGTAGTCTTTTCAAATTCTACGTAACGGCCCGCATTGGCCCATTTCTCGTAAGGATATGCAGGATGCTTGGGGAGCCGTTCATACCCTGCCAACGAG
This sequence comes from Histoplasma capsulatum G186AR, assembly GCF_000150115.1. Taxonomy (NCBI): domain Eukaryota; kingdom Fungi; phylum Ascomycota; class Eurotiomycetes; order Onygenales; family Ajellomycetaceae; genus Histoplasma; species Histoplasma capsulatum. Next base: position 104,649 of record NW_025544812.1, on the reverse strand, counting down.
GCGCGCGGAACGGAAAAGCAAATAAAAGGAGAGGACTCAGTGCTGCGTGATCCCAGCAGGGAAGGCTGGAGCGGTTTCTTTATTTATGTGCTTTCATGAGAATGCATGCTACACATTGCTATCGACACTATGAGTAACTAATACTAATCAATGAATATGACCTCCTAGCAATCGCTGTCATTCAAAGTTCAGCTTCAACTAGTGAAATGGGAGTTGGAGTTGCGCGCTTTTGGCAGCGCGAGAACAGGAGCAGCAGAACCATGTAGTAAAGTGTTGGGGGGATTGGATTGGGTGATTCGTACCCTCTATACCACCACGGCGCTGGTGGTGATCGAGCTCTTTTGCCCTAGTGGCCTAATATAAAGAACCAGCATCCCTATTGCTCGCTAGAATACCACGTGACCACGCCTATTCAAGCAGTGCTGCGCCCGCTAGATAATTACAATAAACCAACATTCCACGTCCATCATATTATATCTAACAAGCTATCTCAAATAACATAAGGAAAAGCATGTAGGAGAATCAACTAGAAGGAAATGAATGAATGATTGAATCAAGACATAAGAAATTGTATACATGAAGAATACTCTGTATATATATATATATATGTATATATGTATTGGAGAAAAGGTCTGGTGAGATGAATATATAGAGGTAGTTAGCTAGCGATCACACAATGAGAAGATTAACCATCCCACACCAAGTGGTGGAACGATACGTGGAAAAATATTCTGTCTTTTCTTTTCTATATGTCCAGGCTGTAAATACAACAACTGCAAGCCTGCTCATTTTAACAATTCATGCCAAATACGTACATAGGGAACAAAATCCTGAATGTCCAATAACGCAAACGGAAAATAGAAAATCCGTGGAATGTTCGCACACCCAATATACCAAACAAAAAGAGATTCTTCTTTATTCAACATATCCATAATTTAAGCATTTTCTAGGTCTAGCAGTTTCTAGGGTTCTCTACGTCTAGTATTCTCTCAGTTTACCATTCCCTTATGCACAGTAACAGAACTTGAGTATGCAACTCTACAGTCAAATCTCAGAGCCTTTATTTTCCATTGTGTTTCAGCAACATAAGGTACAGCCATCAAGTTTAAAGAGGGTTAAAAAGTCATGAAGCAGGTACAATAGCCTCATCCAGATGTGTTATTGATGAAAAGAGACACTTCAGTGTATGCTGTGTAGTTATTTTAATGACCGTCATTGTAGGGGTATCTACATCCACAAAGACAATCAGTACTTTACAATTAAATTTAGCAAAGATGGTGATTTAAACAGCCATTTTCCATCACTGGATAAAGATATTGTGAGTGTCATTTACAGCTGCAGAAAGACATCTCACTGATAAAAATGCAGGAGAAGCTGTACCCTCCATCATCCCAAACAACATACAAGAGTTATCCCCAAACCTCAGAAATCCAAAAAGAAAGAGCAGGGCAAACAGAAAAGGAAACCAAAGGAGAGAAGTGAATAGTTCTTGATATGTTAACAGCTCTGGGAATCGATGACTCACAGTTATGTATATTGTGAAGAAACTCCCTCTGAACAACCTACCCATACTCAATCAATTCGTATAGCTCTTGTAGAGTGCCCACCGACAATTCCGTTTCAGCGAATGTACAAACCTCTCGGTCCAGCTCCCTGCCGTTGCAGAACTCGAAGCGAGAATTCCAGCAAATGGAAGATCCGCCAAGTTCCACCGATCTGCAACCATGCAGATGCTCCCTTAACGATGCGTCCTTCAACGGGTGATTGGACATGGATGACATGCACCGCAATGGCTTGGTACCAATAGTAGCAAACAACCGGGGTTCGAGGCCGCAGCGTTCGATGTATGTCTTTGGTCACATATTCAAGGCTATCGGACGATGATTGTGGTTCTGGATTTGATTTACTGTTCTCTATCTGGCGCAGGGCCTACCTAGTTTGATTTTCTGTCGTACTGTACATGCGTCTTTTTGTTCCTCTTTGGAAAGTTTAATAAGTTAGTTAGATCAAAAGTAAAACAATCCAACTTGGTACATGAGTATCCAAGGATTCCTCAGCCGATGATGACCGTCACTGTCATTTGAATGCAAAATGGGGAGAGATTTTCTACTCACCGAGGGGTATTGACTAATCCATATCACGGTCCGTAATCCCAGTGTCGGCGATATAGGTCAGTCGGTTCGCCATGATGGCCTTCAGGGCATTACCTAGCGTGTTGAGGAGGGCAATTCGCCGGTACACCTTGGGCTGCGTATAATCATCTTTTCCTAGTTTTCGAAGGACTACAGTAATAGTGTCCTTAAAGTGCGTAGGGCAGTAGCCCTGTTCGAGACATGCACTTTACTGGTCAACCTCGAATCACCATGCAAAAGCCTCCTGCTCAACTTGAAGGATGGAGAGCGAGGGCTATACGTTCATGCTGTCAACGACTCCAATCAGCAATGGGTTTTTGCAAGCGACGACGGCTGGACAGCATGTAGCGATAAGGTTGTATTCGCATTGAATCCGGGGGTGCAAATGGCCGAATATCTTATTAGGCCACTAGGGCAAAAGAACTCGATCACCACCAGCGCCGTGGTGGTCTGGTGGTGTAATGGGGATCCAGTGCGGGGAAATTTTTTACCAGGCATTGCCCTGCATATATCCACCTCACCACCACTCACTAGATAGATCTTTCCTCTTCACACATACACATATGTGCAAGAGTATTCTTCATGTATGCAATTTCTTATGGTTTGATTGTACAACATGTTCCTTTCTTTCTAGCTGATTCTCCTACATGCTTTTTCTTATTTTATTTGAGATAGGTTGTTAGATATGATATGCATTGATCTTGTGGTTTTCTACTGAGTGATCCTGCTGCTCCTGTTCTCGCGCCGCCAAAAGCGCACAACCCCCAATTCCCATTTCAGTGGTTGTTGGTACCAGACAGCTTGCATTTGGGTCTTTTGAGTCATGGTGATCCAGGGGCACTCCTGTTGGCATGGGTGAACAGAAGTAACCGGTGCATAAGTGACCACCACAGCTGATTCTGAATGCATGTATTGGTGATGGTTTCACTCCACCATTACTTGTGAAGCTAACAGTGTGGCCATCTATATCAAAACTATTATCAGTCTGATTTTCATTATGAGAATCTGTTCTGCATTCATGAACTCCATTTATAATATAAATGAAGCTCTGACTGAGACTCTTTGAAGCAGATACAGTACAAGAATGCCAGTCAATACAAAGCAGAAGATAATGAAAAAGGAGAAGAAGAAACTTCAAACAAATAACCTCTCTTTCATCTCAATAAAGAACAATGAACTCATATTCATCACATCTCTCTTTCTGCTACCACTGCTGCATCACATTGCCATCTCAGTCAACTTGCTCAGCATTTCACCTCAACATCCCACAGCAGCCTCAGTAGGGCTCACACCATGCCCAGTTCTTGTTACCACCACTATAATGGCATGTTTGGCCAGAGGGACAGGTGGCCTGAATCTCCCATTTAAGTCCTCTTCCACGGTTGACACAGACAAGTATATATGGGTATCTGTTGATTCAAGGATTATCAATTAGCTATCTGCCATACAGCAAGGGAGTATAAAATTACACACCGCTGCCCATTGCTGTCACTGCAGATAACACGTCCAGCTCTATTGCATGATGCTCCAGGTTTCGACTGCACATTCAACTCACTATCAGGAATGATCGCCGGAGAGGCGGCGGTCAAACCAGCAATGACAAGAAATAGAGAAGCAAGAGTGATCTTCATTCTGTTGATAAAAGATGAACTTGAGGAATAAAAGATGATATATAGAAAATCTTAATGATTATTTGATAAACTGAAGAAAGTGATGATGAATTATGATTTTAAAAAAGTAGATTTAATGAGAGTGATAACCATCTTTTTATATTGAAAACACTGTCTTCATTATTTTAAATTAAAGAATTTCAGAGTTCTAATCAAAATTAAAATCCCTCTCAGTCACTTTGCATTATTGTGCTAATTTAATATAGGAAATTACAATTCCGTACTTCGGACTCCGAGACAAAGATGACAAGTAAGATGCCGGGCTACTGGAGTAAAAGAACTCAAATATCACCAGCTAATGCTTGAAGAAAGAGTGGCTGGAAATACGATACTATATTCTCACACTGAATTGATACTAGGGGCAGCCTTCCCCCAGCACCCCCCCTTCAAGGGGTGGGCAAATGAACCTCTAAGTCCCAGGGGATGAAATGCATCTTTAATTGCTTTGAAGGAGTGGACAGCTTAGACACAACATTGTATAGCAGGAGCTTTATGAAATATGCAGCTGGGCAGGACGGAGCAAAAGTGAGAAGTTATATTAATATCATCACTAGCTATTATCGATATATATCATCGCTAGATATCATCAATATATATCATTGCTAGCCATCATCCAAATATATCATCGATATATCACCGTCAATATACACCATTGGTAGATACCATTCAATCAAGAAGGTGAGTAGATAAATAGACAGGTTGGCAGCCAGGGAGTCAGCTAGATGAGCAGCTAGATGATGATGTTTATTCTCATAGATATTGATTGGATATTGAGCAGCCATGTTGGTAGGTAGGGAGATGGATATATAGGTAGCTAGCTATATAGCTAGCATTCTCAATTCTATTAGCAATCAATCCGATATCGCGCAGGTAGGTAGGCAGATAGATAGGCAGATAAGCAGATAGACAGATAGACAGCTATCTAGCATTCTATATTTCATCAGCAATCAATAGAATATCATGCAGTGAGGTGGGCAGGTGGGTGGGTAGGTCCATCAGTAGCTAACATTCTCTATTCCATCAGCAATTGATTGATATTGATCAGGTAGATAGGCAGGTAGCTGCCATTCTTGATTCTATCAGCAATCAGAGACTTCGCTTCGCTCTGTCTAATACTTACTTCAGTATATCTCTATGTTTTCATTAGAGTCATTCTAATATTTTTGTGGCATGCTAATTCTCAGAATAATGACTAGTATGCAACTAAAGTATTAGAGCAGCTCTAATAAAAATAAAGAGTAGTTTATGATCATGGAATATAAAGTGACTAAGCTGTGAATATTTGTAAGAGAGTTGAATCTTGGTTGTTGTTATTATCTAGTAGTGTGTGTGTGTGGGTCATGTGGGGAAGGGTTTCTTCCAAGGGTCTGAAGCTTATGCACATAAGCTTTTAAGTTAACTAACTAGTTAATTTGAATCTAGAATGAACTGTTTAATTTCAATTATCCCCTCACATATGAGCCACCAATAACAACCAATCATGATTGGAAAATCCCATCACCCCTCCTCTCTACATGACTATAACAGTTGACCATGGCGGCGACGACCGGAGGCCTGAGAAGAGAATAGTTAAAATTATTTTAAAAAGGAAGGACTACGACCTCGGTGCCCGTGCTGCGAGTCAGTAGCTCGACTTGCACCATGATATTCTTGAGGCTATTTTACACCGTAGGAGAGTTTCATTTGCGCGACTAAGCTGACCGATGTCAAAGAGGATCCACTTGAACGCGAAACGAGCTTGGTTGTGCTCAAGTCCAGCTATGCTTTTTAAAGCCAGGGAAGATCAGAATGATTTGCTCTCCCCTGCTCTGTGGATATCTCCGCGTAACTAGATGTTCGACCGTAAGCTTGAGGCGATCTGGTGTCTAACGGTGCTCTAACAACGGCGGAGATGCATTGGTGCTACCCTTGGCGTTCAAGGAGGAGGTTGCTGAAAGTCTTCGCACGTCATAGTTCGCATTCGGCATTGCGGCAAATGCCCCCTGTTACAAGTCAGATGGGTTTCTAGATAGCTACAGGGTTCTGTTGAGGCGTGACTCTTTCGAGTTGATTTGCGGTATGATTTATTACAGCTTAAGAATATAAATATAGATACCCAGAACCGGAGAGGCTTTTATACTTACCTCCGGAGCATAGACGAACGGAGTAACAATCAAGATAGAAAAAGTACAGAACAAATCAGAGCTGAAATTGATAATGATATGTAAATAGATGAGAATTCTAAACAATTGATTTTACAATCTTGTATGTATCATCTCTGCATAATCTTCTCTTCTGCTTGAAATGCATGTGATCTGTCAGAGTAGTCAGTGAAGACTGCTCATTCTTCCACTCTGCATGAAATTTTTTGATCAGTTTCTCACAGCCTGAGATCAGATCACACTGTGATTGCTATGTAGACTGCCATGTGATATGGTACTTCAGGAGTGGCTTGCCCTCCCACACACAGATTCAGAAATTCAGAATCTTTTTGACCAGCCACTCCTTCTGTGTCGCACCGGCGTGGTCAACTGAGATTTGAGGTGGACTCTGTGGATGTGGAGAGACGCCGTCGTAGGGTGCGCCAGAATTGCCCACTTTATCCATAGTAAGGGGACGGGGTTTCTGCATGTAGAGGATTAGTGGGAATGCAGAATGGTGATTGAACCTGGGAAGCAGATCTAAAACTTCTCAGGAAACTTCTCTGGGAGTCATTGAGGCTCCACCATCATCCACCATCCCATCTAGCCCATCACCTTGATCAGTGGGTGCCTCATGGGCAGGTAGCATTGGCAGAAAAGTCTTTCCACCTGCAGACTCGCTTGTGAGTTCACCACCATGGCCTATCTCCATCGAACCATCTACCACAATGAGGCCATCTGAAATACAGAAGAGGTTAATGAATTGAATGTATTGTGAGCGAGTCTAGAGACGGACCTCTACTTCCACCCGACTGTCATGTGTGAAGGCCAGCTTCAGTGACACTTTCTACAGCCGTATCTGCCTCGACAGACATACCAAAGCGGCCGCTGGCAAACCCTCTGATTGGTAGCCATAGCCAACGCGAGAATAGAAGGGAGTGGATGGTGAGGAGTTAAAGAAATTGAGGAGGAAAGTAATGTACCTTTGTTGCCTCCAGCACTCTGAACTTGAGGCTTAGACACCACATCACCTCATTTGTAAAACAGCCCCAGCATATTTTTGCTTGAGTTGATATCCATTACAACACTGTTGCTGTCACTGAAAAAGCCACTGCACTTTGAGGTAAAACTGATGTTGCGCTTCTCATCATCTCCATAGTTGTGGAATTGTTTATTTGTAGCAGTGGACATTGATGTATTTGATGAATTGAAATCATTGACATAGAAGAGACTATACAGTGAATCCCAATCATTGTTGTCTGTATTGATACACAAATCTAAATTCTGATTCTGAATGTCTGTTGTCTTTACATTTGAGCTGGTTATTTGACTTTCATGTATCTTAGAAGACTCTTTATTAACTGACTTCTTGCTTTATTGAATCACTCTCCGAAGGCTCAATGTAACAGGCATGCTAGCGATTAACGGACTAGGGAAAGAAAGAGAAAAGAGATCAGAAGGAAAAGTCGTATGAAGGGGGTTCTTATAGAAGAGGAATCGGAATGGAAGAATATCGGAGGTCGCGCAATGGTGGGGCGCGCGGGGGCGGAAGAATGTTAGAGGTTACGCAGAGGAATTGTTAGAGACTACATCATTGCAGAGCGGAAATCGCGAGGAGAGAAGTGTTCATGAGCGCGCGTGAGCACGTGAGCGGGTGAGCGGCAGGGGTTGGTTGCGTAAGTTAACGACTAACAGGTGCTAACCCATCACACTCAAGTTGTTTTGAAAGAGAAGAGAAATCCAACTTTTCAGATCTCCAGATCTAGCGATGATATCTAGCGATGGTATCTAGTGGTGGTATATACTAATAGATATATATTATTTCTATTTACTTCAGTTGTATGAAGTCTGTGTATGATATCTAGATAAAACCTACATCTTTATATTGATGTCTGGGACTAGTAGCTCATGTGGTGGGGCCGGGCGGGTCGTAGATAGTATAGATAGAAGGAAGGGAGCTAGCTAGCAAGCCATATCTATATCAATCAATTTTTACCCATGCTATTTTTCTCAATCAATCATCTTGCATGGAGATCAAATAACTGCCAAGATAACATGCCAAGCAGACTGGCATCCTGGGCAACCGGTGCCCAACACTTGGCTCTTGCACTCGACTTTACCCCACTTAATGGTCACGAGGCGCCAAGAGTGTATGTGACAAGAGCTCGCTCCAAAAAACTGCACATTCAGCACCCAGAGCAGTAATCATCAGAGATAGCCACGGAGGGCGGCATAAGGATGTCGCCTGGGTGCGAAATGACAGAACCTGTGGATGAGCTCAAAGAATCTCTGTCGAGGCAAGACTTCCAATTCCCTTTGATATATCATAGAGAGCTTACCTGACGTTCTTATTAGAATTCTTGGCACGGGACTCTTTTCCGATTTTACCATATTTTCAAGGGTCAGGAGCTATGATGTCCATCGATGTATCATTTGCCCCCGCTCAGATTTCTTCCAAGCAGCATGCGAGGGAGAGTTCAAGGTACGATGTCTGACGATTTTGGTGACTATAGATTATAACTTGTTTAGGAAGCTAAAACCGGAGAGGTACACCTCAACGATGAAGACCCTTCAGTAGTCGAGAAGATGGTGGATTATTTCTACAAACTAGACTACGTTGTTGATGGCTGCTCATTTTGCCAACCCTCCACCGAAGTTTCTGTTGATGAAGCCGAAGAGCAATCAGTTGATCAATATACGTTTGGGCCGGACCTCGAAGAGGAAGTTCCTATGGCCAAAGGCGAAGAACAATCTACGTCTGTTGATCGATACACTTCCGGATCAGATCATAGAGAAGGTCAGAAAGATGCTAGTGGAGATCCTCCATCTTTATTCCATGCTCGGATGTATACCATTGGTGAAAAATATGGGATATCGGGGCTGAAAAGCCTGGCAAAAGAGAAGTTCGAAGCTGCCGCTCGGCATATATGGTGCGGTAGCACGTTTTACTCGGTTGTTCGCTTTATATACGGATCCACAGATGGTGGCTTGAGAGATGTGATATCCAGCCTTGCACATCGGAACGTTGCATCTTTAAAAACACAGCCAGACTTCGCGGAGACGCTGGAGGAGTTCCCCTCTTTCACTCTGGATCTACTATGGGAGATGATGGGAAAGAGTCTTCAGGCGGAGGAAGAGAAAGCGATATTATCTCCAGCTCGTGGCAGTCATGTTCCTGTCTGCTAGTGAGTAGTGCACATGATTCACTTTCTAAACTGGACTTCTCTGCCAAAGGAAGGTTTGGCTAATACCAGGGATAAAGCCCGCATCAACTTAGCCACAGAAGGGGAAGGAGAAGTCATTGCAACCGTTGCAACAGATTCTTTACCAATCGACGGGCGTTATGCCAGCACGATACGGATTATCATTGGTACTGCACAGATTGTCAGCAACCCTTTTCTTCAGTCCAGAACGCCCGGACACATCGCTCTGTATACCACTGATGGAGACAAATTCAAAATATTTAGCGTGTTTTTGGCCTCAAGTTATCAGAACGTACATATTGGCCGTACACTGTCAGTCTGTTGTGTATCTTTTGGCCATTTCATTCCCTAGGCACATCCGTTTCCTAAATCCATAAGTGAGTCGGGTAGTGACAACCTAGGAGTAGACGCCCAAGGTCCTGCCCATACATCAACGAGATGTTTGGAGGCCGCACTGAGATGTCATAGAAATCATCCCTCATGAATGGGTATGTAGTAGGCCCAGAAGTGTTGGTTGTAATTTAATGATGGAACCTGAAAGGTTTCCAGAGAATTCCGTTTACTACAGCTCAGCCACCAAAGCAGCAGCACAATAGACATCATAGGGCATCCTTCTAAATATCAACCACTCAATAGTAACTCCACATGGTCTACCACACCCATGGCGGCGATCGATGCCACGACGGTTATTTTTCAGACCCACTTTTTTTAAACCACATCCAACTTTTAATAAACCACGTTCAACTGTAACCCGTGATGCTGTCCCTTCTGAAGTAAATTTTGATATTCCTCAGTCAGAACTTGAACTCTCTCAATCAATCAAACACTTCATGCTTTTTGGAGAACAATGATTAACTAAGTCAGACAAGCTTTATAGTCTCAGCAGAAGCTACACTCAATACTTCCTTCACTCAACAGATACATGTCTTGAAGCAGCCAAGAAAGCAGAAATAGTGTGTTGATGTTGTGTTTAAGATAAGAATGAATTATTATCATTTGAATTGCATGTGCTATATCAACTTGATTCAGAATATCTCCAGAATATCTTTATATGCCTTTCTGTAAGCACATTACCCATAAACATCATCACGTATTGCGTAGCCGTCTGGATCCCCCGCCATGGACTCGCCATGAAAACCGTGTGATCGTTTTCTGTTTTAGTACCGTAAAAGTTCGCGTCTAGGAGCCCATAAAGCACTCCTTAGAGCCGGAACAGGTCTCTTGATGATCTGACCCAGGAACTGTAACTCCAGGAACTCTCCCTGAGAATGTGACGCCTAGATCATAGAATGAGTGAATGCTAGGAACGCGCCAATGGTTCATTTTCAGTCCAAAAACTAATGGAATGTGAGTTCTTCATATGCCGAGACGATGATCAACCGCCGTGTCAAAGGGTTATATGTACATGTATCTTTAACTTTATAGATGATAGATGATTCTGAATATCATGGCGCTGTTTGTTATGGATTTCTAACAATACAGTAACTGTAGGGAATAGCAGGCCTCATTGGAATCCTCCAACAAAATTTTTGAAAACCCAAGAAAGCGGGATTATTACAAAACCAAATAGCAATGAAGGGAGTAAGTCAGCATAGAGAACAGCAAGCGCGCATCAGAAGGGGTATGTTATGGGAAATACTGCTGCATGGACACCTCACTCCAAGAGACAGAATTCTTCTCCGGCTTTTGCCAGCACCAGAACAGGATCCAGCCAAGTTCGTTTTTTTTTTTTTTTGTTGAAGATAGCATCTTTGGAATATATTGCACTTTTCACGGGGATAACAAAACTGGATTCCATCCTTGACTTGTCAGCACCAATCGACGGTTGTGCCCTGGCTTAAAGCTTTTTCGCGTGCTTGTTAGCGGGGATCATGGGTGGAAGCGATGATGTAAGAGGGGAAAAGTTAACTAACTAGTTAGTTAAGTTACTTGACGCATGATTGCTACTAGTGCTAATATTCATTCATTGAAATAAAACAACTACACATATAAACAAATTCCACTGCAAACAGTTCTATGCTTAAAGTTCCATGGGCTTTCAAATTTGTTATAAAGATAAAGTTTTTTTTCCGCAAGTTGACTTTTGCTCGCATCCCCTTTGTGTTGCTGCTTGCTTGTTGTATCCGATGGCTGGAATTACCCGCGATTCTGTTCTCTGTAGAGACCTCTCACGATATTATCTGCTGTACTTACCTACATAAACACCTAGGCAAAATTGATATGCTATATCCTTCTGCAACCTCTTCCTATTTCCTTTCTCATTTTTCTCGTCTTGCAGCTTTCTTACCCTTTCATTTAATTGATCCTTCCATCGTCACAATCGTGAACTCGTTTCATTGAAAAAGTCAGTTATAAACAAACGCACATTTCCGATTACAACAAAGATGGCTCCTCCAAGTGTTCTGATGGTGAGGCTGTTGCTTTCCCCAATCTCTGAGTAAATCGATTGAAGGAGGAAATTTTCTGACTACAGATATACCGTTTCGCAGGTGGGAACGGGAGAATACACCACTGGTTTTGTGGACGGGCACGCATCCGGTTCAGACAAGAAAGTTGGTGTTGTGGGCCTGACCCTTTTCGATCTGCGCAGGAGAGGTAAAGTTGGTAATTTGAGCATGGTAGGAGTGTCCGGGTCCAAGTTTCCCGCTATTAGTGAGTGAACTTTCATATATGGATTCCTTCATTCAGCTGTTTCTATATCAAACTCAGGGGAGAGGGGGTGATAAATATCGTTCACCAATCAGCTCCTAAAAACGCGTGGAACAGAACAACACCTCCAGAAAAACATCTCCCAGGTTTATAACAACCTAGATGTCTCCTTTCAATCATTTCCAGCAGACGACCAAGTGGACCCAGAGGCCTACAAAACCGCCATAGATGCTCTACCCCAGGGTTCCGCAATCACAATCTTCACCCCCGACACCACCCATTATCCCATCGCCTTGTACGCCATCCAGCGCAAGATCCACGTCTTGATCACCAAGCCCGCTACAAAGCTGTTGAAAGACCATCTCCACCTCCTCGACGAATCGCGCAAGCACGGCGTCCTCGTCTTCGTCGAGCACCACAAACGCTTCGATCCAGCTTACTCCGATGCACGCGCCAAGGCACGCACCCTGGGCGATTTCAACTACTTTTACAGCTACATGAGCCAGCCCAAAAGTCAGCTCGAGACGTTCAAGACCTGGGCGGGCCGCGATAGCGATATCTCCTATTATCTGAATTCGCATCATGTGGATATCTGTGAGAGTATGGTGCCGGATTATGCACCGGTGAAGGTGACCGCAATGGCGTCGAAGGGTGTCGCGGTGGAGCTGGGTTGTGTGCCGGAGACGGAGGATACGATTACCTTATTAGTGGAGTGGAGGAAGAAGGGCGAGCCGAGCAAGATTGCTACGGGGGTCTATACTGCCAGTTGGACGGCGCCACAAAAGGCTGGGGTTCATTCGAATCAGTATTTCCATTGTAAGTACGGGTTCAGGCGAATGATTTTGATTTCTTGTTCCCCGCCATCCTATTCCTCGCCCAATCCTATATATTTATCATAAGCCTTTTGGGAAGGGGGTTTTGCAATTGGTGAGAACTAACACCATCTGGAAACTTCAGGGATGGGCTCGAGAGGCGAAATCCGAATCGACCAAGCCAAGCGTGGCTATGATGTGACAGATGATAGCCAAGCTAACGTCGCCTGGATAAACCCGTAAGTTGCACATATTCTACTCCGCCCCGAAAACACACACTCGCGCTTGAAACATCCCCTGCCTCCAATCAACAAGCGAAAAAAGAATATTGTGCAGCGCCCCAGAGCCAACCTCATCAGACAGAACAGCACAAGAAAGCTCTTTTTCTTTTTCTTTTTCTTTTTCTTTTTCTTTTTCTTTTTCTTTTTCTTTTTCTTTTTCTTTTTCTTTTTTCAAGTCTTTTAAACTAAAGTGACTCATTTCTTGCTGACGCCCCTTCGCAGGTTTTACATGCGCTATGCCCCTGATGAAAAAGGCAACTTCGGCGGTCAGACAGGCTACGGCTATATCAGCTTTGAGAAGTTTGTTGATGCCGTAAGCGCCTTGAACGACGGACGCGTGACGCTCGAAGAGCTGGATAATCGTGGATTACCAACCATTAAGAATACGATCGTCACCACTGCAATTTTGGAGGCAGGGAGAGTCTCGCTAGATGAGAAGAGGGCGGTTGAGATCGAAAGATTGGGGGAATCTTGGCGATTGAAATAACGAATGAAATGTTGCTGGTAGGGCGAAAACATGTCTTAAGAGGAAGGGAAGATATATCACGTACCATGCTCGTTTGATAATCTCCTTCCATGCTTCACTTATTATCTGCTGTTTTTGGATTCGTTCTTGGAAGTTTTTCTTGCTGGGAGTAGAATGACGTGCGGGGAGATTATATTTCATTGATTTCGCGCAAGTAAGGGATAAAATGAATAGAAACAATAGCTTTAATATAGCCAAAAAATAAAGGATAAAAAAAAGGAAGAAATAAAGAAAAAAAGGGGAGATTGAGCGAGAGAGAAAAGCTAAACTTACAAGATTGCTAGGTAGCCGTTAGGTAGCCGTTAACATGCGACAGCCAGCCGTCGAAACGTGAGACGTGACTGTACCGTTATTGCAATGCATTTTTGAATTTAGAACGGCAAACCGCGATCTGGAAAGGTGTTTTTTTTTCTTTTTCAACGCTTGCAAGCTATTCAGAAAATGGCTTGCGAGGTGGGTGGTATTAAATCACACAAATCTATAATTCATGTGGCTCTTATCCCGTGTTTCTATGAAACACGAGTTTTATAATGCAACCGGACATTATACGTCCGAGGGCAGTGTTAACGTAGCTGAGCAAATTCTGAAGAAATAAAAGCAGGTTAGTTGGGAGTACACAATGGATGATTTACTGTATTTGAAGTGATGTGTGCTCGTGGGGGATTAGCTTACACTCAACCACATAAGTAGAGATCCAATAATATAATTATATTTGGATCTTGCTTTCGTTTGCTTTTTATATATGATACGCATCAGTTCTTAGTCATATATAACGCATCGCAGCTGATACATGCGTTGACTTACGTGCCGAAAAGACAGCCAAAGTTCTTTTATTTCTCTTTTCTTTTATTTTTTCGGTTTAGACTTGCTGCAAATTGTAAATGTAAGACTCGACGTTTTAGAGAACGTAATGGATCTTGGACTAACAGCTCAAGATAGAAAATATCTCTCTGGAATTGTGCAAAGTCGCATTAGCTATCTGACAAGATCACGATTTTGAGAGGTCTCAATAGAACTCACTAGCCAGTCGAACATGAACACGTACAGGGGAATCTTGAGGCGCGCAATTGGTTTTGTCCGAGAAGAATTAGTTCGACAGCCTCCAAAATAATCTCGATATGGTCATCTGAATTAACATTTTCAAAACGAAGGAGTTAAACCTCAATCGTAGCGTAGCTCCTTTAATGTTACTGGAAGGTATATCAGTTCTCCTTCAGGAACGCCAGGTACTGATAGGATAGTAGACACGACAGGAGAACAAATAGCGATGAGATAGAAGCGAAAGGAAAGCATAACTCAGCAAAGAGGCAGGAATTACCAGGGAAAGATTTCGGGTCCAAGAGAATATTAGGTCTGAGGGAATATTCGCGGTTATGCCTCGAACTGAGCCAGCGGCACAGCGATCAGTTGTTGACTTCAGGCCAAACGGTGCGATTACGTACGCTTTCATCCTGGGAGTCCTAAAAAGTGAATTAGTTCTTGGGACATGGCGGATATAAGAACCACGAGGAATCAAATCTTGGTGGAGGTTTGATGTGGTCATGATGAGCTGGCTTGAAATATCACGCTGTGCAATGAACGCCACAGTCAAAGCCACAGATTGACACAGGGTGGTCCGCCACAACGCCACCGCGGCTGCCGGATTTGTGACGTTTGCCAAGTCGACGTCATTGCTCAGCTTGCCATGCTATTCCCCAGGAGATGTGATGCTATCTTTTGCTGGAGTTTTGTTCTGACTCTCGCAGTGTGGAAACTCCTACACCAAGAGATTTGATCCCGCATCAGAACATCCCCCGCTTCTGGGGCCAGTATCCGAAACACTGCGGATATTTGCTAATTCTGTGTGTGGGACTAACCCCCCCCAAGCTTTTCGTTTTACTCAAACCCTCTTCATTAAGGGTGTCAAGGTGTTGGCCATTTTTCAAAAACGAGGTTCGTCTTCACGCATTATTATCGGGAGGATTTGTGACTGAGGGAGGAATATTTACTATGTAAATATTTTTACTGATGAAGCGCTTTTTGCACTTGCTTTTCGAAAGTTCTTGAGTGGCCTTCTGCGGGATTAGCTCACAAAAAGTTCCATCAACGGGATGCGTTACATATCATATCTTTAGCGGCTGTGCCTCTCCGCCTACGTCAACAGTTGGTAAAATCCCAGCATCACAGCAGTTGACAACAACTGGCCAAGCAAGGTTCAAAGCACTGACAGTGTACCTATGGGGGTTTGCAAGGAAACCAAGACCACGACTTTATAGTACCAGTTTCGACAGGAATGAGCGGAGTTTCAGAGCACAAATGACACCCGAAGCGGGGGCTCTTCCCCTCTGAAGAACACTGGGTTTGGGATTTGAAAGAAAGGCCAGTAAATGGAAATTCATTCCATCACACTCCGCACAATGACTTAAAAAATGACCAAGCTCTCTTTCCCCACCTCCCACACTGAGTTGATCTGTTGAGATTACCCGCACTACGCAGTAGAGCTAGTTACCAAATACCCTGCATATCCTGTTCCGGCTAATTTCACTGAGGAGACGTGAAGAGTTGACGAATTGATATTCCTCCCGCCAAGAAGGGCGGTGTAACATAATTACCAAGCGTGGACGAAAAGATGGTTATATCCGATAGGAGGACTCAGCGCTCATCATAAGTAAGCTATGAGAATCTATCCGCCTGAAACGTGCGTACGGAAAAGTAGATATGTTTATCTGGATGGGGAATCCACTGCTGTAAGTGCCCAAACAGTTCGTCCAAGGGCAAGACCAGTGAGTTTTCGAGCATATACAGAGTTCGCTGATCTCAGTCGCTCTGCTGGAACTTGGAAGGTAGCATCACGCCTTGCCGCAGTCAGTAAGGAGCCCCAACGGTGCCAGTCGGCGAGACAGAATACGAGCTGAAGCGAGAGCTTGGGGAAGCATCAGGGAGCCTTGGAAGTTGGAAGCTTCCCCCAAGATCTACCAAAGTTCGGTTGTGCAGAGGTCTTCTTCGCCCTCTCTTGTAGCAAGGTGAAATGTTTTATGTGCATGTACGTACTACTGGGAAAGATCCCAAGCTTGGTTAGCTTTATACACTAGTACTATTTTGGATTAGTGGCTAATCCGCTGGCAAATCAACCGCCGTTCGATTGGCGGGCAGTGATTGGCCAGGCGCCCAAGCTCGGGAAGTTACCACCAGCCAATCATGGCAGCCAAATAACCCCCTGGACCACAGGGCAGCGGCTCTCTTGTGAGCGGCCAATATTTTGTCCTCCTGAAGAGCTTGTGGAGGGACACTGATCAAACATGGGCTGCGGCGCCTGTATTGCGACGTTTGCGGTGTCAGCCGGGTGGGCGAATGGCCCCGCTGCCTCGTACCGCTCCCACCTGGCTTTGGTTGGCTCGGGCTTGGTTGTTAAGGGGATTCCAAGAAGCACAGCCCCAATGCTCACTTCTTTCGACCACCCCAGTCCAATGCAGGGAGCACAACCCGGGCCAAGCTAGGTAAGAAAATGGTTGGCTGGGCAGGGAGGGACTTCGCCATCGGTCTGGTTTGCCTTTTGTATTTTATAATTGTTATGGGTTCCGCCCGAATAACCATCGTCGACCCTTATCTTCTTTAGATCGTGTTCGTTTCTTTGTTTTACCGTATTCGATCTTCAATCTCTCCTTCTATAACTCCCCAGCTCCTCCCTGAAGGAACATATCCTTTTTCTTCGCCTCTGGGTTTCCCAGCTATTGCCCGATGGCGAACAACAATAACAAATTGCTGGCTCCTCCAACCTTCATAAATACTTCGGTAGGCTGGCAGCCCAACCTCAAGATTTCTAAGTGTGAATGAAAACCTGACATCTAGTCAAAGATATCCGACTCATCAACATCGGATTCGAGATGTAGCCATGAGGACGCTATCTCGATAGATCAGCCCACACCTCGGCACAACGATGGCTCACTGCTTATCCCGAACAGCCCATGTTCCGTTGATGGAGAGACTCTCCGTTCGCGCTCTGGCTCATTTCTTTCAAATGTTGAGACTCTGAGATCAAGGGCTGGGTCTACAGCTGCCTTGCACTTAGAGAAAAACGGAGCTGACTACGATGACGTGCCATTATCAGAAGCTCTGGAACCAGATCAGAGAAACATCAAAGACTTTCAAGTGGAAAATAATCCGTTCGCATTTTCGCCTGGTCAATTGAATAAGATGCTAAATCCTAAGTCCCTCAAAGCATTCGTAGCACTTGGAGGCTTACAGGGTTTGGAGCGTGGGCTACGAACGGATTTGGTATCGGGGTTGTCGATCGATGAAAGCAGGTTAGAAGGAACCGTTTCTTTTGAAGAGGCCACCAAACGATCTTATTCGGAGAAATATTCGCAGACGAAGCTCGAAATGATGAAAATGCCCACAGAAACTGGCTTTTCGACACAATCGCAGTTTATCGATCGGGTGCGGGTTTTTCAGTCCAATAAACTACCAGAAAGAAAAGCAGATGGGTTCTTGATTCTTCTGTGGAGAGCTTATAACGACAAAATCATTATCCTGCTCACCATTGCCGCCGTGGTCTCCCTTTCCCTAGGCCTTTACGAGACGTTTAGTGGGGGATCGCAGGTTGATTGGATCGAAGGTGTTGCCATTTGCGTTGCTATCCTGATTGTCACTATCGTCACGGCAGCGAATGACTGGCAGAAGGAAAGACAGTTCGTTCAACTGAACAAGAGGGTTCGTATCCTTTAACTTGCTTATCTCCAGTGTGTATAGTGTATTTTAAATGGCTCTCGACTGACAAACCCGCAGAAAGACGACCGCCAGGTCAAAGTGATCCGTTCAGGGAAATCAATCATGGTCTCCATTCACACTATCACAGTGGGCGATATCCTCCACATGGAGCCAGGTGATGCGATCCCGGCGGATGGTGTTTTCCTTACCGGCCATGGTGTCAAATGCGATGAATCATCCGCTACTGGAGAATCGGACCAAATGAAGAAAACACCTGGCCACGAGGTGTGGCAACGCATCATGGATGGCACATCTACGAAAAAACTCGATCCCTTTATTATTTCTGGAAGCAAAGTCATTGAAGGAGTTGGCACTTATCTCGTCACCAGCGTTGGGCCAAATTCTACTTACGGCAAAATTATGATATCGCTGCAAACCCCGAACGATCCCACCCCTCTCCAAGTGAAGCTTGGAAAACTTGCGAATTGGATAGGAGGTCTTGGAACTGCGTACGTGCTGCTATATAATCATCCTCCGTTCTTTGACCATGAGGATATCGCTCACCAATTTTTATAGTGCGGCTGTTATTTTGTTCACAATCCTTCTCATTCGCTTCCTTGTCCAACTCCCTGATAATCCTGGGAATGCGGCACGCAAAGGCGAAGACTTCCTGCATATTTTAATCGTTGCAGTCACTGTTATTGTCGTTGCGATTCCAGGTAAGCTCTCACCGATTGCTGATCAAACCCAAATCAGAAAGCAAATTTCTAATACTCGATTATTAGAGGGTCTTCCCTTGGCTGTCACCTTAGCCCTGGCATTCGCCACCAAGCGCATGGTTAATGAAAATAACCTTGTCCGCATCCTTCGTGCCTGCGAAACAATGGGAAATGCAACTGTTATTTGCTCAGACAAGACTGGTACTCTCACTCAAAACAAAATGACTGTTGTGGCAGGAACTGTCGGTATCGACACTAGTTTCAACCAGATTTCAGATGATGGTGAAGGATTTTCAAACATGGCAGAGAAGCTCAAGAGCCTTCCCCCT
This sequence comes from Histoplasma capsulatum G186AR, assembly GCF_000150115.1. Lineage (NCBI taxonomy): Eukaryota > Fungi > Ascomycota > Eurotiomycetes > Onygenales > Ajellomycetaceae > Histoplasma > Histoplasma capsulatum. Next base: position 85,522 of record NW_025544812.1, on the reverse strand, counting down.
ATAATTAGGGATCTTCTCCATAAAAGCATTGCTCTCAATTCGACCGCGTTCGAAGGTGAAGAAAATGAGCAGCGAGTGTTCATTGGAAGCAAAACAGAGGTTGCAATGCTCAACCTCGCGAAGAATTATCTTGGGTTGCTGAATGTAGCTGAGGAACGTTCTAATGCTGGGATTGCTCAGCTCATTCCGTTCGACTCTACACGCAAGTGTATGGGTGTCGTCGTCCGCCAGCCATCCGGAAAATACCGTCTTCACGTCAAGGGTGCCGCGGAAATTTTACTCGGTAAATCCAGTGAGATAATCTCTATCACCTCGGGTGGCCAATATACTTCAGAGGCACTCTCGGAGACCTCGCGAGATATGATTCTCGAAACTATCGACACTTACTCGAAGCGATCTCTCCGCAACATTGGCATGGTATACAAAGATTTCGAATCATGGCCACCAGCGGGTGCGAAGACTATGGAAGACGACCGTACCATAGCTGATTTTGATGACATCTTTCATGGCATGACCTGGATTGGTGTTGTGGGCATTCAAGACCCTCTGAGGCCGGAGGTTCCGACTGCTATTCAGAAGTGCAATATGGCCGGAGTTTCCGTGAAAATGGTCACAGGTTTGTATTTCACCTTCATTACTTAAGACAGGTTTCGTGGATTGGTCATCAGAAACTAATATTGGTGATCCTGGATTGTAGGCGACAATATTACGACGGCCATTGCTATCGCCACTGAGTGCGGCATCAAAACGCCAGAAGGCATCGCGATGGAAGGACCAAGGTTTCGACAACTCTCGGATGAGGAAATGGACAAAATCCTTCCCAACCTGCAAGTCCTCGCTCGCTCTTCTCCAGAAGACAAGCGAATCCTAGTTGCGCGCCTAAAACATCTCGGGGAGACTGTTGCTGTTACTGGTGATGGAACCAACGACGGACCAGCGCTCAAGACTGCTGATGTGGGATTTTCCATGGGCATTGCAGGTACAGAGGTTGCCAAAGAAGCCAGTTCGATCATTCTGTTGGACGACAACTTTAAGTCTATTGTTACTGCCATCTCCTGGGGGCGAGCGGTAAATGACGCAGTTGCGAAGTTCCTTCAGTTCCAAATTACCGTCAACATTACTGCCGTCTGTCTGACATTCGTGTCTTCCGTCTCAAACAGCAATAACGAGAGTGTGTTGAAACCGGTACAATTGCTATGGGTTAATCTCATTATGGATACCTTCGCCGCGTTGGCACTTGCTACTGATGCCCCCACAGAGAAAATCCTCGATCGAAAACCAACCCCCAAATCTGCACCTTTGTTCACAATAACAATGTGGAAGATGATCATCGGACAAACCATCTACCAACTAGTCGTGACCTACACCCTCTACTTCGGCGGCGCCCGCATCCTCAACTATGACATTAGTAACCCGATTGTTAAGGCGGAGCTCAACACAATTGTCTTCAACACCTTTGTCTGGATGCAGATCTTCAACGAATTCAACAACCGCCGCCTCGACAATAAGATCAATATCTTCGAGGGAATTCTCAAAAACTACTACTTCATCGGCATTAATTTCCTCATGTTCGCGGGACAAATCTTGATCATCTTCGTTGGCGGATCCGCACTCTCCGTGCGGCCCATCGATGGCATCCAATGGCTCATTTGCATCCTCTGCTCTATTATGTGCATACCCTTTGCTGTCCTGATCCGCTGCTTCCCTGACCCGTGGTTCCAGGTTATTTTCGATGCTGCCGTGAGCATCATATCCGCCATCTGGAACCCTATTAGCAAGGGGCTTAGTCTTACATTTTCTCCGGTCAGGAAGGGATTCCGTGCCATTTGTCGCTTCTCCTCACGGATGTTGTCCAAGACATCGGGACGAGGGGCTCCGGCCGCTGAAACGGAGAAGGACGAGGAGGCTGCTGCAGGTTCAGAAGTCAAAGTCCCTCCGACGGCCGCGTCGAATGTCACTGTTCCTGCAATTACATTGTCTGGCACCTAAGCTCTCATTTATTCGCTCTGCTTGATTTAGGATGCTATGCGGTGTGTTTTTCTTTAGTGCGACTTGTATCATTATTAATATTCCCATTTCCTTCCCTGCGCGAGATATATCTTCTGCATAGCGACGGCGTTCCTGGGATTCCTTGACATTTTTGGCGTTTTTGGTTAAACATTGATCATAGGCATTTTTTGCAAGGCGGCAGTCCAAAAGTCCATTGAACAGGATAAGGGACATTTTTATGCATAGTACAAAAATACCATCATTAGTAGATGAAATGAAACGAAAACGAAATGTTGAGATTCAACATGCTGATATTGATTACAATCATGCATATTGTTATCATCGAAAATCGTCTTCTCCTTGAAACATTGATAACGCGTAGGATCAGCGGGCTCTGGTTTTGCCAGTGCTTGGCACGACATGAGCCTCCACCCGCCGCTGACATAACTGCCTTCCCTCCCGCATTGTTAACTCGACATATCAACCCGACATTATTATCCCACGAAAAACCAATACCTCTCCCAATTTGATCAATAATATCATTACCTCCTCAACGTAGTACGAAGCAATTCAGCTGACCACCATCGCGGTGGAAACCACTCAACACGTCCCCCGCAGATCCAGCCCCCGAAAGAACCCCAGCCTAAACCCCATACACCACTACCAACGGCACAATGTCCCTCATAAACTACCGCACCGTCGACGTCGACAGTATCGACCCAGAATCCTCCGTAAATTTTCCCCTAGAGACCCTTGTACCAAGCAACTGCCCTCCACCCACAAACTCCAGCGCGGCGGCGAGCATCGGTTCGCAAGTCCGCCAAATGCTCCGGTCCGGCGACTTGGAGGGGGTCATGCGCTATGTACTGGACACAGCGCCGTTAGGTGGTGATGATAGAGCGAAAGAGGTCCATCTAGCTACCGTTGTGGAGGTCCTGGCGGGGATAAGACAGGGGGAGATGACGAGGGTGCTTGAGGGCGTTTGCTCTGGGGAGGGTGGAGCGGAGAGAGGGGATTGTTTGATGAAGTACTTGTGAGTTGCTATTCGTAGTTTTCGTTTTAGGTTATAAAGTTCTTTCTCTGTTGGAGTTCGCGGAGTTATATGATATGCATAGGCCCCAAAAGCGTTCTATATTCACAACGCTAACTGTTTATACGTAACGATAGATATAAAGGGATGGCTGCGCAGTCATCTGGGAGCCTCTCGCCGTCAAAGAAATCATCACTGTCTCCGCAAAGTACGGGCTTTTCGCAAATACAGGCGCGGAATATTGGGGAAGGAGGTGGAGGTCAACAAATGAGCGTGTTGCTGAGTTGGCATGAGAAATTGGTTGATATTGTTGGAGTCGGATCCATTGTTCGGGTCATGACGGATCGAAGGACGGTTTGAAAGAAATAACAGACAGAAAATTTTATTCTAAATAGACGATCATGGGTGTGATTTTGCTATTACTGTTACAGCGGGTATCATACAAAACTGTTCTTTGGCCAACTAGCACTTCTAATATCGATCTCAATGCGGAGCATCACTGTTCGCTCGCAGGATTTCCCTTTATCAGCCAGTTATCCAAGATAAAGAAACCAGTCGAAGGAAAAGCGAAGCGTGCTTCATTTCACCGCTGTTCGAAATCCCCTCCACCCAGTATATCCTTCAGATTCACCTCCCCACTCCCACGGGCCAACGGCTGCCTCTGTCCTGCTCCTTCTTTCCACCCAATCATATATATCAACCTGAACGTAGCAGGAATCCCTTCTCTTCCCTCTTCCCCATGTAGCTCCCTATATATTGCTTCGCAAGCTAACAAAACATCCCTTGATATCGGTCCCGCCTCACGTCGCAGAATAGCATTACTCTCCCCCATTGCCTGTAAATCAGTCATCAAGGCAAACGTATTTGGATACTCCACCACAATATCCTCCACATCAACCGTAAGTAGCTTAAAGCCAGCTTTCCCTAGCAATCCCCCGACATCCCGGACGTCAGCCAAGGGTGAGATATGCGGGCTCACGCCTCCGCGCCGTTCAAGGTCTGCTAGCTGCAAAGACGTGCGTAGTTCGAAGAGTGTATCGCCGCCAAACATTGCGGCGATGAAAGGGCTGTCTGGTTTTAAGATATGGTTTATTTGTGTCAGGAGAGAGGGGAGATCGTTTATCCAATGGATGGAGAGGGAGGAGAGGATCGCGTCGAAGGTGTTGGGTCCAAAAGGGAGGGATTCTAAAGTGGGAACCACTTGGCGTGTAATTTTCAGCCGCGAATTGAATGGGAGATCTTCATCACGGTATAGGAGGGATGGGGATTCGTCGATGCACGTTAGCGTTGAAATTCGACTTCCGACAGTAGTATGTGGTGATAACACTGCCGCTTCAGAAGCATTTTGCTCCTGTGCCTGTTTATTTTCATCTCTGGGTTCCTGCTCTGGAGGAGGGATTGGCTGCGTGAGTGCTTTCGCGATATTACAACTGTTTGCGCCCAGATCTAAAACATTTGGGAATTGGCGGTTGATATCCTGACCAAACAATATAAACATTAGCTATTGGAAAATCTCCCTCAAGCATATAGCAATTTACGGCGTAAAGCTTGCTGTTGGGATGTAAAGAATAGTTTCCTTACAAGTAACCGCTCACTCAGGCGAAATGCGACCTCATCTTTAAGATAGTCAACCTTGCGACCAAGCTTGATATTTCTCCCCGCCCGCTCCTTCTGCAGGAGTTTCGTCCTCCGGTTGAATACCTCTAGGGTTGGTGCCCCTGGAGCCTGTACCGCGTAGCTTCTCGTAGTTTCGCATAATTGCTGCCGAAAAAGAGGAGACTTCGGAAGCGTTGGACGTAACAGCATTGGGTTATGAAATTGATCCTCCAGGCGCAGATGAGTGAGATGCACGAATAGAGCTTATATAAAAGAGGACATAAGGGTAGATATGCATATGCAGAATATGGCTACATGCAATTAATGTAAACAACGAGGAGAAATGAAAGAAAGATGGTTTCTTTGACAGCGATCCTCTTTTGGTGGTGGTGGTGGTGGTGGTGTTGATGGTGAAGGCGTTCGTTCAGCGGCAGAAACCATCGTAAAGTCACCACAGAAGCACACCTTCCAGCCTGCAAAAACCAGAGCGCGGGGGAAACAACAATACCACCAATGGTCCTTCGACTTCATTAACAGGAATCATATATTGGCCCTCACTTGGCGCAGACTCCTAAAATCCACCTTCCCTAGGTTGCACCCGTTTATTCGTTCAACTTTTGCGGACACGGAATCATATCGTACTGAGGGCCTCCCTCCCCCTTCATCTCAATATTGAAAAAGCGGGAAACGCAGCCATCAATAAATGGATGGGGACCCTTGGATATACACGCGTAATATTTCAATTGGAATCGACCACACCTGTTTTGCGCCAGGAAGAGACCCATGCCATAACCGAACTTCCTCTTGAACAACTTCGCCAGTGCTAGCACCATTGTGGTCTCCCTCAGGCATGAGAGTGAAATTGCCGGGTGTTGCCAGAAGATTTGTATTTCGAACTGCTATATAATGGCTCGTCCCTTTCCTTACACGTTTATATCGTGTCCATGCGCAGACACATCGAGCGCTCCTGGTCTTCCAACGAACAGGCTCTCAAAGGACCTTTCAAATATCACACTTAGTGGTCAACAGCAAGACCCCGATAGCGATGATGAGGAGAGGACCTTCGATCCCAGATCACCTCGGGCGAATTACTCTCTTTACCCCCCTGAACATCTATTGTACTGCGAGGATTGCCATCAGATAAAATGTCCAAGATGCATAACGGAAGAAATAGTGTGCTGGTACTGCCCAAATTGCTTGTTTGAAACACCAAGCAGTATGGTAAGGAGCGAAGGGAACAGGTACGAATCCCTTCGAGCCAGGAAAATAAATTCAGAATGAACTTGAAACTAAGGAAAGATATACAGGTGTGCGCGCAATTGCTTTAACTGTCCAATATGTACCTCACCCCTATCCGTTACAACTCTTGGGAGCGCCGACAATGGAGCCCAGAACGGACCTTGGGTACTCTCATGCGGATACTGCATGTGGACAACGCTTGATATTGGAATCAAATTCGATAAGCCAACCAACATTCGTGCTCAGCTTACTTCATTAAAGAATAGCCAGAGCCGTACCTCCTCTGAAGTTAAATCTCCGTTGGCAAACCCCATCTCTCCAGACGACTTGACAACTCCTGCTTTTCATGATGAAAAGTCAGCTGGGGCTCCTTTCTCAGAGGAAAGGCCAGTAACGGTAGACCTGGAGTCCCGTTTCTCTGCTCTAAAATCGTTTTATAGAACCCAGTTAACGGAAACATCCGCCTCTCCTACAGATCCCTTGATTGGACCTGAACTAGGAGGTTTCTATTCTTCACCCAGTGCATTAAATCGCATAATGTCTCTCTACACTACAGGAATCGGCAATCTCCATGGTGCTGCCAGCAAGAAGCCTCAGTCAAAACCACCACTCATGCGCGAAGCCCTCACGCCAGCAGAAGGGCTTCATATACCTGACCCCAACACTGAACTAGCAATCATTCGAAAAATGGCATCCTCGGACTGTGGCTGGGATGGCCTTGCTTCTGTGGAGCAAAAGGTCTCCCAACCTCCCTCTACAAAATTCGTCGATGAACTCCGTCCCCTCCCCATCCTCCTTCGAACTAAGAGATCAAAACGCTGCAAAGCGTGCAAGCACATCCTCGTCAAACCTGAATTTAAACCACAATCAACCCGCTTCCGGATCCGTTTGATAGCCCTGAGCTACATTCCACTTATTACCATGCGCCCTTTGCCTCCATTCCCGGCCAGCTCTCCCCCGATAAACCTCGACGCCCTCGAGCCCCGTAGGCCTGTCCAATTCCTCATAACCCTCAAAAACCACATGTTTGATTCCATCCGCGTCACCCTAGCTACGCCATCAGTAACCCCAGGTCTCGTCGCCTCCAAAGTCACGATGCTCTGCCCGCAATTTGAAGTAGGTGCTAACAGTGACGTCTGGGACGAAGCGTTGGCATCATCAGGAGCGCAAGACCCGCGTTCTTCCAGATCAGGACTGGATAAAGTCGCTGAAGCAGGAAAGATATGGGACAAGGGAAGGAACTGGACGACTGTGGCGATGGAGGTTGTGCCAGGGTCACTTCCAGGAGGTGGGGAAGGTGGTGAGGATGATGAGACTAGAATTGAAGACGACGAGGATGTCATTGAGATTCCGGTGTTTGTACGGGTGGAGTGGGAGGCCGAAGGGGGTGCAGAGGAACTCGCTATTAGACCTGATACGAGGAAACAACAGGAGGCGGAGATGGTGAAGAGAGAACTTGCCTATTGGATGGTGCTGGGGATTGGTAGGATTACACGAGGTGGATATGAGAATCGCGGTTAGCTGCATTTGGTTTCAGATAAATTTCAAGTTCGCAGACCGCCTTTGGCTTTCCTATTTCTAACCTTTCTACATTCTACCCTTACTCGAGACTTGCTACGGAGAATATCTAACTGCCCTCTCTTAGGTCATCCGTTCATACTAACAAAATCTATCACTTTCTCAGACCGATCACCTACTCAAACACTTCTCCACTTTAAGACATGTCTCTACTTTAATAATCAAAATGTCAATAATAAAAGATATTTATACTTCTATGAAACCGAATAATGTTCGATTTAATTACGCGATAGAATAGTGATAAGATGTTAACTACAGCTCTGGTTATCCAGCTTGCTTCCAGTTATTGTTTTCCAGAGAGATAGAATCTCTTCGCAGGAAGAGATGTGCCCACTAGGACTGGATACATGCTCCCCCATACCTCCACAGAAGGCTCATCAGGTCCATGCCTGATCTTGGTGTATACCATCCTGCTTAAGCCTGTTTTCTAGGGGGGTGTCTTAAGACACGTCAGTGCATTTCCCTCAGCTCAGAGAGGCTCTGATGTGGGTTTTAGTTGCATTAGAACTAGAGCTCTCATTATCCATCTATCTAGAAGGGAATTTAACTACCAATTTATATCTGATAGATAGATACTAGTACTAGTATCTAACTTTTGTGCAATAAACTCTTGCTTATCAAAGAGATGCTGATTTTGGTGGTAGATTTTCTACATTATTGTGGTTAAAAAAAAGGATTTTCCTCGAATATAAAAGGGGAGTGTCTGGGGGTTGGTGGGTTACGTTGGTTATCTTCTATTTTTTGGGTACGGTACGAGTACCTGTCTCGCGGGGATTTACCAGCCCTACAATGCCATATTTATATTTGTTATCCGTTTTTACCCTCTACTCCACGCCGCAAGCCTTTCGCCCTACCGCAGCAGCAATATTGTCAACAAGAGCGAAGGTACGGAAATTTGTAGCAAGGACAGGAACACCTCCTTTCCATTCATGTCTTTTCCTCAAATTCCTCAGGATTCGTCGATGTATTTTCCGTACAGTGAAAGAAGCTCATTTATGCAGACAAACACGCGGAGAGAGATATGATAAGAGAGGCAGATTAAAAACATGAAATATAGAAGGAACAAAAGAGAACAAAAAGAAAACATGACATAAAATTTTGCTAAGATTGCGGAAACCCCATCGCTTCGTTTCCCATAAAAAAAACGACAAAATTTCCGAACCTATTAATTTTATTTCATTGCCCCCATTCCTTCCTCCATGACCGGAGAAAAAGAAGGAAGCGGGCAACAAATACGGCCCAACGCTCCACCACGACCTTGTTCCCCAGACCTTTTTTACCCGCAGTTACATTCCGTTTATAGAACCAAGCACGAGAAATGAAAAGAAGAAAATTTGCGTTTAACATTTTATTTTCTTTCTACTCAGTCCTCTAAAACTCTGTAGCACTGCTTTGAGGGAACTCGAATTTGACACCACGGCCAGTCAATCTCCGGTAAACCTCGCCATATGCGTCCAGGCGGTGGTCAACACCACCTCGCTCCTTCTCGTGCAGGATGACCTTGAGAACTTTCGTGCCGTCCTCCTTTGTTCGCAGACGCTTGCCGACGATCTCAACAGGGTAGACGATGTCGGTGAGGATTGCCTCGTGGACAGCGGTGAGAGTGCGGGATCGGGGCCGCTTCTGGGTCTGGGAAGTGCGGGAGCGGGCGGAGCGCTTGGGGCGTGGCAGGATGCGACGGGAAGCGAGGATTAGGACATGGCGATCAGAAAACTTTTTCTCGAGCTCACGGGTGAGACTGTTTTATTGCAGGAATTGGGTTAGTGGGTTTAAGCTTTGGGTTTTTGTAGATTGTTTGGATAAGGAAATGTCATTCGTTTTCGTTTTATTGGACATGAGATTGAATATCGGCATACCGTTGCTGGACCTTGTGGAAGCCTTGGAGAAGAGGGACTGGGACAAAGATGACAATAGCCTTCTTTCCGTGACCGACTTCGATCTATATTGTTCGGGGCATACATAATCAGTAGATGAAATTCAAGATTTCAAGTTGTGGATCAGCGCATATCCGTGTCGAAATTGTTTTATCCACCCAACTGGTGTCCCTTCTCTTCTGTGCAAACAATATCCAATTTCCACAGAGCTCTAGTATCCATCATCCTTTCCTCTCAAGTCTTCTTTGCGAAAAATGGCCCCATGTATCTCACATGCCTCCCACCATTCAAACACCAAACAAAATCTCTCCAGGAAATCAATAGCAAAACTCGCACTCAATTTCTTACCTCACGAGCAGAGACAAACTGCAAAGGCCTGAGGGCGGCCTTCAGATCGGGGGTGTTGGTCTCCAGATCTGAGAGAGCACCTGCGAGGGAGGTCTCGAGCTCGGAAGGATTTTGCCGGGAAGGGCTGTTGGGCGCGATCTTGTTGAGAGCAGCCATGATTGCAGGCAACGGGAGTTCTGGGGAAAGCTGTTGCTGCTGCTGTCTTTCCTTAGTCGGTAGGAAGAAGGAGAGTCGATCGGTTGGCGGTCGTCAGCGTGGGTAGAAAGGTACTTTCGCGCTGCCGTTTCTTATCGACATCGCTGCATTTTTCGTGGTGTGGGATCAGAGGCTCGGCAACTCGCTTAGCGGATGGGCGTTGCCATATACAGTTAGTACGCTGTTACTTCCAGTATAGCGCCATCCCGTGACTGTGCTCGCCCTGGAAGCTCAGATAACACATGGAAACTCGTTTGCAATTCATGATTTCGGATAATCAATGGCTTAAGGCATAATTACAGAATTGATAACTATGCCTATTCAGCTTATTTACGAAACATTTTTGGTATCTTCAGCAACGCCGTTATGAAACTCAAAGTACCCTTGGTTTGCACAGCCCTCAACACTATCCAGGTGTTTCCTCCAAGTGCTTCAACGAAGTCTCTTCTGTGATCTATTTCCTATCAAGAAAATTTTGGCGTGTCATACATGTCGTCAGGGTCTACCGGTGTATTAGCTACTTTGCTCTAATCCAGAGCCTGATCGTTCAAAAATGGTACAGGGGTAAACTTACCCTTATGATGCTGCATGATATACTTCCTTGTCTCATTCATATTATGGTCAAACTCAGAAAGCAGCTCACATCTCCTTATCATAACATCTTCGTTCCTGATGGCACCACCACAAACTGCAGCCTGGGCAACATGGAATCGAGAAACTCGGTTGATCAGCATCATATCAAATGGTGTCGTGGTACTTCCTTCTTCCATGTATGATGCAATTGTAACCCGTTCCATCTGCGGCCTACCAAAGAGAAGTCCCCTCAATTCAGTCTCATACCCATGATAATTGAAATGGATCGGACGTTCGCTGGTGAAGAGAGCGTCGAATGCTTCGTCTGACAGGGCATGCGGGTGACTGGTCTCCCTGCTAAGAATCATTAAATCCGTGACATTAACTACACGCACGCGCAATTCCGGAACCCGTTCCCTGAGTAGGGCGGCTGCCTGGACAACTTCGAATGTGAGTTCTGTACCGACGCCGACAAGCACCACATCCGGGTCTTTTCCTTCATCGGTAGACGCGAATTTCCACACCGAACCACCCGCGCGACAGTGGCTTTCAGCTTCATCTGGACCTAAAAATACAGGTGTGGGCTGCTTGGACCCAACCATGAGATTGATATAGTTCTTGGACTTCAAGCAATGGTTTAACGTGGAAAGGAATGTGTTTGCGTCCGGTGGTAAATAAACGCGGGCTGCGTTTGGTTTCAGATTCAACACTGCTGAAATGAACGATGGATTTTGATGTGAGAATCCATTGTGCTCTTGTCGAGTCCATGTGCTTGTCTCGATGTAATTGATACTGGCAATATCACGGCGCCACACGGTCTCTCTGCCCTGTACAAATAATCAGAGGCATCTCCGCAACGTATATCTGGATTTATAATAGGAAGAAATTGAGCCTTACCATTTTGGTGAACTTGGAAAATTGAACCATCATTGTATGTATAATGCCGAGGAAACTCTCATATGAAGGGAAAATGCCCACTCGACCTGTCAATGTATACCCTTGCAAAAACCCCTGGCACATGTGTTCGCTCAATACTTCAATTACACGACCACCCTGTGCATTAGCAAACTGGTCCCATTGGAAGTTTCTTCCCGTGTGTGCTAGTGCGCCACCAAGTTTATTACTCTCCAACTCATCTGGGGAAAACAGCCTAACGGAGTGAGGGTTATCGACGAAAACTTGGTCAATGAACTCGGCGATAATCTCCATAGAGCTCTCCTGCTTGCCCTTCTCGATATGGAATCCCTTCCAGTCCGGCAGTTTGAGTGTCCTGTATGATTCATAAACATCACTTCGCTGCCCTAACTTTTTCAAGTCATTTCGAGGGATGATAGCCTTAATGTCGTCTATCACATCACCGCCTTCTGTAAAAAGCTCATGTGGTTTGTACGACATCAACCATTCGCTTAGCACCTTCAATTCTTCCTTGTCCTTTTTGGCCGCCGGAAGAGGGACTTGATGAGCTTTGAAAGAACCTTCGATAGTTTGGCCATGAATTTGTTTTGGACCAGTCCATCCCTGAACCATATACGTTAACATCGACAAGACATAGTGTATTGCCATTTGGGCACTAACCTTAGGCGTTCGCAAAATCAAAATAGGCCAACGCGGTTTCATAATCGGGTTTCCGGAGCGAGCAGCCTGTTGTATTTTGCGGATTTCCTCCAACGCCCATTCTAGTGCTCCATGAAAATCGACGTTAACATGCTCCAAATCGTCGATGATTCGTGGTTGATAACCGTATCCCACGAACAAAGCGATGAGTTCGCGATCATCCATACAACCGAATATGGTTCGTTCACTGATTTTAAATCCATTGAGGTGGAGAATGGGCAGCACCGCCCCCGATTCTGCAGGGTCAATATATTTGAATCCGTGCCAGGACCTTTCAGGGTAAAATCAGTTTCTCGTCTTCATCTGGGGTCATAAGCCATTCCACTGACGCTGCTGTCGGCCCAGATTCTGCTTCGCCATCACCGATAATGCATATGACTATCAAATCTGACTTGTCCATGACCGCCCCAAACGAAACGGATAGAGCATATCCCAATTCGCCGCCTTCGTGGATTGCACCTGGAGTTTCGGCGTTGATATGACTGTCGGAAATGTCAACGTCGCCGCACAATCAAACGGCATCAAGGAATTTTCAGATAGACAGAGATATCCCCAACCTTGGAAATCCACCCGTGGTACTGAACGTAGTGATCAGCTTCGTAAGGCCTTTCGTGTCTCGACTATATCCTGGATAGAATTTCTCCAGAGAACCTTCCATCCAGAGCGCAGCTAGGATTCCTGGTGCGCCATGACCCGGTCCCACAACATATATCATGTCAAGGTCATGCTTGCAAATCAAGTAATTCAGGTGGGAATAGACGAAGGTCAGCCCTGGGCAGGTTCCCCAATGGCCTTTTCATGTATTTGTAAGCCAGAGTATAATTGCTTGCAAAAGAGCATGAATCAAAAACGCACCCAATAATCTCGGTTTAATATCGTCAAATTTCAACTCTCGCTTTAGGCATGCATTGTCCTGCAGGAATATCATAGCTATATCGGGATATCAGCACATAATATGAAAAGATCATATCAAAAGAATGTATAAGGAGCTTACCGGCAGCAATATAGTTCGCCGCACGCTGGAATCTCTGCAGAGAATCAACGACATTCTGGTCTAGCGATGTCCTTGCTAGCCGAACGGCCAGTTGGTCTATTACCTCAGGTAGGTGAGACGGAAGCGGTTTTGGATTGGGTTTATCGATGATTTCCCCAGGCATATTTTTCTATTTGTTTTCCAGAATTGTCCAGAGGAAAATATAGAAATGCAGCAACGGAACTATATTAGACGGATCAAGGAGGCCGTATTGATATCTCCGTATAGATTAATTGTAGCTATTTCCGGACGTAGGACACATCGAAATTAATGAGCAATTCCCACGCTCGTTTGAACACCGACAGTTTTTATTTATCCTAGTTTCTAGGTATACATTTGCGTCGTTGATAAAAAGCCATGCTGGCTACGTCACTAGAGGTTGGCTCCCAAAAACCGGTTCGTGTATGTCATAGCTTTAACCAGGGAGTCGGATAAGAATGAAATAGGCGGAAATTAAATCAAAAAATCACCTGAGGCACCGGGATAGAGTGTAAATTAGCAATAAAGCTGGATAAATGGTGATTCTCCATGAGTTTAGTGTGACCATTACATAGATTCATGTTTCGTGCATAACGACCTCAATTATGGCCCAATCAATCCTCTCGATAAATGCTGGGTCCTCATCCGTCAAAGTCTCCATCTACAAAGCAGAGAAACCGCCGATAAAACTCGCCTGGGCGCAGGTCGCAGGAATTACCACACCTCCATGCATTTTCAAGCATTCTCAAGGACTTAACAAGGAGAAGAAAGAGGAGATCCAGGGGCGCATCTCAAGCCCTCAAGAGGCGTTCAAGTATCTTCTGCACCACTTCTTGAACGACCCGGACCTGCAAGAGGTTGCCAGTAAGGATGACTTCGCATATATATGCCATCGAGTCGTGCACGGAGGTGACTTCGAAAAGGAAGCTGTTTTAACGGCGGGTGCATATAATTATTTGCAGGCATTGAAGGAGCTTGCGCCGTTGTATGTCTGAGGAGATAAATGGATACATGAGATAGATTTAACCTACCTCTACTAACTTGTCCATATTAAAGAAAAATGGCCATGCTAACCATGGGAAATCAAACAGGCACAATACTGTCGCACTGGATATAATCGACACCTGTCTCAATGAAATCCCAATGGCGAAAACGGTGGCATATTTTGACTCCACCTTCCACCAGTCAATGCCGGACTACGTCAAGACGTACCCTATCAGTCCTGAAAATGCCAAAAAGAACTGGCTACGCAAGTACGGATTCCATGGCATTAGCTACTCGTTCATCACACGATCGGTTGCAGAGTTCCTAAAACAGCCGATTGAGTCGACAAATATCGTGGCGCTTCATCTGGGTAGTGGTGCGTCCGTTTGCGCTATTCGGGCTGGAAAATCGATTGATACATCGTATGTGTCTCATCCACATGAATGCATATCAACTTGACAGCCGTGCTTTCGGCCCTGGCTCGTTGTCGACTAACAAGTTGTGTTGATTAGGATGGGATTGACACCCTTGGCCGGGCTTCCAGGGGCAACGAGAAGCGGAGACGTTGACCCGAGGTATAAATTATCGTAATGATAGCCTGCTCCTAATCAATCTTGCTAACAACATCCACAGCCTTGTTTTTCATTATACATCCGAAGCAGGCAAATTGAGCCCTGAGAGCACGAAAGATATGCACATTAGCACTGTATGCCTACCCGTACGCCGTTAACCTCAGATAAGCCCTTCCTCCCTCTCCATTATACTGGCACCAGATCATGGATATAAAACCACTGGCTCATGGCCTTGGCCCCTGCCCTCGCTTCACCAGACATGGGAAGCTAACCATGTTCTCCGTCGGATCAGGCTGAACGAATCCTTAACAACGAATCTGGGTGGAAGAGTCTTGCGGGAACCACCAACTTCTCTCAGATAGCCACTGAAACGCCCGCAACGAACCAACACCGACTCGCCTTTCAAATATTCGTCGACCGCATCGTCGGCTTCATCGGAAACTACGTTGTGAAGCTCGATGGTCACGTTGATGCCCTCGTCTTTGCCGGTGGGATTGGTGAGAAGAGCGCCCTTTTGCGGGAAAAGGTGGTAGAGAAGTGTAGGTGCTTGGGCTTTGCAATTGGCCCGGAAGCGAACAGTAAGGGACTCGCGGATGGGTGTGCAGTGACAGATGTTTCACAAAAGATGGAGAGCCGACAGTGCACTGCAAAAAAGCCTCGGGTACTCATTTGCCAAACCGATGAGGAGGTGAGCAGAGCGGAATATCCCCATATTTGTTGATTTGTCTTAGTTGTGGTAGTCGCTTTTTACTTATCCCTTCTATCATACCACCCATTTCCCCGATATGCATCAAATAACTGACAGATTTTGCGGGCATAGTTTGAAATGGCGTATAGCTGCGCCAATTCACAACCCTGAAGATCCTGGTTGTTTCCAATTCCGTCAATGTCATTTAGGAGAAGGCAAAATTATATGGGTCGGAAAATACCCCTTCCTCTTCATTCCTAAAATTCCAATTCTTAATGTCCTCCGCTGAATGGGCCCGTGTCAGACTGCCCTTCATCAGGGACCCTGTCAATTCCCCTTTCCAAGATACCATTCAGTCAGCCTTTCGATGAAATTCAAAAGCGCCCGCAGTTAAATCTCAGAGAATTCAGTTCCAGATTTAACCCGTCGACAATTGCTAAACTCACCTGAGGCCATCCAGCCACGGTGTGATTGATCTTATTCAGATATGATACTTATTTGCATCTCGACCGGAGCATCAATAACGCCCCTCGCATCGTTTTCAATGTTTGGCTTGGCTCATTCCTCAGTTTCCAGTAGCAGCAGGCAATATCAACCATGTTGTGGAATATCCCTTTACCAAGTCTTAATCAAATCCATGATCAGCAAATGGCTTCGACCACATGGATCTCTGGGTCATCAGTCCAGGCCGTAAAGACTCCGATAGAGTAACGGTTCGGCCAAGAACATTGCCTTGTTTTCATCACCAACAGCTGTTTGGTTGGTCCTGCACGATGTATGCCGTATATCCTCATTATTGAGAGTCTTTGTTTGTTTTTGTTTTGAAGGGGGAAAAAAGTTTCATCGATAGATTTTAAATTTTTTTCTTGGTTTTCCTTTTTCTCATGTAGGAAGGAAATCCATTGTTTTACTTTGAATGAATAGGAGTGTCGCTTAGAAGTCCGGGGAAGGGATGGAACGTGCATCAAGCACATCCTGACCAGGTAATCCAGCCCGCTTTGACAATATTGAACCACACATATAGTTGACTTGTCATTTTTGAGAGATAAAGAAAACAAGACCCAAGGGGAAAGTTTTTTTTTTTTTTTTTTTTTTTTTTTTTTTTTTTTTTTTTTTTTTTTTTGCGCTTCTGATTGCTTGCTCGTATGCAGTCTCCCATTGTGCAATCAAGTGACTTAAGTGCCTGGATTCGGTTGCGTAAATCCCACGATCTCAAGATGTGACTAAAACATCTTCTCGCATTTTTAGCCTTCAGTGCGTCGCTTGCTTCAATTAGGCTAAGGTCAACGTGGACAATGCTTCGATCAAATCTGGTCGCATACTAGACCCTCTATCAAGACATTGACAGAGTCTTACGGACACTCATGGACGGTGGGTGGATTCTTCAGAAGGCTGCAACGGATTCAAATTCCATTGAGCAAGCGATGATGAACCAAGTGATAAACTCCACCACTGAGTCTCTCTTCAACTTGCCCGAACAATGCTCGCTTGTCAATCATTTCCTCGCCGGAATGAAGCCCGTAGTCATTCAAATACGACGTTATCCTGATGCCCACTTCGCAACTGAAGAAACCCACCATTCGAGCGCTATACTTAAGGAGAGACCCTAACAGAGAGGAAAATGAGGGTCTTGGCTTGGCTTGATCTCTTCATCAAGGATGATAAGTCGCAATGGAGGTGGCAATACAGCATATGAGCCAGCGATAGCATCCTTGGTGAAATCTATGAGTATTTGTATTAGAGGTTTACACAAGATGGATAAGATAGTACAGGACACTCATTGGGGGCTCCTGGAAGAAAATACCATCCATCGTAAACAGAGAGGTCTAGCATTATTGCCAATATGGTTTTCGATTCATGGTAAAACTGTAATTACTATTTGAAAATATATCAACTCATCGATGATGCGCGCCAAACGGATACAGGCAATGAAGGCTTGATTGCTCAGTTTGCTAAAAGTTAGGGGAGGGGTAACTGCAGATGGACCCCGAGGGAAATGGAAGCAGTTGATCTGGGTAGCTAGCGTCATCAGTATCAGTAGGCGGCACCTGGGAAGGATTTCGCCGGGGCGGATCTCATAGATGGAATGGGAGAATGGCCGTAGTTGAGCTGGGTGTATCAATCTGTTGAAGTAGGTAAGCTGTAGCGGGAAGGGATCGGGTAAGCGCTAATCTCATAGATAGAGTAGTTGGAGAATGACTGAAAGAGAGGTTGAAGCCGGGATTACAGAAACTATCCAAAGACCTTGTTTGGATAGATGACGATCCCGGCTGTTGTAGTAGGTGTTGTTATCAAATTTAGGAGAATGGATGGTCAATGTGTATGCGCTATACTCTGTATAAATCGATACTGGCGAACCGGCAGACGCAAAAATACCTAGGTAAAAATTAATTGACGGTTTAAGACGCAATTTACCCCAGAAAGGTCTTGCAAGAGACAACTTGGAAGCATTTTAAACTTTCTTTGTCTTGTCTGGGGTCTTGCCTTGGCTCCCCATGGGGAATAAAGAGCCGTTCTGGACGTGTTATCATGAACATGCAAAGCTTAGAATGACCCAGAATAAAACATAAAGGAAAGTGGTGTGAAGTTTTATATCCGACGGTTGGGAGCATGGATCGTATGTTCTTTTCTTTCTTTCACGCCGTTGGCGATCCATCCTAGGGATCGCGTCTCGTTTGTTAAACCTGCAGAGCCCCGATTGGTACAACGTACTCCTTGGTCACAGAGGGCGGCAAGGCGGACAAGCAATTTGGGGTAATAATGAAGGATGAATACCCATACCCTGTGCCCAAACAGACCTGGTATTGTAGGTGTAGCTGTTGAACAAGCGGCACAGCTCATTTTTCAGCGTAGGGCCTGTCCAGGGATTTTCAATTCTTAGTAGAGTCAAGGACACACAGGCTAACTGGACAAATGTACTCCGTATGCGGATACTGGATTAACAAAGTGGTTGGCTGCTTACGCCGTAGAGCACTTGATCCCTGCCGAAACCAGGTCTCTTTGTGTTGAGGGGAGTAATGAATGGCGAATGGTGGGATTTCCCATTCAAATTGTCAGTTATGGATGATACATATTCAAAGAAATGGCACCCACACCCAATGTGAAGCAGTTTGGCCGCTGGGTAAAATAAATTTGCAAAACATGGTCTGTATTGAAATCTTGACCAACACGTTTCAGAATTACAAATAAAAATGCTGAAGAGACTTCTCAGGAATTAGAATAATAATAACAGCAACAAAAAAGTCGAATAGATTATCGCAAGAGAAGGGAAGGGCCATACCTTTAATCCATCGGTCCTGGAAGGTGGACATAAGGATATATCCGTCAGCGCCTGTGATCAACTGGTGTCCTAGCAACCCGAGCCATAACACGCCAGCCTTTGAGGAAACAAACGAACCAGATCATCAACACTATTGTTCCTTTGCTCTTCTTCCCGCAAAGTCGTTCGGCGAGGTAGACGTCTGCTGATCTCCGATGCTTCCCTTCACAAATCTCCAAGACATTATCCGGACAATAATACTTGAAAAATATTTTCATCCATTGGCACATCAATGTCGATCGTTGATTGTCCCGGAGTAAGAAACGTTAAAGTGCTTCATGACTGAGATTCGAACCTCTCGTTACCACTCATCTCGATTCTCTTTCTCGCTTGGTACGTTTAGATGCTCGTCAATCGGTCCAATTTCTCTGTTGGGGTTACGGGTTGGGCTAGCGGGTTCAAGGCCAGGTCTGGCTCTGCAGACATGATCAGCTAAACGCACTCTAATGCATCAACGGCAATGCAGTCCAGTTGCCAATTACCTTGCTCACAGGCTGTTTCTTTGCCCTTCCACTTCCACAAGTGGAGAACGGGCATGTCGCGGCTTGCAGTAGTCTCGACCTGTGTCCGTGGAGACGGATTCCTCAGTGTCAAACCTAATATGTTCACCACCATGCTGACGAAATGCGAGAAGGATCAAAATTACAGGCGAGCACACGCCTCAACATCCAGTCGGCGGTCAAAGCTCGAGTCTTGAGGCTCGATCATTGCCACGATCCGCTAGCCAAGAAATAAACAGACATCTTCAGTTTTCCATCGTCGACAAAGACCAATGGTTCATTCTAACGGGTGGCTGTCCTGCGGCGAGAAGTTTCAGCTAGATTTCGATCCCACCCGGCCATGCAGCACAGCCATTCGGAACACAGCTGGTATCCCGTAGCTTGCAATTCAATTCCCCCCCACCACCACTCTCTTTCCAGAATCCAGAGCGTGATTTCAACATAACGTGTCTCAGTTCTCATATCTGATTGACGATGGACGTGGGTACTCAACGCGTGGGCGCATATGATTCAGGAATTGATCGAGAAGGGAATATCAATTTTCCAACCAGGACGAGGAGGATATGGAGGGTTTTTTCTTGCACAAGGCTGAATCGTATGCGTGGGGTTTCGCTATCTGCCTCAACTTCAACTTGCTATATATATATTTTATATTTTTTCTTTTCAACGTCCACTTTTTCCACTCAAATTGAAAAATTGACTCCCACCAACGAACCCCCCTCGCAAGTTTTTCGACTGCAAGCGCTAGGCGGCGTATTTGAGGAGGGAAAATGCAGGCATCAACACAGCTTACTGGTGGACACATTTTGACATCTGTGGGATTTATACAGACACGCCTACTTTTGGTCGTCACACCGTTCCTAACTAATTTATAGTGTTACGCAATAACTTAGTAATTACGGAGTAGTTGTTTTTCCATTTACTTAACGTATGGAAAACCAGGAATATTATATCCACTCTCTTTGTAGAGCGTAGAGTACATAGCACATAGAGGAGAAGCAAATATGACCAATACTCATAGCCATTAGCATTCTCCGTCTACCGAATCATCGTCACCGAGCAAGAGGCTCCAACATTCTTCATCCTCCACCCGGGCAACACAGCATTCTTCAGTGCCCGATTGAAGGCTGGCCCTAAGCAAACAAAAGGACACTGTTCCTGAAGCTCTCTTTAATGGGATTCCCAGACTCATTCGTCGACAAAAATAGATGCTCTCAACCGGATCCCCTTTAGACTTTAGTAGGTGTGTGATTATCAAAAAGTATGTGTGTCTGCATGGCTCA
This sequence comes from Histoplasma capsulatum G186AR, assembly GCF_000150115.1. Lineage (NCBI taxonomy): Eukaryota > Fungi > Ascomycota > Eurotiomycetes > Onygenales > Ajellomycetaceae > Histoplasma > Histoplasma capsulatum. The sequence goes on along the minus strand of NW_025544812.1, from coordinate 65,128 downwards.
ATCACATCTTGAGTTTTCCCCTCTTCCACTTAACCACAAGAAAAGAAAAGAAAATATAGCAAGTTCCCCACCACCAGCAACGCCCGTCCGGCACGCCGGTTGAGCGGGAGAGAGCGGTTCCACAGCCAACCATGAGGTGGAGGGCGTTGGAGCCTCGAACCCGGGCGATTGGCTCATCGCAGCGGGTTAAATCACTCCCGCTGACTACGCACTTGAGCCAAGAGCGGAACAAAGGGGCGGTTATTAGAATGGAGGAGAGCTCGATTTCCGTCGGCAATCGGGAACGAATGAAGGAGGGTAGTGGGAAAAGAAGAAAAAAGGGCGTAATTGAGCGCTTTGGAAACACATGGGGAACGTAATCCGCAGTAGCCCTGGGATGCCATTCCTCCTTCCTAGTCTGGTATAGAAGATATGAAGAAAAGAAAAGCAAAAAGGAATCGCGATACCACATGGTTAGTTAGGTCTGTCTGCACTACAAAGCCAATAACAATCCGAAGAATGTACAGATCAAACAATTTTGATGATTTGCTAGGTTGGTGACAACGATGGCAGCTCCCGGGCCCGATTCCGCGGTCCAGGGGACGGAATCGGGTGGAGCTAATATCATAGTTGATAATAGCGTCCCCTAGTTAGTTGCCAGTTGCGATTGAGCTCAGCCTTCTGCGAATTCAGTTTGATGTTATCCGTGTGAAAAGCGATTCGGCGAAAGGTTTTTTTTTTTTTTTAAAAAAAAAAAAAAAACCTCATTACGAGAGGCACAGAAACAGTGGGAACTTGGAGATGATGTTTCCATCGTCTGGTCTCAGTAACGTGGGATGCACATGAATGTAGATTTGGAACCTTTCGTTCAAGCCTGTATCCTTATGTGTAACGTCCTTTCCCGTACAAAAAACTTATTTTTGCAAAACATTACCTGAGTTCCTCATCGATAGCGGTATCGCGCAAAAAAAAAAAAAAAAAAAAAAAAAAAGGGAGGAAAAAAAAAGTTGCGCGGATCCTTTCCTTTGGGGGAATGAACTGTCCCTTTTGATTTTTCTTTCGCTTTCTTCTGCTTTTTCTGCGATTCCTCCTTGTGGTGGAAGACCGTCAAGGAACGATGGCAAATTGTCTGTTGTTCTGGGTGTGCTCGCAGGCCGCTCTTTTAACTTAAGTACCTGATGGTTGATTTATATAACACTTTGAAAGGGGTTAGTAACTAGGCGCATGAAACTGGTTTCCAACAACTAATGCTTCCCCCCCCCCCCTGTCAAGAAATCAAGGCATTTTTGTCCAGTGAGAAAAACTCCGTCCAATTATTGGCTGAGTGTTGTGTGCAAAGGCGTCTCTCGCTCTCGGAAATTGGTCCGCGGCTGCGCACAAGCGTACCGAACTGCTTTAAGCCTCATTGGACCTCGTAAGGTACAAGGAATTCTCGAACAACCACGGAATCATTCTGAAATAAATGGAAGGAGAACCTTGAGTATATTAGGTCATGTGACTGGCCTTTTTTTCGTTGATCGACAAGGTTGTGAAAATTTTCTTCGCCTTTATTTCCTCCTGAAACCATGGCAACAGGCTTTGATCCTCTCGTTTTCTTGATTGGCGTGGAAAAGTTTCGGCAGCAAATTTCCTGAGGCGTCTTTTGATTCTTAACTCGTACTTATTGCGTAGTATTCATCAAAAATTGCCACATGCAACTGCTGAATGAAGTTGCCAGATATCGATGGTCATGCAATGTGATCAACACGCCTCCGGCAGCAGACAAAAGCAACAAAAGCAAGATTTTCCCATGATCGTCTTTTTATTTGCCCCGCCAGTTGACTTGGTGCTTCACTTGTAGGAAGCGGGTATTGTCGTTGAGTTGTAGACTAGCGGGGTATGGAGATTCTCGGAAGCGCCCGTGAGAGTATGAAGTCCTTGCTCATCCCATTATTTTTGTTCGAAAGCTTTGATCTCAGTCGTTTCCGCCACTTTCCCAATTCCACGCGCTTGGTACTGAGAGGCGTAAAAAGACATCGAGATCGTGGCAAAAGGAATGCGGTGTCTGGACCTGGCTTCGATAATCGTGCTTATGGTGGCGCTCGCGTCTGGAGGCTCGTATCGCTCCCACTCGCTGCGAGGCTGACCAGGCCCTGCCGGTACTTGGTAGAAATGCGGCGAGCATACTCCAGGCTCCAAGCTCAACCCTGCAGTTAAATTCAGAAACGGGCCAGAAGAGCAGACGCCCGTATGCAATGATGGAGATCATGCAGTCTAAGACTTCATATGATGTCAAGAAAAGAGGAAATGGGAAGTCAGGACGAAGTTCATTGAAGCCACCGCTTGAGAGTCTACTTCCTTCGGGCTTTGAAAGGAGGAATGTCAGACCCCTCTCGTATGGCGAAGTACGGACTACTAGTAAGCGAAAGGGGTAACCCGGAGCAAAAGGATCCCCCAGCCAGCCCTGTTGTTCCCTGCTGACCACATGCGGGAAAAAAGCTCTCAACACACCCATGGATGCACCAGCGGGCCGCGGACCTAGATCCAAGGAAACGAACAGGGGAAAAAAGGTTGGGGGCGCCGTGGAGATGCCCGCTTAGAGTTATCCGATGGAGCATCTTTCTCTTGATTTTTGCCCAACAGCAGCTATATTCTCTTTCCATTTTTATTTGCGATTGGCAGGTAATGAAACCCCCAAAACGAAGACAAAATAACTCCTTTACCTATTTAAAGTTGGGACGATTGTTATTATTCTCAATTGGCCTGCATGCACAAGCTGTGTCTGAACAGCAAAACCAACACGAACGACGGGCCAGAAATTTTCACGGAATGAAAAAGCAATAAAAGGAAAAAGAAAGGGAAGAAGAAAAACCAATCAGAACCAGCATGGATTCTCAACATTCCAACCAAGACCTCGAGAGCTGTCTAGAAAGATTCTAGCGCTCTTCTAGCTTTCAACGGAGTGTGCTCTCTCTGGCCCCACCATCTTAGCGCGTCTCCTGTGGGTTTCTCGGCTGGCTTTATGGATCATTTCCATGGATGATGGATCAAGGTGCAACGTGGAAGTGGGCAATGGTGCGACCCCATCCAGCCTCCATAATTATTCTCTCCCGAGCAAATGGAAAGCTGCCTAAGCCGCATCCGCCATCCAACGAATTGAAAAATTTTTTGAGTTTTTTTGCTTTTGTGAGAACTGCTACGATGGATGTATGTAGATCATTCTCACTGTGTCCTCTCGCTGGCTGCGGTGGTAAGAAAAGGGCTGATAAGTAAAACAAACGGCGTCTCGTTGAGGAGCGCATCACAGCCTAACTTCCAAGGTGATAGATTTAGAATAATGACTCGTTCGAGAACCGGGTTGAGTCAGAGCTCTCCCGGAGTGTGGGTAAGCGTGGCTTTCTTAGGTGACGCCTTTTTCTCTTGATCGGAGTTGGCGAACCGGGTCTCATCGTTCTCACGTTGCCATCTGTGAACCGGCCCTGGTCCCAGTTGTATTGGTCCCGGTTGTATTAGTTTTCATGTTGGAGGACGATGACCGAGCTGCTTTTTTTTTATTTTTATTCTTTTTATTTTTCAAACGTGTACAACCGGCAACAGCAGCCAGCCATCACCATCCATCATGATAAATATGGAGAGCTCAAAGTCCCCGCTAAGAGAAGAAGAGAGAGGGCCAGAATACTGCCGAAGTCGCTTAGGGATGTGGATGCATATCCATATCCATCGATTTACAATATTATTATCACCTCATCAGAGTTACATGTAGCTTCCAGACACACTACAGCCCATTCATCGTCTGCCCCATACGATCCATGCATGTGCCACGTGGAAGACCACAAAATAGAAATTGTTTTATTTTGATTTCGTGCAACTTTTTATCATTTTTTTTTTGCTTCCTTGGTGCTTGCTCCGCAAACAGAGAAGATTGAGACTTTTACTCTTGAAGGAGCGTGTGTTATTTGACAAGGACATTATATTCACTAAACCTTGAAAGCAACCAATTGTGACTGAAATGAGTGTGGGTGTCTGACGCCTCTGCCGTCCGGGTTGACGGAGGGGTTGGTCAGATACTTCAGACAGGCGGCGAGGTGAACAAAGGAGAGGGTTGATGGTAATGAGTTACGCGGTTGGATCACAGGGCCTTAGCAAGCCTCTTTGTCAGTTGAAAGTTTAAAAGTATGCATGAACCTTCGGAGTCCTCTGTCTCTTGTATAATTTCATCGTTGTTTGTTGCCCTTGCTGCCCTGCTCGAGAGACATATATTTCTTTTATTTTCTTACAATATTGCTATGCAACCACATCTCACCCCTTGTCAGTCTTCGATGGATTTCGTCGTCACCAGCAACCGCCGTCATCATCATCGTCATTATTCTCCTTTGGCAATCTGTGTGGTGTGGTCGCGTTACGCTCGCTAAGCAACTTCCATTTCTTAGGGTGAAACGGGCACAGGGGTCAAAAGGCAACAGACACTTCCCCATGGCACCAAACAAGCCAGTCGGGGATGGTGGAACGCTGGTTTGAGAAATATTCCGCTTCACAGTTTTTATTCGCCATACGCATGTACTTCTCTTCCCCTCAACTTTTGCAACTCACATTCCCAACCAGGTAAACAGACATTCAACGCCTCTCCTTCGTTGCTAGGAGCCGAACATTCCCAATATGCACCAGAGGGGCTGTCAGTCCTTGTTTGTGTTCTCAATTTGAAGTTACCATCTGAAGTAATCTTTTAAGTCAAATTGAGGTGCACAAGGAGTCGGCATTTTATCCAGTAATTCATAGAGATTGTATCTGTAAATGCATAGGCATTCTTTTCGTTAGTGTCACTGCAAGGGAACTACCTAAAGAAAGTCAATACATGTTGAGTTCAGTTCTCAGATTGTTGCCTATCTGCCGAAGTAGGCTGGGAATAGCTGTTGGATTCATCCAGACTCAAGCCAACCACCCGGGTTGGTGAGAGAAAAGTTGGTTGAGGCCTATCCTGTTCCTCATTATTGAATGCTCTTTCCTGGACACAACCCCTGCTAAGCGGTTTAGTTGCTCTAAAATATCTGATATCATTCTGCTCATTTCCTTTTCTGTGAATATTTAGCATGATCTATCACTTCTTTCCTGTCCATCAGGCGCGTCTTGCTCACCAATCACCACTCCATTCAAACATGAGGAAAATCCAACTGTCCTTTTTGTAAGTCTCGAGACCGATAGCGGACTGTACAACGAGTCATATTTATGGAAATGCCATCCGGGCCAATTTGATCACAGCGCTTTTCGGCAACGTATCACTTTTTCCACATGGACCATCTAAAGATCGGTGCCACTAATCAGCCATGATTAGACGCCCTTTCTTGTTTCAGAGCTAGCCCAGGCACACACGCTAAGCGTTAGAAGGGACATCACCGTCTGTCCTACCAGAGGCAGAGTACCGACGTGGTGTGTGAAGGAATGAACTTGGAGGCTCGGTGGAAAGGACTGAAGAAGATTGATTCGTCCCATTGCGCAGGTAGATCGAAGGAGAAAAGAAGTCCAGGGGAGCAATCAGGCGGCTACCAGCCGAGCCAGAGCTTATGAGAGACACTGGGTCTTCCGAAGCCCCCTAAAAACGCCTAGTTTAGGCCTTACGGAGTACCTGGCGGAAGACAAGAAGCTAAATCCTGGACTTCCCACTGTTCCATCGCCAGCATCCATACCAGGATTCAATGGGGGCTAAGGTTAGCCACAACTGCTCGCCTCAGGTATTTTAGTTAGAATGTATCCACTTTCATTTCTTTCTTTTTCCGACTCGGGTTTAAGTTCATTTTAAGAGCTACTAAAAAAAACGAATAAAAAATGAAATAAAAAAAATCCTGTTAAACTTGCGAAGAGCCCAGGATATATTTTCTGGTGGCTTATCCATTTTCACAAAGGGGAAATGTGGGTTTAACCCAAAAAAAAAAAAAAAAAAAAAAAAAGAGAGAATATTGATATAGAGAGCTGGAATCCCTCTATTGCCTTTTCTACCAACAACTTACAAAGAATATCGAAAAGAACTGATGTCGTCTGATTGTCGTTCGTTTCAGGACACACAGATTTGTGACTCGGATGCTAGCTGTGCCAGTCTGACGGGACGCGTTGTGGAGAAGGAGAACAGGCCAGGATGTAATCATGATACGGGAGCTGCTTGCGTTTTGCAAAAATAGCAATAATACTAGTACTGAGGCCAGCTAGTTAGCATGGCTGCTAATAGCGCTGCTGATGACGAAAAAAGACGAGATTTTCTGTTACTGCCGTATTGAAGGGTATCCACCTTCGTTGCTTCTTCCCCAGCAATTTGGAAAAATGAGCTCTAACCAAGAAAAGGGGCCTGGCGAAGATCGTTTTCTGTACTCCGTTCCGTGGCCTAGGACGGTCCATCCATTCCAATTTTATTACCTGCCCTGGTACGGAGTAGCTCTGTTCATATTAATATGCGGCGGACCTCCCAGCGTCTCGCCTGGGCTTCCTTGGGTTTTATTTTTTTCCCTTTTCATTCTTTTTTTCCTTCATCCCTTCTCCTCCTCTCCAGGCGCTAAGGCCGTTGCTCTCCTCATCCCTATCTCTCTCTCTCTCTCTCTCTCTCTCTCTCTCTCTCGCCCTTTGGCTGTTAAACCCACAATCTTTAATAACGCTGCTTAAAATCGACTTCCATTTATCTTACTGCCTTGCCTCGGTTTGACCTCCTTTTCCTCTTGTCGCACGACCTCTATCCTGCTATCAGAACACGGACTCTCTCGTTCATTTCCGAAGGCGCAAAATACCACACATCCGCTATTGACTCATTCGAGCGCATTCTGCCTGTTCTGTCTCTTCCCTCCCTCTAAAAGTTGCCCTATTTGACCGCTGGAACTTATTGTGGACATACGACGTTGGACGACGCTGCCAATTGTTGCATTCTTACCTTGCGTGAATCAATACCCTTGTTGGACTTGCTCAGCCGTGGTTGTGATTCCGACAAGCCTCGATTAGACCTGGGTGGTTAGCTGTGCATTTTCATAGCGTGAGTTGGCAATCCCTACTTTTCTTTCTTTAATGCAGGGAGCTATTCGTTTGAGTGAGCCGTTGGCAACTTTTCTTTGTTGCTCTCGGTTATGTATATATAGCCGGCAATGCGAGCTGCCCACCCATTAGTTTTCAACTGTTTACTCTTTATTGTTGTTATTTTTTATTTTTGTTTTTGTTTTCACTCTTGTTATTTTTTTTGTTAAAGAAACGAGGAAAAAATATCGAAAAGAAAATCAACCGAGGACAACATTCGAATGTGACTTAGCCATTTAGCTGACCACCTCCACAGCTTAATATAGATTTTGCCTATGATCCTCAGGGACTTGTCAACAACAAACATGGGAAGAGGAGCATATGACACAACTGGCGTGCCTAAGCCGCAACCTCCCCCGAAACCGCGATGACCTGCCAATTTGGCATCAAAGGATGCGATGTATGGAGCCAACGGCATAACCTACCACCTCCGTGAGTGCCCAATCAGGGTATACTCCAGGCGGCATACGTACAAATATTTGATGGAGAAAATTCACCTCTATCTCATCGTTTCATCCTCTACCAAGCCTCATTACCATCGAACAACCCACCCATTCCAAAATGAAAAAAATCAGAAAATACTTTCGACTTCTCCGTTCTTCATGCACAGTACCGGTGCATGGTCAAGAGCATACGATTGACATTCAACCAAATATACTATTTTTCCTAATATTAACCGGAGACCGGTCTGTACCACCACCATTATGACGTTTTGATACCTCTCGCTATCGTCGATTCCCCTTATTTGCGAACTTGTTAGCGTTTTGTACGGCATACCCGTTTCCGCAATTTTTCGATGTACCAGTGGGAATAATCTACATTTCCGCTTCCATTTCCTTGAGTCCCCAAAAGCGCGACACTAAATTTTTTTTCCCTTTTATTTTCCCTAATTACATTTTAATATTGTTCCCTATTTTTTATTTCTTAATTTCTTTTACTGTTCGTTTTGATTTTATGGCGTTACCAAAAAAATTATAGACAGGAGACTTTCCTTACGGCTATGAGAGATATACTACAAGACCTAGATTTTCGACTTCGCGGTCCTATCGTTCTTTTTGTGTTTCATACCCCTTTATATATTTTCCTTTTAAGCCTGTTCGTCATGTTAGTTTTTAATTGGGCTTTGGTTTTCTCCTTTTAGATCTATACCAATCTCGCGTGTACAACTACTATTCTATTATGGCGAACACAGTTTTTGACTTTTGCAACGCATTCTTTTTTGCGCTAATCAATGACAGCTAGACCTGACAACATACATAACCCAATAATCATAGTTAATTATCAGGGTGGTGCCAGGGACATAGTTACGCATCGTTGGTCAAAATTCATGGTGGATGTATTTTGACTTTTGGACTTTGCATGTGAAAGTCTGCGTGCTGTACGTTCCTGGATTCAAGTTCTGAAGAGGAGCTCTTGATTCGTTTCTTTGCTCTGTTGACTTGTCCTGTACATGTGCTATCTGTTATTCATCGGCTGCTTCCCTTACACCCCTTTTATGGCTTACTCTCCGAGACACGTATCACTGTTCCTCCCATTTGCTTGACTTGTCTACTTGGGGTTTTTCCAAACATCCGCCTATGGGAGCCGGCCTGCTGTTTTCATCCTCTTGTGTGCGAGATGCTTTCCATAGCACAGCCCAAACCCTATCTTATTCCTATTGGTTTTGACCGGGACCCATGTCCCTTTTCGTGTTGCTTCTCAAATTGCAGTCTGTCCAGATATCGCTTTCCCGCTTTTGCCGTGGATATCTGCCTTGCACTAACTTGCTCCTCTTGATCCGCCCATTGAACGGACCACTTCTCGCAGCTATAGACCAATCAATTGTTTTGGTGATAAACACCCCTACAGCCTCTGTTTTTTCCGTGGGTTTGCCACTGTGCCTTGCCTGACAACAAATGAGACAGACCTACAACGGCGTGCCTGTTTTTAAACTACGTTTTTCCTTTCTCCTATTGCAGTCGCTCTACGCTTAGGTCTTGTATCTTCCATTTTTAGAGCAACTGCATATATGAGCGAATCATATATATCTCGTCCCAAAGCATGTCGTGTCACCATCAAAAAGCGGGGATTCTTCTTTTTTTTTTTAAGTTCCCATCTTACTGTTTATTTTAATTTTGTTCTCCCGGGCAGGATGTTGTAAAACAAAAGGAAAAAACGCGATCATGCATATATGCAGGTAAACGTATACCTCTCCCCTACGTACCTGGGTCTGGGTATATAATTGCGGTGCTTTTAAGACATGTGAAATGAGAGGGAGAGAGATGTGGGATGTGGAACAAACGAGGTTTTATCACGGCTCCCCCTGGAGTTCTCAAACCTCTCAAATTCTCTCATGTCTTGAGGGTTTTCTTCTTACTTCAGGGTGGAAGACACATTTCGAAGTAAGAAAATTAAATAAAATTAAATAGAAAAGAAATAATCATAATAATCAAAGAGAACAAATAACCAAAAGAAGATCCTTGTCAGCGATCTCAAAATTCCTTTTTATTGTGCGATCTTAGTCTCTTTGCTTTTTCTCCCGTAGCGTGGGGGAGATCATTGCCTTCATAGACACAGGACAAGCAAGCAACGTGCCTGTGAAAATCTGAGAGGCTATGCAAACTGGCGACTGAGTGAGTTAGATAGATATCATTAAGCAGATTTAGTATTATTCTTCTATATACTCATATGCAAGCAGGCCCTATGGTGAGTCCTTGTATGGTGTTAATACAAGCAAAGAGTTTGTTGTGCACAAGTTCCCAGCCCAGGAACATTCAGCTAATTCAGGTGCATAGAGGGTCACGTCCCTTTACACTGGGGTATTATATTATCGGAGTAGAGGACAAAGTCCTCGGGCTTCTCTGCAAAAGGGTTGTAGAAAATATATGAATGAGATTGTTGAGAAGCAGATTACTGGGATAAGTTCCTGCTCTCTTTTTCGCTATTTTCACATGCTATTTTTCTCTTCTTATTAGTAACAATACTGACTCTGTTATTTTGAACAGTATAGTATTGTAGAGTTGCCGATAAATAAATTTGATTTAGTTAAATCCATGTATTCAATATAAAATACACTCACTTGAGTGTTGAGTATATACGGCTGACTCTTCATCATGACTGATGTCTGAACTTGCTTGTACTATCTTCCAGATAATAGCATATAGGAAAGATACAGGCACCTCTATAGTCTGATGAGAAAGAAAGGATATAGAAGAGCGACAATACATTTGTAGTCCTACAAATAGTGAGATAAAATTTAGCAATTCAAAAAGTTCTTAGAAAGATGAAAAATAATAAAAAAGACCTCAAATGAACGACCAGATGAAGCCGGAATTAGGTGGTGGTTGGCAATGTATTGTGCAAGGTGGTGGAGTAGAAATTCGGAAAGGGAAATATCACATTAATCACAGCACTGGGTCATTGCTACATTGGTTCAACGAGCCCATCATTTCTTCAAATCTTGTATCTGGTCGTGCAGATAGCCCTTTAGAGGATATTATCGGTTTTCGTCGAGCAAAACCGATGTACTGAATGTCGGATTACGCAACTGCCACTCCACAACCTATTGCTATCGGAAGCCGAGATGTGACAAGAGGTACTGCTAGAGTCAGAAGGCGTCTCGTGCTATGCAGTATTGCTCCCAAACATAGTCTCGATGCGTTGGAGCTCTTTGCTAAAACTGTTGGAGGGATTGGATTGGGAGGTTTTACGACCAGCATGGCGTTGGTGGTGAGAGCTCTCCCCTGCCCCAGTGCCCTTGAAAAACAAGTCTTCATCAACGCCCTCTTTTTTTGTTATTGCTGAGTTAGCAGACACATGAGACGGAGCTCTCTGGCTAATGGCTCATTCAAAATCAACTATCATCACATGTTGGCAGGTGGGGTTCCAAAGTATATTTCGCGACTCCGCGTCGCCATGGAGAACGCCTTTCAAGTGAATAGCTTGTTGAAGGCCACGGTATACCATGGAGGACGCATCTGTGGTATGGCTGAGTAGCATGGTTTATAGATTGCTTCTCCTGCCCAACTCAGGAAGAAAATGAAATGTGAGTGTAGATTCCGTCATCGTAGTATTAGGGTTCTTTCAATGCCAGCTGGACGACACCAAGAAAGACTGGAATGCATTCACCTTGGAGATCTGGGAGCTTATCATAGATATGCTACTCATGCTCGAGCATATGCAGATGCTTGGAAGTGTGGTAATGTTGTAGGTTCTGAATTTGCCTTCACTTCTTCACATCATCACTGCTCCTCCTGACGGGATTTTTTTTTCCTTTGCCCGCGCTTCGGCAACTTCTCGCAATGTGCTTTCTTCTTCTCGCAGTCATGTCACTCTTGCGAGTCCAGCTAGTAGCTCTTGCACTCGGCTCTCCATTCTAGTTGCCGGAAGCGTTAAGCTAGTGAAATGTTAGAAGTTCTATGATAATTTGCTAGTAGCGCTTAAAAAACGGGATAGTTGCTCTGTAAAAAGCATACTTATTTTGTGGGAGTAAGGCTGACCCGGGAAGTAGTTATTACGAAGTCGTTCGAAGTGTAATTGTATGACGAAGATAGAAGAGGATCCATCTTATGGAATGCGGTTATTGTTAGCTATACGGCTCCACACAGAAGGTTGCTTGCTGGCAGGAGCTCTTCTGCTGATACCACTCCTCCAACTCTGGAATTCCTAAGCTCCCATTCCAACTTGGCTAACCATCGATTCAAGGATTGTCCTCTTTCTCCGGAGAACTTCTCACAAATATTAAGGGTCGGGTCTGGGCCACCTTCGCTGATCTTGAAGGACTCAGTTGTTGATAATATCCCTTGGCTGAGATCGGTAGTTCGGTTGTGAGTGTGGGCGTATTAGGTAATAACTTTGTCCTTGGGTGGTGGCGGCTAGTCCTAACTAAGTAAGGTGCCTCATCATCAACCTCCACCTTTTCCTCCAACCTTGGAAACGAAGACCCTCTTCCACGCCGAAAGCTCATACGGAGAGTCATCCAACCTTGTGGATTTCGCTGGAAGATACATTTATTCTTCTGCTTTTCTCTTGTCCTTCTTGGCTTTTTCTGTCCCACGAGGCTGCATTTGCGTGGAGGGCACAACGCTAGCTCCAATTCCAACAATTTGACTGCCTGGGCGTTCCCAGGCATCAAACTGAACAACCACAGCTCCTGGGCCCCAAAGGTTGCGCCAACGTCCTTCCGTCATCTATTTTGAACACTCTCCATTCGCCTCTTTGCACAGAGGAACAGGAAAGCCTATATATAATCAAAGGCTCTTGAATAATCACTTATTCCCAGGAGCTATCCGAACTCCGCGTTGGCTGGTCGAATAATAAACTACGACTAATTCTATACGTATACATTTATCTTATTTTGACGTTGAGAAAAGAGCTGTTATAAAAGGAAAGCAGAGAGATACGGCATTATGGCAGATGCGGGGGCTGGTCCTAAACCTAGCAGCAGCGTGAAGCTCGTTCTGCTGGGAGAAGCTGCTGTTGGAAAGGTTTGTTGAATCCCATCAAACCCGATAGATACTATTAGATATGGGCCTCTACCATGGGGGAACTCTTATGATAGGTTTTGAGATTCTTCTACTAATTTATGGATTTACGTCTGTTGCAGTCTTCTCTCGTCCTACGATTTGTAAATAACGATTTCCAAGAAAACAAAGAACCAACGATAGGAGGTATGGGTCCTCGTTATCCTTTTGCGAACATCTTACTCCTCCAAATTTTTTGTGACCCAGTCAATGTCTCGTGGACTAACGTAACATTCAACCCACATCATCAATTGTAGCCGCATTCCTCACTCAAAAATGCTCCCTCCCAAACAGAACTATCAAGTTTGAAATATGGGACACAGCCGGACAAGAACGCTTCGCCTCCCTCGCCCCCATGTACTACCGCAATGCCCAAGCCGCACTTGTCGTCTACGACCTCACCAAACCTTCCTCCCTTATAAAGGCTAAGCATTGGGTCGCCGAGCTCCAGCGACAAGCCAGCCCAGGTATCGTCATTGCCCTCGTGGGCAACAAGCTCGATCTAACAAACGAAGATCCCAGCGCAGCAGGAGCGGCAAAAATACCAGGCACACAAACTTGGTCTCCTGGCAGTAGACGATCCGCCACTGGTTCACCAGGACCGGACGCTTCTGAGGGTGGCGACAGTGAATCTTCTGTTGCTGATCGAGATGGTGAAGAAGGTGAGGAGGGAGACCTGCGGGATTCTGCGGCTGGCGATGCGCGAAAGATCTCTACTCGCGAGGCAAGCTCGTATGCGGAGGAAGAAGGGCTTTTGTTCTTTGAAACCAGCGCAAAGACCGGCGCTAACGTGCTTGAGGTCTTCACTGCGATTGCCAATGCGATTCCGGAAACGAACCTGAAGGGACCGAGGGGCGTTGGTGCCGGCGCGGGGGCGGGTAATAATGGCCTAGGTGGGAGGCCTGGGGAGGATGCACGGATTAATTTAAGGGATCGTGGGGCGTCTACTGCGAAGGAAGGGTGTGCTTGCTAATTGGTGATGGCATTTTTTTCTTTTCGTCACGACCCTCCGAAAGCAACTTGTGGAAGGATGAATATGGATTACATTGTTACGCTTCGGTTGTTGCGACAGCTTTAGGGCTCCAGTCAAGGAATGATAAGCGCCGTTCCCGCGGGTATACTCCTTTTCCGTCTTTAATGTGTAAACCTCTTTTTATTATATTATATCTACTTTTCATTCCTTTCTTCGTTTGTTCACCTTATGTCTTATTCCTGGTTCTCTTATCCATTTGCTGCTCTATCTTTTAATTCGTTCCATTTTGTCTTCTATCATTGTGTATCCGTCCGTATTTCCCGTTTTGGTTCGGTTCGAGTTCTGGTTTCAAATCACTTTTTTGAGATTTTGTTGTATAAACATCAGTAATGCAACTTGATAAAACCTACGGAATAAATAGAGCTTATTAGCTTTGGCCTTTTTTTTTTTTTTTTTTTTTTTTTTTTTTTTTTTTTTTACTTTGGCCCCCCACTGAAGTCCTTTATTCCGGAAGAGTATCTTGCATTCAACTATGGGCCACTTCTTAATTACACCCCTTCGTAGGGCACCACTTTTCTTTTCTTTTTCTACTACTTTTTTTCACTTTTTTTCATTTTCCTTCTTCATTTTGGTTTCCTTTCTGTTTCTGTTTTTTTTCATGTTTTTGATTTTCTTTTTTCCCTTTTTTGTTTTGTTTAAACTAGAACGAGCATAAACTTGAATAGCTAGCGCCTCATCTACCCATCCCTCCCTTTACCTTATTTTTTTGCTTTCCCCCACCTGCGGAGACAAATAGAGAGAAAACTCCGATCACAAACTAAAAGGAAAGAAAGCGGAAACTAAACCCATGGAGAAGGAACATATTAAAACGGGGAAGAAATAATGAGTGCTCAAAACCAACACTAGATCAAATGAAGGAGGCGCAATGACTTGCCAGCACCCCCGCAAAGTAATATGAATAGACCGGGCATGATGAGGAGAAAAGGAGGGAAACATAATAAGCAAAGTGGGCAATGGAGAGCAGCAAGGTAAGAAACAATTAGCATAAGAAATTAAAAAAAAAAAAAGGGTAAGGACCAATTTCGACTTCAATTTCATAACCCATCTGCAGCCTCCACCCACCCGAACATCACCCCAGTCACACACGTCGCAAGAGTCCAAATCGAACCCCATCCCACTGCCCCTTCCACCTCTGCCCCGTTAATTGTCCCCACAACTTGCACCACGGTATTAAACATAATCATCACTGCCAATTCTATCGTGCGCGAAAGCAGGGAGCGCGTTTTCGCTGGTAACTCCAGCCAGTACTTGCGATATACCGACATGACGAGCAACTCACCGGAGGGTGCCTCATCACCCTGCTCGCGCGCCTCCTTCCCCGGACCTATAAGGTCGACTGTAGAGTCCTCTGTACGCTGCTCGTCAAGCCGCTCTGCGCCGACAGAGCTGACGAAGAGAAAGTCGCGCAGGGCGTAGCCGGCGGGTAGCAGGGTGGCGAGGAGAGAGATGAAGCTTTTGGCCCCTGCGTGTGCGATGCGTATATCGGGGAGCCCGTCATAGTAGGTTACGAGGTAGGTTGGGAGCCAGGTTACAACGCTGGAGTAGAGAATTAGAGTGTAGATGCCAGAGGCGACAAGGGTGGTGTAGACGGTTGTTGGGCAGTCTGCGAGGATTGTGGGGTGGCGGAGTTTAATGTCATCCTTGGTAGTTTTGGTACTGCTGATGGCGGTAAGGGTGGTGTGGCCATCGCAACACTGGAAAACCATGAATGGGTGCATTTGATGTATGCGGCTGGGGCCGCGGAAGACGAAGAATGGGATGGCGGTCGACAGGAGGGTAATGAAGGCAACTGTCATTAGGGTGGTTGGACGGATGCCGTAGAAGCTGTAAAGGAGGACGTAGGTTGGCAGGTGAGTTAGGTAAGTGAAAGATGCAGCGTCGCGGGCTGAGTGCACGTTAAATAGTTAGCATCTGAATTGTATGATGAACGCGCTGAATTATTTGCATGTGTCAGGCGCTGACCGTCATATCCTGATAGCCAGACAACTGTTAACTCAGCAGTTCTCCATGCTAGCAGTCCCCCGATCCCCCACCAGGAATCGTATTGCCTGCTCGTCCAGGCCAAATCTCCCTGTGTAATCTGTGAGCTTAGCGAGAATAGCCCAGTGCTGAGTGCCAAGCTGCATATCACCAAGCTGCTGTACCGGCACAGAGCGCGAAGCCAACGGGGAGCTTGAAAGTGCCACCCTGTGGGCAGTGATTCATGGGGAGTATGTTTTCCTTTCCGCCCATGGCTTGATTTCGTAGTCGTCGATTTTCGAGACGGCATGGTTAAACAGTGGCGACAGGGATTGGTGGGCAACAACAGGTTGGGCACTGGCGCGTTTGTTATTTTGTCAATGTCGAAATGAACTAGCTGAAGAAGCTCAGGTCCCCAGTGCTTGGGCACCTTGTGGGTGCCATATGGACGTATCTCGGTATCTATGTATTCAAGTGTCGTGTCTGACGTTTCAACACACCTTGGATGTTGTGATGTCACGATTTGTTTAAAAATCTGAGGGTCGCGCTTGGCGAATGCTGATTGGTCAGCAGAACCGTCCTGCCCAGGCGGTACCCTTAAGATCGCAGAGTTTCTTTTCTTGCTTTCTTGATCAAGGTTATGTATAGAAGAGTTAACGTGACGTTTAAAATTTTAATATATATTCTCCATGTATGAGGTCTTTGGGAGAAGAAAATTAGAAGAGAGAGTAACGAACGGATATCCGCCCGAAGTAAATCTATCAAGAGGGAATACAAAAAAAGCTAAGCGCAGTCTAAGACTCATAATAGCCTATGGAAAAATTGCAGCTCTTTGATGAAAGTAGTAATTTAAACATAAGAACAGGGAATCTGGCCATATACTTACCTCAAAAACAAAGGAAAGGAGTCTATCCATCCAACATTGCATATGTAAGGGATTGAACGTCTTTTAGTCATCATCATCCCCATCCTTCGGTTTGACCACACCTATTTCTACAGTCCCAGCCTCTCTGCCTTTAGTATCACGAATAATCGCCTTAAACGACCCATTATCCCAAAAGTCTTTAATGGTTAACTCCCGGGTCCTGCCCAAGCTTTCAATATCGCTGATTCTGTTCAAGGTATTTTCCAGGTGCTCTGAAAAGCCTGGTTCCAAACATATCTCCCTGAAGGCGATTTGCATCGGAACAGAGTCGGCTCGAACCATGCCTCTGGAGTCGATGGTAAATATGTTGTCGTGATCGTAACTTTGGATAAAGTCTGCTCTTGTCATAACTTGTCGGGCCTCATGAAGAGGCATCTCCGGTAGGATATGGCCTTTTTCGGGATCGTAGGTCTCCATTGCCTTTTCTCGGTCGACGAGCTCTTTGGCGAGGACCATGGCAGCAGACTTAGGGGAGATTTTAGCACAAGAAAGAAAATAATAATAGGAGTTGACAATTGAACGTTGCACGAAAACATGTGAAGATGAAAGCGCACTCCGTCAGAACGTTGTATGGGGAATTGACAAGGCATTTCATACCGAGTATTTCTGTTCATCCATTACATCGTCATCCATTTCTGATCCCAATATCCAGCATTTGTTGAGAAACCATGTCTTCTCCGCCTGTAGTATTGTCGAACAGGCTTGGAGCATATCCTTGGACCTCGCCACCCGGTTCAAAAATGACAGTCGTCCGCCAACCTTCTGATATACCTTTTCTAGTATTGAATCGTCCAAGGTCTCGTTGAAATACTTTATCCGGTACTGTCGTAAGGCCAGCATTGCTTTCTCCTTGGGAAGATCTGGGAGAGGAATAATTTCCATTCGGGTACCGTAACGCTTTAACCGTTCATACACCCAGTAGTCATCACTGTTGAAAACTGAGGAAATTTCCCTTTTAATATATACGGAGTTATGTACGTGGTGGAGCAGGATAACTACTTACTCATTGTAACCAAGCTACTTGCTGCCCATTGCTCAGCACGCTGCTGGATCATTTCTAGCAGGTCGCGTCCATCCTCATCGTCTCGGACTAGATGGGTACTATTGACAATTAAAATGAGAGGCTTTCCACCTTTGCGCCGTCGCGCAAGAGCGACTTTCTCAAGCTTATTAAGAGCTCGTTCAATATCTAGCAATGCGGTGGTGTCTCGTGGCCCTCTGATGCTAAACAGACTGCCAATATAGCTGTAAAGGAGAATCCACTTAGTAAAGAAAACCAACCGTCCTTAAGGTTATTTAAAGGTTTAACAATTATTTTACGTTCATACATACTCTTCATGAAACTCAAAGTCCAACGCCTTGCCAAGCCGTATACGGAAAATTTCGAGGTCTGCATGGGCTTCAAAAAAAGCCACACCATCGCCATCAATTTTTCTCATGGCGCTGAGGAGCATGGACGTCTTCCCTGTACCCTTTTCGCCGATGAGAAGGTAATAACGTCCTCGAGAGGTGCCATTGACTATCTGATCAACTTTGTTTTGCTCCTCGCGTTCGATCCAGTGGCCTGTGTCACTGTCATCGGTAACCGTTGAAGGGGCTACGCCGGCGACTTCGAGGGCCGGATCGCCTGGGTTGAATGCGTTGTCCATTTTTTCAAGGACCAGAAACTTATAGTATCGGTGATAAGAGTATCCGGCAGCACTGGACGGGTAAATCGATAGTCAGGTCACGATATCCGGCTCAAGAGAGAAGTTGCATTAGGGGGTTACCCAAGGTAGTCTTTCTTCTTACCCAAGCACAGCAATTGATGCAAACATGGTCGCTGCAGATTCCAACATTTTTAAGAAGGTAGTTTTCAGAGAAGGTCCGGGATCTTCATTTTTATGACTCCTTTCCCTCTCACCCTCCTCCTCAGGACCATCTTGATTCAGGTTTTGGGGACCGACAGGGGGTGCATTTTGCGCATAGCACCGTCGTGTCGAGGGAGCAATACCGCAGGGACGGAGAAACTGAGGGCCAACGGCCCTTGGCCTGGGACAAAAAAATACTTGTGTGCGGCTACATACGCGAGCCAAACGCATGGCGCGCGATATAGATGGAATGTTGCTCAGGCTGGAGGTCCACGATGCCGATTTAAAATGCCGGCCCAATAAGTAAAACCCGAAGAATTCTGATCTTGCCCTGCAGCACCTAACTTGCGACTGGCGATGGATTTAATAGTACCAATGTGGAGGCATTGGGAAGAAAAACGAATGGACGTAGCATAAAATATCCTTGCGAAAAGAGTGATAAAAAATAATAAGAAAGTAAAACATTTAAGTCAACGAGGGTTGATGTCAGTCAGAGATTCAAGTTCGCAAAACCGATTGCTGGGCTGGGGTTATTCGCCGGCGAGCCGCCACTGCGCCGGTACATCTGGGCAGCTTCGAGAGGTCCCAGGATGTTTCACTAAATACCCAATCAACCAACCAACCAATGGATGCATGTCAAACAACGCTTACACAACATCTCGATGGAAACAATTGGATTCAAGGTTCCATTACAGAGTAATTGACGTAGAATTTGATTACTGGATATAGCAGGCGCCTTTATCTATCAAGTTAGCAATTGACCATTTAACACAGAGAATAGATCCAACCGCCTTCTGCTTTGATATATCCTCTTACCAAGCACATACATACAATGATGTATGGAGAAAGACTCCGAAAAGTTTTCACCGGCTGCAAGGGTGCTTACATCTGCCAGGAATTCAGGGAGCGAAGATCTAGCGCAAACAAGATGTGGCTGATAATTGCCACAACATGCTCAGGATTTTCGCAAGGATCTAGTTGATCAGGTCGCATGCTCAACAACATAAGAAGCGACCATGATCCTACTCTTCCACTTTCCTACTTCGCGGTTTCACTTCAATGTAGTTCAGGAGTTTCATAGATGCCTAATGGAATGAGTTTTTAGAATGTGAAGATTCAGTGACTGAATTTCTTCCTTGAACCAAATACTACCAGATCCGATGCATCTGTGCGAATGATCCTCCAATCGCTTTGTCAAACTCCCTCGTTTTCCCTAACAACGCCAGAAATCCGCAATTACAAATCTCATAACACAAACCCCGTCAATATCAAATCCGGTCATGGTGGCCAGGAAGGTGTGTTTCGCGCAAGCAGGTATACCGATTTCGGGATGAGCGGCCCCTCATTCGGGGTGGAGTATCCGGAGCCATTAGTATTTCATCACCCCAGAGCCGGGCGAAAGGGCCCTAAAAGGATACAGGGCCCAAGACGATGCAGGAAACGTATGACGCAGCGTAGAGAGATGGATTATCGACCTTTGACAGTCAGGCTAGACTGTTCAGGGAACTGTATCTGCCATTTGCCGATTGACTCCCCTTAAACGTTCAATGGCTTGCACAAATTTCGCTCATATAGCCTCCGGAGCAAGCGTACACTCACATAGGCCTAGCTTTCCGAGAGTAACTTGAGATGCACGTTCCTTATTGGATTGAGCGGATTTATTCTTCAGCGCAGTGGGAAGGTTGGGTGTATCTGGTTGTTCGGGATGAACCCGGTGCCGTATTTTACGGCAAGTTTACGCCTAAACCCGTTATGACCCGACCAAAAAATCCACTTCCGTGAAATTTTCTCCAGGTCTTTGCTGCCGTTTTGGCAAAAAGAATTTTTTTTCTCCTGGTCAATAAAAAAGTGAGAGCTCACTTCTTCTGCGTACTCACAACCATATATCCTGGCCCTTCATTTATTTATTTCCTTTTCCTTTTTGTGCTCATTTCTCTTCGTCTGTTGTTTTATTTCACCCATTGAGTTTCTATTTGCAGAAGAAGGGAAGAGCTTTGTCAACCCTCGTCTCAATTTGAGTGCCGATTGTGATATCTTGTACCCATTTTGTTTTTCTACAATATTTAATAATGGAGCAACCCACCAAGGAGAAGGAACCTTCCAAAGGTATGAGGGCGTCCTGCAAGTCAAGTAGTTGATCGATGCTTTGACGTTATCTTTTGGTAACTTAGCAAGCTATCTCAATTGCGTTCGCTAATCCTTCGGCTTCAGAGGTTGCGGAGAAGAATGGAGATGAACAAACTCCCAACGGCCATCACGTAGACGGAGAACATGACGGAGGTGGGAACATTCTGATACCCGAATGATACACACTAGGCCACTGACACTGATTTGGGGTTTGAGTTCAGGTCTTTTCCAGATTTCCGTCAAGCTTCCACATGAGCCCTACAACATCCAAGTTACGGTGAGAAAACCATCTCCCTCCGCCAACAATGGTAATTCATCCATAAAGCTTACTCCGCCTACAGGTATCGAGCCAGGAACAAGTCCAGGATGTTCGTCAGTCGATCGTTGAGCTGCCGGGTACCTTTCAGTACACGAGCTTTCACCTGGAGCATAATGGAACCAGGATAAATGACTACATTGAACTGTCCGAGGTCAAGGACATCCAGTCGAATTCGGAAGTCGTCCTGGTCGAGGACCCCTACACTGAGAAGGAGGCTCGGATGCATGTGATTCGGATAAGGGAGCTGATTGGCGCCGCGGGAGATCGTGTCGACAACCTGCACGGCATTTGTGCCGGCTTGTCGCTTCATGACTCCGTCGCTGCTGGCGAGCAATTGACGGACACGAAGGAGGGAGAAAGGGGCGTGGTCAGAGATCACGCGCTTGTAGACTATGACATGACAGCTCCTCCAGTTTTGCAAACGATACTCCCCCGAGCCCAGCCGTCACTGCCCAAGACGGTGAAAGCAATTTCTCTTTCTCCTTGGAACCCTCCTCCTTACCACCTTCGCCAACGGGGGCATTTATTATATCTCCAGGTAACTACGAATGAAGGCGAACAACACCAGATAACGTCCCACGTTTCTGGATTCTTTGTAAACAAGTCCTCAAACGCCAAATTCGACCCATTCCCCAGACCCGCTCCCAAGAACTACAGCGCCCACTCGCTATTGACGTTAATCTCTATGCTCTCTCCCTCATTCGATGCCTCATTTAAAGCCCTTCAGGAATCAAACAACAAAAAGGATTTGCTGACTACATTCCCATTCCAAAACTCCATTCCCAAGAACCCATGGCTTGTGCCACCCACTTCATCCGCTGTCACAGCCCATCAGTCAGACATCACCCGTTCCCAAGAGAACTGCTTGATTTTTGGCGTGGACAATTCCGAAACTTTGAGGGACTGGAATGAAGAGTTCCAAAGCACAAGAGAGCTTCCCAGGGAAACAGTCCAGGACAAAGTCTTTAGGGAACGTTTGACTTCGAAGCTTTTTGCTGACTACAACGACGCAGCTGCTCGTGGAGCTGTACTAGTTGCAAAGGGCGAAATTGCACCCCTGAACCCAACTGAAGGAAAGGATGCGCAGATTTTTGTTTATAACAATATCTTCTTCTCCTTCGGAGCTGATGGGGTTGGAACTTTTGCGTCGGAAGGTGGCGATGAAGCTGCCAGGGTTGCGGTGGGGAAAGACGTTGTCGGCGCGAAAGCCGTCAACCAGCTCGATATCCCCGGCCTCTTCACCCCTGGAACTGTTGTTGTTGACTATCTGGGTAAGCGTTTGGTTGGCCAGAGCATTGTTCCCGGCATCTTCAAGCAACGCGAACCCGGCGAACACCAAATCGATTATGGAGGAGTCGAGGGAAAGGAAGTTGTTGCAGAGCACAAAGACTTTGTTCCAGTGTTTGAGAAACTATCCGCCTCGCTGCGAGTTAAGAAGCATCCGGTCTGGGACAAAGAAGGAAAAAGGCATGATCTGGAAGGAAGTGTAGAAACCAAGGGTCTTTTGGGCACCGATGGCCGGAAATATGTTCTCGATCTTTATCGCATTACTCCACTGGATGTAGCCTGGTCTGAAGACGCTGAGGGACATGAGCCATATCCCCATAGAATGTCTGTCTTGAGATTAGAACTAGTTGAGTCGTACTGGAGATATAAGATGGGACAGTATGTTAAAGCTGAGGTTGAGAAACGAAAGACTGCGAAACAGGAAGCTGAGAAGACTAAAGCCATTGAAGCTCAAAATGAAGACAAGGCTGAGGTCCTATCAACGAGCGAGCCGGGCGAAGGCGAGAAAAAGGCAGTTGCTAGCGAACAGGAACGCGTTGACATTTCTGCTTTCAAGCTTGCCCTCAACCCTGATGTCTTCAGCGGCCAAGTACCTCAAACAGATGAGGAGAAGGAGGAGTGGGCCCAGGACGAGAAGGAAGTCCGGTCAGCTTGCGATCACTTGATTTCCAAGGTCATTCCAGAGCTTATCCAGGACTTGCATGATGGCGACGTTGGCTTCCCGATGGATGGAGAGTCACTAACCCAACTCCTCCACAAACGAGGAATCAATGTTCGATACCTAGGCAAGTTGGCCAAACTCTCTCAAGCAAAGGGACAAAGGCTATTGGCGTTGACCGCGCTCCTGATCCAAGAAATGGTTTCTCGCTCCTTCAAACATATCGCTAACCGGTATTTGCGATATCTCCCATCTCCCTTCACTGCTTCCTGCGTTTCCCATCTATTGAACTGTTTTCTCGGGGCTGAAGTCAACTCAAACCCACGTCCAGAGATAGATGAGGAATTGAGGGAAATTTATCCAGAAGGTGACTTCTCTTTCGAAAAGGTTACACCTACCTCGCTCAAGGGGGATATTGAAAAACAAATCAAGATCCGCTTCAGATTCAACCTCGAGCCCAAGTGGACTTCGTCACTCAAACGCCTCCAACTTCTGCGAGATATTTCTATTAAACTTGGTCTTCAGATAGGTGCCCGCGAGTTTGCCTTCGAACGTTCGCAGATCAAGTCCCAGGAGCATTCTCCTGAGCCTAGCAGCACTCATAGTTCGCAAGACGAGCGGGGAAAGAAAAAGAAGAAAAAGGGGAGCAACAGTGCTTCACCAAGCCGAGTAGCGGCAAGCCCTAGGCCCGTTGTTACGTTTGTGCCAGAGGATATCCTGAACATCGTGCCTCTCGTTAAGGATGCTTCCCCGCGAAGTGCTCTTGCGGAAGAAGCATTGGAGGCTGGGCGAATTTCGATTATGCAAAACCAGAAAGAAATAGGACAGGAACTTATCTTGGAATCTCTCTCCCTCCATGAACAAATCTACGGCATCCTTCATCCTGAAGTAGCCAAGCTGTACCATCAACTCTCCATGCTTTACTATCAGACAGATGAGAAAGAAGCCGCCGTTGAGTTGGCACGGAAAGCCGTTATTGTTACTGAGAGAACAATGGGTGTTGACTCTGCCGACACTATTTTGAGCTACCTCAATCTCAGCTTGTTCGAGCACGCATCAGGCAACACTCATACTGCTCTGATTTATATCAGACATGCATTGGAACTCTGGAAAATTATCTACGGTTCACACCACCCAGACTCGATTACAACCATGAACAACGCTGCTGTCATGCTTCAACATCTCAAAAAATATCCCGATTCCCGAAAGTGGTTTGAGGCTTCACTGACCGTCTGTGAAGGCCTCTTTGGAAGACAGTCAATCAACACAGCTACCATTCTCTTCCAGCTTGCCCAGGCCCTTGCGCTTGATCAGGACTCAAAGGCTGCCGTCAACCGTATGCGTGACGCGTACAACATCTTCCTCAACGAACTCGGCCCCAACGACCGTAATACCAAAGAAGCAGAAAGCTGGCTTGAACAGTTGACCCAGAATGCTGTGTCCATCGCTAAGCACGCAAAGGACATCCAAGCTCGCAGACTCCGCCGAACCAACCTTTCACCGCGCATGACGATGGGAACCAAACCGCAGCCTCAGGTTGGCCAAAACGCACCAGCGACTACCAACGGAGCAACCTCCAAAAGCATCGGGCTGGACTCGAGAAGCATTGATGAACTGTTGAAATTTATTGAGGGGGGTGGCGAATCTCGTAGCCCTCGCTCTAAGCAGAAGAAGCGGGCTGCAGCCAGCAACCCTAAGCTCCGTGGATCGAAGCAATCCACTGTTCAGACGGCCTAAGTTTGAGTATACTTTTGTATTATTTAAACTCGCCACCTATCATTTTTTGATCATTTAATTACCCCTGCTTCTATGCATGTTATTATTACCTCCTTTTTATTTTATTTTATTTATTTTTTTTCAAAAGTAAAAGGGTCCGAATCCCACCAGATTCCCCAGAAAAATTTTCCCACCAATGTTAGAAACACCGCTGAGCGGGGAATATATTTGCTTACCAAGCCAACTCTTAGAGACAGGAAAAAGAACTAAAGCTCCTCCGCATTTGAGCCAACGTCATTTGTCGAGTTCTATGGGCGGTTGTGCTGCTATGTCTAATTTTGAACATGTTTCCCCTCCTTTCTTACGACCCCATCTCTACTCACAAAGTATTCTGTTATTTTTTGCATATTCTCTATCCCGTCGTTTTCCTTTGTTTGTGGTACCACTTCATTGTATAAAATCTAGGGATCTACATAGCATGGTTTTTAACCCCCTTCATATCTCATTATGCTTTCAATCATGTTCAAGTCCCCATTCTCATGTGCTTTTTCTTAAGTTTTCCCTAACTGTATGATGATATGTCATTTTTCGTGGGAAGCAAGTGAAAGCAGGATAACACTGTATTATAGAAACATATCTTTAAAATGATTGACATCTTCTCTCATTTCATAAATTGCTGTTTGAAACCTCGAAGGGTTTCAAAGTGTCTGCACCGTCCCAAAAAATTTGTGGAGGTTGAGTGGAAATAAGATCACGTGGTATGTTATTGTTTACATTCCGCCAATTTTTGACCTCAATCGGGAACAAATTCGGAGCTTTGGATTTGCTTCAACAACTATGTGACAGAGTAGTCGTTATTGTATATTTTAAAGCTCGATTGCTTGTTAAAATATATTAGTGTATCGTTTTACTTTTTCATGAATTTCTTCTGGAGGTTTACGATAGACCGCTTGCGGAGGTTGGGAGAGCTGTGAAGCTGATGCCGCAGCCAACGGTGGTCGTGTTGCGTTGAGCTGGTATGTCAACGAGAGAGCCGTCCGATTGTTTGCTCAACATGGCGTTGCTAAAATATACTGTCTTTAATAGTAGTGGAAGGCTTCGCGGATCAAAGGTTCTCGTCTTGTTGTCACAATGACGCTGAATTCAGCCACCTCCCGTTCAAAACCAGCCGTGTCGGAAGTCGCCATCACATCGAGGTGGTGCAATAGGGCGCTGCGCCCTTTAACCTCCACTATATTGCGTCTGGAAAAGCATTGGAAGATAACGCGCATGGGGGTTCCAACGCTGAACCATACCACTGCGTTTGAGTTAAGCCAGGAAAGCCGTACGGCGGCACAAACGGAGCGACTAGCTCCCGAGTCCGAGTCCGAATCCACGCCCGATGATCCAACTTGGGTTCCGGGTGGTGCTGTGCGCAAGCGTATTAAGCATAAATATTCTGCTCGTACTGCTAGCAGGTCAAGGGTCGTTGTGAAGAGCCCGGAGACTCAGAAGCTTCAACCGGGGGAGTTTTCCATACCCACGCCGCTTATCCACGAGAAAAAAAGACACCATCGAGAAGCCCAGGAGCCAAATGGAGTCGCCGGTGGGAATGCGACGATTGCAAACTCCAACGAAGACTCGTCGCTTGAAAATTCCCGTCCGGGCCCTGTGAGGCGGAGATTATCTGCTTACGGATGGAATAGCCGGAAGACTTGGACGGACGCATGTAATGAATATAACGAGCCGTCGTATGTTGCCATCGCGCAGGGGATTTTTCAAATTTGGGATACATTTCTTACAATGACAGCTGCGGAAAAAAGTGCGAGTGTTGGAGCAAGATCGCTTATGCATATGGCTCTGGGTGCAACTTCCACGTACATTGCGAGGGAACAAGAGGCTGTGGATAATCGCGAGGACAAGGACGAAAAGATCGACATCGCCAATGTTATTTTCACAGAGCTAGAAAGTATGTACGGTACATCTAATACTGGGTGGAAACCACTCAAATCACTCGTTCGTCTCCATGGGATTCGTTTGGTCTGTGACGCGATTCGGAAGAGGTGGATATCTCCGATGATAGCTCGTCAGCTAGCATTAAATTCGATCGATTCGTCTTCGTACGATGCTGCACAAGAAATAATATCTGCTTTGCTCTCTGTTACCATGAGGGTCGAAGATCCCAGGCATCTGGATTGCTCTTTATTTTCGGCCAGAAATTTTGGTGTATTCCATACGCTAGCTGCATATGTGAACAAAGCGAGTCATCTAAGCTTCTTTTTTCGCACGGTTGGGTCTTTATTGAGGTGCGGTATTGTCCCAGTTGAATGGATAGCTACGGAGTCCATGAAGCCATTCGTGACTCATGCTATTCGGTCGATATCATGCGAAGATCACGATTGTTCCGCGTCTGTTTCGTTTATTGTGAATATGGCCCTTGCAGCTTCTGGATCGCATACTTACTGCGCCATGCCAGCTTCCAACTCAATCGCTATCACGGATAAATTACAAGAATGCGATGAAGAGAGGTGGAAATTACATTCCGCACATTGCGACTTTTTGGAAACTTCACAAGCGAGAACAAATGAACATTTAGAAACTGCTTTGAACAACAGCATATCAAGTATTTTAGGTATTCTCTGCAGTGCATACATCGTTCGTTGTTCAAGCCGGCCACCTGCTACACCATCCAGTGCATCTTCAATTCAACACATATTGGCTAGGCTTTCAGACATAGTGCAGCGTGATATCGAGGGCACGTCCTTCCATGTAACCCAAGATCGCTCAAGATCAGAGCTGTTACGAATGGGGCATATTCTGATGGCAGATTTTATTATCACATCCAACAACGTGCAACCCCGGACCAACCAGCAGGCTGTTGATCCTCCAGCGACAAGGCTTTTAAGTACTTTTGAATATTTTACTCGTACATTAAGAAGCCGAAAGGACCTCACAGCTAGCCTATCGGCCTTTGTGACCCACATATCACACTGCTGCGGCCAAGTACTGAGTGAAGATGGATTCACTCACCTAAAAATTTTGACGGATGCGCTCACAGGGGACAAGCTACAACCGTACACTACGCTTAGAGCGCTTCTAGGAAAAGTAGCAGTGGACGCGGCACTTAATTTTGCTGAATCTACTCTTCATCCCGATCACCATTCTTGGGCTGCCCATATACAGACCAGAGTAACGAGCTATTCTAATGGGCCTTCAGGGCAGGACGAAATCTTCTCTTTAACGCCGTCTTTAGCTCTGTCCAAAACCGGTTACATATGGGAAGAAAGCATTGGAGAATGGATTACTGCGGGTCGTCCCAATGGAGCACGAAGGAGCTTTCGAACATATCAAGACCAGATGAGCTCCCTTCCAGATCCACTAGCTGAGCTCCCAGATATAAATGACTCAGATGATGCGAGAGCATCCAGAAGCTCTAGTACATTTTCGGCCTGTTCAGAGCGGTATAGTTCGAGCATTACTTCGTCAGACATTACCTCTCCATTGTGGTCTCGGAAAAGGAAGCGTGTTGTCAATCCCCCAAACTTGGATTCGAGAAAACACACTAGGATATCATATCCTTTGTCACCAAGTGCACCTCGTCGCCGACTACCGTCCAGGAAAGCCCGTTCTTGGAATTTTTGCATCGATGAGCGTGATACAAACGACTCCGAACCGCTGACGTTTGGCCGATTCACGCGGTCGAACATAACGAAAACCCGTGATGTCACTGAACTAAATATGACGAAGGCAAGGCTATCACATCAAAGGACGGAAATCGATCGTTCTTTTACCAACCGTGTCCCTGTTGTTGAAGTTAGACTTCGAAAGCCACCTTATCGACACAACACGGTCGAAGTAGTTATCATTCATAACAGGAATAAATACTCGAATACGAAATCTAGCGAGTCTGCAATTCAAGATGATGTGATATCAGAGTCTGATTACAGTGAATCTGTCAATGATGATTACTGTAGAGATCACCATGATGACAACGACGGTGATGACGAAGATATCCTTGCCAGAGCATTACCTCCCCGTTACCTTTTGCGACACAAGCGCACGTGTACAACTAGGGCGAGCGAAGAAGTGCGGCCCCGCACTACGGCCGTAACTCGACTTCGGACAACAAGGTCTTCTACCTCATTACGAAAACAGTCCATCTCGCGAGCAGTAAATTATGATATTGTTGGCTCGAGTGACGATGAATTGAGTTTCCTTTGATGTTTTTGGTCTAGTTGCGCATGTTTCGATTTTCGATTAGTATTTGGATTTCGAAATTCAGCAGCATTTTGATCGCCTACTCGTCGGTTTCCGTCGTTGGTAGACAGGATACGCAGGTCATGAACACACCGATACAGCCTTTTTGGGCCTTGATACCCCTATTGGATTACCATTCTTAGACTTTGTTTGATATTTGGGCCGCGGGTTCTGCAGTTGGCTCATTGGGTTGGCTTGATTGCCTTGCTGTTTTATATATAAATATATATACCAAAGATTGCAAGAGCCAATAACCGTTCCCAGGTTACTTGTACAGTGCATTATTTTTGGTATTTATATATGTTCCGTTCGAAGAATTTTAGACCCCGCATCTTATTCCCCATTTCCGGTTTCACACGCCCCTCTCATGTTAATAACTATAAGTGCATAAACCTACTCTATCGCCCAGTCATCCTGCCCTTTTTAAAGAGCGCGATCTGTACCTGGCAATTAACTCTTTGATTGGCACGCCACGTTTCATTCATCAAAATCGGTAAGTAGGCATTGCATACGTTCCATGGAGACAAGCATCAATCATGTCCTCTGGTTTTCCATTATGTGCTTGTTCTGCGGTCCTGTCCTTCCAACACATGTCTGAAAAAGGATGAGAGAAATAAGTGAAGTGACGGGGGTTGGCCCGGGCATAGCTGTAGTGTAAATGGTAGGGTAACAAGGTGTAATAGATGTGCAACCAGCGGAAAACAAAAATTGCAGACATATCTATGCAAAGGAAAGGGGCCCAATAAATAACAATGATAATTTAAAAAAAAAAAAAAAAAAAAAAAAGGTACAAAGCACCCTTGGATTCACAAGCTGACGTGACCGGGAAACTCCTTTAAACCTTGCGAATAAACTCCAATTAGCCGACGAATTGTCGCCAGTCGTTTCTTCAGCCGTGATAATATCTCATCCTAATCATAATTTCACTACAAGTTCCATTGGGAGTTATGTCGTACTCTGAAACTCCTATCCAAAAACGCCTCGCCCTTTTCTTCCCAGCCACTACCTAAAATTTCTCGCTGGTAAAACACCGTGTCAATTTAACTAGGAACCATGCGATGAACTTCAATGCAACAGTGAGGCCCCAGATAACAGCTTTAAATCCCCAAAATATAAGCTTGAGCACAGACCTCGTGATTCCAGGTAATTTCTCTCCTTCGCGAGATCCACTGCTATATTTACCGTAGTTTTCAAGGTCAATTTCCTCAATCACAACTGGGGCTTTCTTAATACTCTTTTTCACTTTTGTCTTCGTCTCTGGCGAGGAGGAGGATGACCTCTTCCAAAACGAATACCTTTTCTTGCGCTTGGAAGAAGAATGAATTTGTGACATCAGCTTAGCTTCTTGCTCTGCCTCTTCACGCTCCGCCTGTGTGGCGATTAGCTGACCATTAAAACCTGGCTGGAAGGTAGCTGCCGCTGATGGTGCCCTGGAGGACGTGACATTATATGGATCTGGGAATTCTCCTTTGGTCACAGCAGTTTCGATGCTCATTCCGCCAAGAATACTTCTAATAAATTGGTCCGTTGCAGCGATTATGAGAACTGAGGCAACTAGGGAGTCTATGCAGTATAAAGCCGGGATCGTGGAGGATATGATGCCCGCCGAAATCGACAGCGTCATGGTTTCCAAGTCTAGAGCTACCAACGGAATATCCTTGGTCGAGTCCCGTCCTGGTATTGTAACAAGAATTGATGGAGGATGGTCTAACTGTGCGCTATCTGTTGTAGAGGCGGAAACCGAGAGGCGTAATGTTTGGCCCCGTTTATTTATGATGGGGAACCCTTGCTGTTGGATCTCATTTTCCTGACCGTCACTTGGGTCATTAAACAAAGCCTGGTGCAGCACGTCGTACCGACCATGAGACCCGTTCCACTCTAGTATGCAGGACTCTTGAGCTTCTGCCCGCCTAACAGCATCCTCCTCCACCTCCATTGCGTCTGTTGGAGCTAGCTGATGTTGCCTTGACAAGCTCAACGCTTGATCTCTAGCTAGGATCTCTGCCAACATGGGGAAAATAACCGTAGTAAAGCCATTGCCTTTAGGTCTGTTAATTTCCGTGTTGCTCATTGTAACTATGGGAGACTTGGTATTCTCTTTGGTGGGGTGAGATCTTTGAATGTCCACGTCACCCATTGAGTTAGTTTTCAGTGTATATAGTGTTGCAGATTGGCTTCCAAACGTGTACGTTAGATGGTCCGTTCTATGGAATCATTGATTAGCATATACCCCAACGCAAGATGTACACCATTGCCTTTCGACTCACTTGGAAATACGTAGGTGAAATGTTCCGAGTTCAGGTTGTGGCCCTTCTCCATTTGCAGCCTCCCACAGACGTGTGAGTTGCTGGGAGGATGTAACCTTAGCAGCAGCAGCTAGTTGGGTGGACTCGCGCATAGTACGGGAAGAAGCAGACTGTGGAGATGCCACACTTTGGCTATAGTCACATCTCGATATAACTTCCCGCGGAAGATCGTTAGGCCTCGAACGTTGGGGATAGTATTGCTGCTGGCTCAAAGGCACGTTGGGATCGTAACGGGGAAATATTGACCTCATTGACACCACTGGGGATGTAGGTGATCTAGGCGGTGAGGTGGTCACCTCAATTTGAACGGGAGATCCGGATCGAATAGGTTCCGGCGAAGTTGGCTGGGGAGGGACAGATTTGCCATTTTCGGACAGTTGAGGATATTCCACAACTTTCGCTTTTTCTCTGAGTTCCGTATTGAGTGAGGGAGAATTTGCGCTCACAATATGAACCGTAGGAGAAGGGGCTAGAGGAGTCTTGTTTGTGTCCTCGATGATTTGAAGAATGACGGCCTCGGTCTGGAAAGATGTCTTGTCGTCACCCAAGATCGGTGAAATTACTGGAGACTTTGTAGCACGTCGTCGATTCCCTTTTCTGAATGGATTGCCATTGGGCTTGTTTAGAGGCTGAACCTGAGGAAATAGCTGAAACTGAGTCTGGCTCGCCATTCTTGCCCTCGATTATTAAAAATGGAGGCTAGGCTAGCAGCATGTGTAACGAGTCGTCAGTAGTAAGAATCATACAATCCTTAAGTTTCGTAGGGCTCAGAGGACGACTTTATTGGTAAAGGAGAGTAACAAAGCCCATATGAGAAGGCCCATGAGACAGAAGGGCAAAATACGTGTAGCAATCTAAGCTTGAGGCTAACTAGCACGGCGAAGGAAAAATGAAAAGAATAAGAGGGGAGGATAGTTATTAAAATGGAGAAAAATGCTGCCTTCAGTGAAAACGCCATTTTTTCCAAATGGCCCGGCGAGCTCCTCCACAAAAAGAGGCTGATCAATAGGAACGATGATCAATGCACGGGAAAAAAAAAAATCTTGCGCCCTCCTTTCCTTGCAATAGCTTGACGCCTGGACATGAATGATGCTTGGGCGAGTGAGCGATCCTCCAAGGGACAAGCAGCTGTGGAATCTATCACCGTGCCATCCCTGGGGCTCCAGTGATGCAGGATTGGATGCTAAATCCCATCACCGACATAAAAATTGCTTTTTCGGGTTCTGGCTCTTTGCATGAAGAACAAAGCTAGGAATGAATCGGTGGGACTGAGCATTGTTCAACATTCAATGTCAGCATGACCTTCGCGAAACCTTGAGGAAGAGGCATCAAGACACCACTTGCTGAGCATGCGATAAAAAAGGTGATTGGAGATTATCCCTGAAAACACATCAACTGTTCGGCGCTTCGATGTTCGAAACAGGGAAACAGTTGTCAACTTCTCCCTTCTCTTGGCACGGCCCGGCAGGCAGAGCTGTGGCTTTGGTAGCGGCGCTAGGAAGAGCGGCGCAAAGAGCGCAGCCGTTATTGGATGGGGAAGTTGATGTTCTGTGAGGTGGGATTTGTTGACGTTGTTAGTTACCAAAATAGACATCCATGGATTGGTCTGTAATGTCACGTGATATTGCGCTTTACGAGGCGGAAAACAGCTCTCCAATAATTTGGTAGGAAGGTGCAGATTGCTCCATCACCGCAAGACTATTATGCGCCGGCCAGGCAACCCTCCAGAATAGCAATTTGTAATAATAAGAGAGGCCTGGGATTAACTCTCATTTGGCCGACTTGTATAAAGAGGTCTAGTATTGAGAGAGTGTGGAAGAATCTAATAACACAATGGTTGAAGATAAATGGTTCGAACCTTGAGAGTATATCCATCGATCTAAATGCAATAGCGCATAAATTGGCTCCCCGCTTTAGAGGCTGAAGTTATTCCTCAGACACAAGGCCTTCGGCCATCCTGATAGCACCTTCCATGTCACCTTTGTTGTACAAAAAGAGCCCCTGTAGAGCCGCAGCACTTGTGGCCCTCTCTGCTGGAATCTTGTGGCCATTTTCATCCTCGATAACACCCAGTTTATGTAGCTTGTCCAAAAACTGAGCCTGGTAAAAACCCGTCTTGTCAAAGTCACCATAAAATCTCTCCCAAAGCTTGGAAACCTGATATCTCGTAGTTTCGCCAAGCCTGACGGTCATATCAACACGGCCAGGTCGAACAAGAGCCTCGTCAAGCCGCTCAACGTGGTTTGTCGTCAGAAAAATTATGCGTTCTTCCGCGCTAGCCACCCCATCAAGTGCATTAAGGAGGCCCGAGAAAGTCACATTGGCTCCTCTGTATCCGTCAGCGTCAGACTGCACGCGCCGGTTCCCGAAGGCAGCATCTACGTCCTCCAATAATACCAGGGTGCGGGCAGGTATGATTGTGAGAAGGTGGTTCAGGCGATCATCAGTCAAACCTCTCTCGCTGAGGTTGAGGATGGCGATGTCGTAATCCAGTTCTCCCGCGAGTGCTTGAATAAACGAACTCTTGCCGCTGCCTGGAGGCCCATGGAGAAGATAACCGCGTCTGTAGGGAATGCCACGATCATAGTACCAGGATCCGCTTTGGAGAAAATCCTTCACATCATCTACTATCCGCTCTTTAACACCCTTATCCAGGATAACGGATTCCAGAGGCCTCTTGCGCCGAGATTGGCCAAACTGCCTCCACTCAGTGCCCCAAGAATTGTAAATGACGGTTTTCCCTTCCTGTGACCGCGCAGCATACTCATGCGCTTCCTTAAATAGGTCTTCAAAGATACGTCTCTGAGAATACAGTGTAGTTAAAGTAACCGTCTCCCACGGTCGTCCAGTTTGGTGATCTCTCGATTTGGCTTCTCGTACTCGGTTGACGAATATAAACGCATTTTTATACCGGAGTACATGTTTTCCAGGTCCAGGTATAAGTGCAAATTGTGTATGCATTGCGCCATTGGGATGTTCCACTTTCTGTGTCTGGATTGATAATTGTCGCATTCCTGGGGTGAGTCTCCGGAGGAGGGAATCGACGAAACCGGATTTGCTGGCGGCAGGTGCCTTTTGAAGTTGCGACCGTTGATATAGAGTCATCCAGTGCAGAAACCAGCCGTACGAGTCATCTTTAATATTTATTTCCACCTCAACAAGCATACGCCTCCGGAGGAGAGCAGCACCATGCCGAAGGCCTCGCTGGGCGAGTGTCAGTCCAGCTCCAAGGCCCGCAAGACCAAAGCCCTATGAATACCATGACCATATTAGCCTGTGGTATAATAAACCAAAGTCACCCACTTGGTAGAACATACTGCTGTGAAGAAAGGATTGCTCGCGAGCTGCGAAAAAAGCCCGACGTCTGAACTTAGATTCGAGAGCTGCTGTTGAGCTTTCGCCGGAACAATCAAGTCATTGTGATTTGTAGGTTGGGCCAGCGCAGGCCCAGTAACTTCCATTCCCTTGGAAATGCCCCTATCGGCATCATTGCCAGACATATGTTCGAATCATCGTGGGCCTCAGAACGCCGTTTAACCATAAAAAAAAAAAAAACTGGTGGCCATCAAAGGAGTTCGCTCGACGCTAACCCAGATTCTGCTAGTGAACTTTATGACAATCTCGGGCTTGGCATCATGGAAACCCTAATCGGGTAACTTCAACGTTGTGCAACTGACCTTGCGGCAAAGCTCAAGCATGCCATTTTGTCTTTCCTTTATGTCCCCCTTTTTCCTTTTTCTCTTCTTCTTACAAGCTGGACCATACTGGATTTCCACATTCCAAAGTTCTCAGTGCACCCGGCCAATCATGTGCATGAACCTAGCGCATTGTATGGTCGATCCAGTTCAGCATACCCTGAATGTGCATAATTTTCCCTGTCCATGGTCTCTATTTTGTTTTTTTTGGGCCTCAAATGGAAAATAGACTTTGTCTTTTCGCTATCTCTGGTCGCGCAAATTATATCAATCATCCGAGTGCCTATTTCTCATAGCCGACTATGAAGCGATGAAGTCACAGCCCCTTGCGCAAGGTAACTCACAGTCTCAGCTCATAAAATACCCTCAATCCGTACAGGATGAGACGCACAGATAAACTACAAAATTGAAAATCACTCAACATGGATGTTACAGTAACAAGGGCAGATGCATGCTAATCATGTTATCTGACTATTTTGCATTGACAAGGACATTTGTTCTCAGTATAGAGAGAATGGAAATGAGTTAAATAGACCATATATAACCCAAGGCCGCAATGTGCTGTACAAAGGCCTCCCCTGTTCCTGGATGCGTCTATTTTCTGTATGAGGATCTCGATTTTATCTACCCGATTTTATCTACCGTCGACTTCGGAGGTATTGATGAAACGATATTGCATTTGTTTCCCCTCTGCGCTAGCTGATTCACAATAGTTTTGAATCAAGGGTCGTTAACGTGATCGAGATATTGGTGGGAAGGAAGCAAATACAAATTTGTCACTCTTTATTTGTCGTTAACTTAAACAATAACCAGTGGTCTACATGGTAAAAATGGCCAATGGAGTATAGGGACCTACCTAAGCATTGTAATTTTTCTTTTCTTTTTTTCGATTTTATATTTAGTCTCGCTAGAAAACTTATTCATTCTCCCGCCGAACCAGTTACATTCATACTCATCTTCTATAGACTTTATTGTCTCCCTGAATCAAGAAGTTCCAATGGCGGGAAGTGATTTCATTCACACAACAATTAAGGAGCTTAGAAGAGTAGACTTTGGATAATTTTTACCAGCAGCACTCGCCAACAAGCTAATGAGTTGAATGCTCTTATGACCTGCATGAATATAACCATGGGGCTGAAAAGCTGCGGTATTGACGGGTATGCTCTTATTGTGTTCCGTATTGAGGGGGGTAAATTATAGTAAGTGAATAACTTGAAGATATATCTTCAGAACGGGAATAAGGGATGAATCAATATATTCGCTATCTCTGACCCTTTCGTGTTGCTCCTCTACCGTTCACAAAGCTCTGAACACCAACAACTGAGCACCGGAGAGGCCCGTAAGTTAGAAGGCCCTGATTTCCAAATACCCCATTTTCTTGGAATTATCCCTCTAGATTTCAGAGAAACTTCGCATGTTGGTTTGAAGGAAGGGGGGAATCGAGCGTTTCAAAAGCAGTGAGTCTAATCTCACATACCACATCGGGCAGCAGCTGATAGTTGTAGAAGAGAGAATGACAGAGGAAGAGCTAATCTTGGACCAGCGAGTTCGGCACAAACGTCTTTTTCGGAGCAGCCGTGAGAGCTACAGCGACGATGATTCCGACACCAACAGAACACCTGTGGCGTCGGTCCAACAAGAGGAAGAGGTTTTGTACGAGATCGATCCGCGAGCATTAGGAAAGTTGCCAGAACGTCTCCAGAACAATTATCGTCAGTTATTCCAGGAGCGAGTCGAGAGGTTAGCCCAGAAGAACCCGAACTTCAAGTACCGCCAATATGATTATATGGACTACTGGCCAGAAGAAGCTTTCAGTCCAGAAGAAGAGGAACAACCAAGATATATGAAAAGGAAATATCCGAAGAAGCACAAGGTATTGCAGGAATTGGAAATTACGCACGTTTCTCGGTTGAAAGCCACTGGACAAAAAGGCCAATTGCACGTCATGAATCCTGATCTATCGTCCGTAGAGGACAGAACTAGCCAATGCCTAGAAGACCACAAAGATAGCACAGAGTATAGTGGAGAAAAAGAAATAAGGAATAACCAATCTGAGGGAACCATAGATGAAGTTTTAGCAACGTTGGTCAACAGGACAATATCGGAGAATGGCAGTTTGGCTTCACTGATGGAGGAGGGATTGTGGCATGTTAATGCTCCTCGGAAAGTTGATAGCCGCTTTCAGGCACGCAGAGAATTGGAAAATCCTACGCTCAGTTATCAGTCGTGTGGGAACAACGACGACAGTTACCACGATTTTAGAAATAGAAGGGATTTTGAGCCTCGAAGTTGCCATGTGAAGCGCACTGGCAGCATTTGATCAATGAGAGTCATTGACCACACTTGTTTCAGTGAGGAGATAGCTTTCCCCGCCAGCAGGATATTCGGACATTGGAATATAGTGCAAATGGGATTTGGAGTCTTGGATACTCCGCATCGTTTTCCGCATGTAGGTGAAGCCGCAATCTACATCTGGGTGATGTTTGAAGTGGGATGGAATGCTGAGAGCTTGTTGAACTAGGCTGTTTTCAGGCTAGAGCGAACTTCAATGTTTGCTGGGCCTTTGCCACTTAGACAAAAAAAGTGAACCACATCAAGTGCCGCCAGAAGAGCTTCCTCCTCCAACTGTGCCTAGCACCTAGTCTTGCTACAAGGTGTTCAGTAATTTTCTTCTTAATATTATAGTGTGTCTATTCTCTTGGAAATTTCCTAGCCTCGCACTGTTTCCCCGCCAGCGAAATTACTTTTGCCCGCCACTGGAAATCATCTAGATTTTCGTCAAAATGCAGGCTCCTGTGGTGGTGATGAGTATGTTCAAACCACCTTTGATAATGGGATGGGACATAGATTGCTCACGTACGGTCTGCAGATACCCAGAGTGGGGATAGACAAGTTGGCCGGAAAGCGCAATTGTCCAACATTACCGCTGCAAAGACGTAGGTGCTTACGTTCCCGCAAGAATACGACCCCACAATTGAAGCATCGTAGCTAACGAAGCATTGCAGTGTGGCAGATATTATTCGATCATGCCTCGGACCGAAAGCGATGTTGAAGATGCTTCTTGATCCTATGGGCGGAATTGTTCTCACGAACGACGGTCATGCTATCCTTCGAGAAATCGAGGTGGCTCACCCCGCAGCAAAAAGTATGATCGAACTCAGCCGGGCACAAGACGAGGAAGTAGGCGATGGAACTACGACTGTTATAATTTTAGGTACCTACTCCCCGTGAACTTTGTAATTCCAACCACTTTCTAACAACCGACAAGCTGGTGAAATGCTGGCCCAGGCGCTTCCCCAACTGGAACGTAACATCCACCCGGTCGTTATAATTTCGGCTTTCAAACGGGCGCTTTCAGATGCACTTGCTATTGTGGAAGATATATCTCTACCAGTTGATATTAATGATGACAAAGCTATGTATAAACTGATACAGTCTTCCATTGGCACGAAGTTTGTTTCTCGATGGCCCGACCTCATGTGCAGCTTAGCATTAAAGGCTGTGAGAACAGTTTCACGTGATGCTGGTGGTGGAAAGCAGGAGGTTGATATCAAGCGTTACGCTCGTGTAGAAAAGATACCGGGCGGAGAGATTGAGGATAGCGAGGTCATTGATGGGGTTATGCTCAACAAGGATATCACGCATCCAAAAATGAGGCGGAGAATAGAAAACCCAAGAATTATCCTCCTGGATTGCCCTCTCGAATATAAGAAGGGAGAGTCTCAGACAAACATCGAGGTTTCGAAGGAGGATGATTGGAACCGCATATTGCAGATCGAGGAGGAACAGGTCAAACACATGTGTGACGCAATTCTTGCACTGAAGCCGGATCTTGTGATCACTGAGAAGGGTGTATCTGGTTAGTGAACCTGCCGATTATGCAATTAAGTTGCCAAGGCTAATTCATTTATAGATTTGGCACAACATTACTTGGTCAAGGAGAATGTCACTGCCCTTCGACGTGTTCGCAAGACTGACAATAACCGAATCGCCCGTGCAACTGGTGCGACTATCGTTAACCGAGTGGATGACCTTCAAGAATCCGACGTCGGAACTCGATGTGGTATTTTCGAAATCGAGAAGATTGGCGACGAGTACTTCACATTTCTCAGGAAATGCAAGAGTCCGAAGGCTTGCACAATCTTGCTGAGAGGACCGTCAAAAGATATTCTTAACGAAATTGAACGGAATTTACAAGACGCGATGTCCGTTGCAAGGAATGTCATTTTCTACCCTCGTCTCTCACCGGGCGGTGGAGCAACTGAGATGGCGGTGTCGGTGAGATTGTCACAGTTGGCAAAATCCGTCGAAGGTATTCAGCAATGGCCTTACAAGGCTGTGGCAGATGCGATGGAAGTTATCCCAAGAACACTCATCCAGAATGCTGGCGCCAGCCCCATTCGCATCCTTACTAACCTGAGAGCCAAACACGTTGAAGGAAAGAACTCCTATGGTGTTGATGGCGATACAGGAGAAGTTGTTGATATGAAAGCCTATGGTGTGTGGGAACCTGAAGCTGTTAAATTACAGAGTATCAAAACTGCAGTTGAGGTAAGTTTTAATAAATATTCGCTCTAAAACATGTTTCCATCTAACGTTCCTTTCTACAGTCTGCGTGCATGTTACTCCGAGTCGATGATATCTGCAGTGCCAAAACCCTGAAGCAAGCTGCGAATGTTGGCGGCGGTGATGAATAGTTGATTTGGATTTTTCTCAACCGGATAGATCTCTATCCCATCTCCCGCAAGTCTTCAACAGCGTTTAGACCTGTATGAATAACCGGAAAATTAATCAAATAAACCATCAATCATATAATTCCTGTTATCACCTACTCGTAGCATCGCATTGTACCGTAAAACTCTCAGCCCCCGATCTTCTCAAATTAATAATCAAGTAACGTTACTCCAAGAACAATCAGTCGTCATCGTGAATTATAACCCCAGACTCTTCTTCTTTTGTCCGATCCGCAGCGTTCTCTAATCCGGAGACCTTATGCTCATCCCTATCCATCCCTCCATTAGAATTCCTTTCGTTATCCTGCTCCCGCATCTCGGAATTAGGACCAGCAGCCGAGGGTCCCGCAGCACCCTTCTTCTCCTTGACCTTCTTCTTTTTCTCCCTCCTTCTCCTATTCTTTTCCGTCTTTTCCTCATCTTTACGTCTAGCTTCCTCTCTTCTCCGCTCAAACATCTCATCCGCTTGCTCCCTCTTCAACTCCTCCTCGATGAGCTTTAAGCGCTCATATTCCCTTCTCCGACTGGCTTTGTAGACGTGGAACTCCCCCGAGCCCGCGCCGGCGGAGGAACCCTGGACATTGGCGACGATTTCTGGTGGTGGCGCTAGAGATGAGCTTGTGCGGGGCTTGGAGGGACCAGGGATACGGATGTCCTTCGACGGGTCTTTAAAGAGAGACTGGATTTGAGTGGCTTGTTCGGAGACGGGGGTGAGCGCGCGACGTTTTAGGGGCCGCTTGCTTCGGGGGTCTTGACTGGTCGGGATAGACTCAGGAATGGGCTCAGACATGCTGAGTGAGTGTCACTGGCAGTTACGGCAAGCCTCGGGTTAGATGGTAGGGTTGTAGCAGAAGACGTTAGGGTTGACCGGAGTAGGCTACCTGAGGATGGCGAAGATGAGGGCCGCAAGTGAAGCTCGATAATCTTTTGATTTTGAAGCTTGGAGACGGACAGGAAACCTCGAACGCGGTAAATCACGTGAGTACCCGCTAACAGCCAATAGCCCCAGACTTTGGGCGGGAGCAAGTCTAGGCCTTTCTGTTTTGATTTTACCTCCACGGGTAACTGAGCGCGATCCCAGATTCCTCCAGCAAAGTTGAGTGCTCCAAACACACAAAATCCCGCGATACCTTCCGCTATGGCGGCTCTCCCATGGAACATTCCTGGGTCAGCGTCTCAACTTTTCTTTCAAGATAAACAATCAGCTCAATACAAAGCCTTGCTTGCAATCACGGATGTGCCGCATCCAGATCGTTCTATCCTTGGGGCATTCATCAACGACGCTTTTGACCCCCAAGAAGCAGCTCGGTATTTTCTTCGTATGACATGCGCTGGAGAACGCTCTCAGCCAAAGAAAAATGTGTCACAGTTTTTATCAGACTGGAAAATCATCATTGATAAGTGTGAGTCGTCAAACCCATTGACAATATTGGGCTACCCTTCTAATTTGAAGCGTAGTTCGGCCGACACGAGCAACGTCACTATCCAGCGAGATACGGATGCTCATCTACGATAGAGATGGAGGATGCTGTTGTCTTTCGCGTACGCCCTTCAAATCATACTCAGATCCCGATGAAGAATTCGTTCACATGGTTTCGCCGCTTGCATTTTCAGACCAGGATTTGTCCGAAGGGGTATGTGTGATAATTACTCTAATATGAACTAGCTGACGGGTACGTGAGACCGCCCTTTCTGAAATGCTTGAGGCTTTCTTGTCGCGAAAGTCACTAGAAAACTGGCGCTCGTTTTTTTCAAATCCGCACCATCAGGCGTCGGAGAGACTCGATAATCTTTGGCTGTTGTCCACGCCGGCATTTGATGCTATTAGAAAAGGGCAAGTACATTTCAAGGTCAAAACTTGGGTAAATAACCCTGATAGGACCAGAAAACAGACTGTTAGTGATATACCTCCTTATCTCCCTATCTCCTCTGAGTTTTACATTGATACCAACTAATCGCAGTATTTTGTGGGTAGCAACACGTTCACACGCGGACCTAACGTTCTCCGTTCTTTGTCGACAGATACAATGGTCCTTGAGAATCGGACCCCTCAACTAACTCCTATCCTTGACGAAGAGCTTTTTGGCTTTCATGCACGTTTCTCAAAAGTGTTGGCTTGGATGGACGCCAAAGAGCATATGAACACGTCTCCCGGTGCTATTGGTAGGACTCACGACCATTCCCATCGAATAATGTTACTAATGGGTGCGTAGGAGCAAAGAAATCATGTACCTCTGTGTTAGTGACGCCATTTCTCCGAATTTTCAGGCCGATGTGGATAATGTTACCATCTTTCATTCGAGCATTCGTTTACGACAAATTACACTGGGTGGGATTTCGCATGTACGGTCGGTCTCTTTCGATGACAGTCCAAAAGCTACCTTTTGGCTTGTACTTGCGAAG
Organism: Histoplasma capsulatum G186AR; assembly: GCF_000150115.1. Taxonomy (NCBI): domain Eukaryota; kingdom Fungi; phylum Ascomycota; class Eurotiomycetes; order Onygenales; family Ajellomycetaceae; genus Histoplasma; species Histoplasma capsulatum. Next base: position 23,378 of record NW_025544812.1, on the reverse strand, counting down.
AGGATCTCCAGTTTTGACTCCGAAATACCATGTCGAAGCTCATACTTTGCGCCTGGTAGAGCAGTTTACCCGTATTCCTGCACCACGACCTGTCGATGTCTTAGGGACACCTCGTTTTTCGTACTTGCTCATGACTTGTGTTCCTGGACGCCCGATTGGTCCAATGATAGACACAATGACTGATGAAGAGTTGAAGCAGGTTGTACTGGACCTGAAAGAATACGTTTCACAGCTTCGAAATATACCAAGACCAACAACAGACTTTCAAATTTGTAATTCCGAGGGAGGCGGTCTCTTAGATTGGCGGATCCCTGACAGCCAGCGTGAAGAATTGCGGTTCAAGACTGAAGCCGACTTCAACAATTATTTAACAGACCCTTTTTGTGAAGAAATTCGACAACGTGCTGCCCGATCTCATGATATCTGCCACGAAATCGTTTTTACTCACGGTGACTTGAACCCGAGGAATATCCTCGCAGAAAATGGAAAAATAACCGGTATCGTTGATTGGGAAAATGCAGGCTGGTTTCCGGAATACTGGGAGTTTACCAAGGCTCATTACACTGTCCGAAGCTTGATACGCTGGCTTGCTGATGTCATCGACCGGGTGTTTGAGCGTTACCGAGACGAATTGCTGGTGGAAAATATGCTTTCTGACCTTTTAGGTCCTTTCTAGCTGGTAGTCTTATTTGTAGTCCACCACTTTGACTCTCAAGGTTGAAAATCGATATTTCCAAGGCCCTTGAATCAAGAGCGCAGCCAAGACTGACCGTATAGCTGGATAATCGTCTGCACACACCAAGGAAGCTAATTTAGGTGAGTTTACCACTTGAGCCTCGCTTTGTCCCTCTTCCACTTCAGGCTTGTGTGTATCGGTTTTGGACAACAAAATCGGACTTTATTTCGCCAAATACTTTATTAAGCACAATAATACCATTATTGTGCAGCGCTGTGGTGGCGAACTCAACCCAGACCGGACATGAGAACTCCTCACGCTTGTTGGGGGAGGGGGTTGAGACTCGCCTTTCGCAGCTAGGGTTCTACTCCCTGGCGAAAAGAGCCGCCAAACTAATGTTCGCACGAGGCAGAGATACAGGCTTTTGTGCAGCCGCACCAGATGACCTATCTATTCATGAAAACCTCCACGAGTCCGACCCCGTCAAGCTATATATTCATCTGTTGGCCCAGCGGATGGCGATTTTATACCGTCGTTATCCAAAATCTGTAGTGTGGTATGTCATGCTGGTTGATTCAATGACAGACGGAATAACACACTCAGAGAAGGAGCCCTATTTTTATTCCCGGCTGGAAACCAGAGCTGTGGAAAGCGTCTGGGGAAGGCTGGAGTGTGGCAAACTTGTCTGGTGCAGTAATCATCATGCGTACCCGGCTGAGGGTTTCGATGACTGCCCTGAGTGTGGAGAAGAGGTGGTGGTTAGAGAGATGAGTTAGAACCATAAGAAATTTCTCTCGGAAAATGAGTTCTTGTCACGGATGCGAACTTGAACCCCGCATTGAGGTAGCCTAACTGTTATATACGGATTGGTAGCAAAAGTGCAATGTAATTCAGGTCGCACAAGTTGTGACATTGACAATAGGTCTCTCGCAGGCATCACGCGGCTTTTGTACTAGTTACTACTCTCTAGGTGCAATGCAGGCCGGGAAAATACCACCAGCTAAGACTCGGCCTCATTTGGTGAGCTTCCTTATTGGTGTTTCCGTCTATGGTTCGTCAACAACTTTTGTCGTCCACCATCATTGCGCAGTAGAAAGTTGGAAGCTTTATTCAGCTCGAGTATGACGTATAGGCAATTTGGCTTTGCGCTGTGGTGTGGCTGTTGCCCTGGCAACAGCATTCTTGCGGCCTACATGGATTTTTTGACAACTCACAACACCAGCAACAAATGATGGAAGATTGCAACCACGTCTATTTCACAATCCAACTAACGTACCCAGATTCCTTACCGTTGGTTGATTGTAACTTTCGAAAGTTCTTCATTTATTTAACCCAGTGAATCTAAATCGGAGTAATGGAATCTGACCCGAAGCCCTCGGATGGGCAAACGTCGCTTTTCCAGGTCTACCTGCGGCTTAGGCCGCCGATGAACAAGAAAGAAGCAAACAATACTCCAAAGCAGGAATACCTCACGGTCGAGCGCCCGGAGCCCCAATTGTCTGAAGATGGTGGGAACCAAAGCCACCCCTGGCCCACCCATATCACGTTGCAGCCACCGAGCGATTCGAGAAAACGAGCTGTTGAGAAGTTCGGGTTCACAAAAGTGTTTGAAGAGAATGCCTCGCAATTGGAGCTTTTTGAGGAAGTTGGGATGCCCAATCTAATAAAAGGTGTTCTTTGTGAGGGTAGAGATGGCCTGGTTGCTACTTTGGGTGTAACTGGGAGTGGAAAGGTTTGATATCTCTGTGATTATTTCGTTGACTCGTCAATATATCGAGAGTAGGGGCGAGAAGCTAAATAGTTTATTACTTGTATCAGACGCATACTATCCTTGGGTCAAAGTCACAGCGCGGAATAACTCAGATGTCACTCGATGTCCTCTTCCGTTCCCTTTCGTCAACCATTCAAAATTTGGATAACCACGAAAACCCTCTACTATTATCGTCCATCGCAAACTCCGACCCCTCAGAAGCACAGCTCTTTACTGCGAGATCATTTATTGAAATGATTTATAGTGACCCATGGAACGAACGAGGTCGAGGTTCAAGGGCCCAGACTCCGATGTCAGCTATGTCGAGATGTCAAACCCCGATGACGGTACGGAGCCCTTTTGATTCCCCATTTCCTATTTTACATGCGGATTCCTTCTCTGCTGGCCCCATTTCGGAAGCATTCATCCCAATGAATTCAAACTTTACCCCTAGACAAGGTTCATGCACGTCAACGATTCGGCTTGTTTCTCCAATGGAGTCAGTTGACTGTCCTGGAGAGAGTTGGACTTCTCCAAAGAGAAACCTTATTCCTTCCCAATTACCCTGTTGGAACCACCGCAAATCTTCAACACGTGTAGCTAAGATTACCTCTCACAATAAACAGGATTCGATGTCTACTATAAATTTCCCTCGACGCCATTTGCCTCATCGGCCGAGTGCGCTCCCCCAATTTCCCGATGTGAGCGACTTTGCGATTCCTAATCCGCATGAAGGGGCGACTGTGGTATTAGTATCGATGTATGAAGTATATAATGATCGAATTTTTGATCTCCTTACTCCCTCAAGTTCAGGAACGGGTTCAAGAGCGGCATTGAACCAGAAAGAAAGACGGCGTCATTTACTATTTAAACCTACTGAAGGTTCACAGGATCGTAAGGTCGTAGCAGGTTTGAGAAAGATTGTTTGTGGCACGTACGAAGACGCACTGATGGTTTTGGAGACGGGCTTGCTGGAACGAAAAGTGACTGGAACAGGAAGTAATAGTGTTAGCTCACGAAGCCATGGGTTCTTCTGTGTTGAGGTGAAACGGAGAGTCCGAGATAGAAGGTTCGGGGATGAATCATGGGTTGGAAATACACTGACTGTGGTTGATCTTGCTGGTATGAACTATATTTACAATTTATCCAGGCAGCACATACTTACTAACCTTGAATAGGTTCCGAGCGAGCGAGAAATGCAAAGACAGCAGGAGCGACGCTTGCGGAAGCTGGGAAAATCAACGAGAGTTTGATGTATTTAGGCCAATGTCTCCAAACACAGAGTGATTTCCAGGACGGGAACAAAGTATGTATATCTATTATTTACCATTGCTAGAATTTTACTAAATATTCTTTTAGCAGGCGCTTGTACCCTACAGGCAATGCAAACTCACTGAGCTATTATTCTCCAATTCATTCCCTTCACCGAACCATGGAGCATCGTATCCGAGGCACCCGCAAAGAGCACTTATGATCGTGACAGCAGACGCCCAGGGTGACTTTAACGCGACATCTCAAATCTTGCGCTATTCCGCATTAGCCCGCGAAGTCACTGTGCCTCGTATACCCTCCGTTACAAGCACGATTTTGGCCAGCACAGGGTGTGGAAGGAGAAGTCCAACTCACGCTAACACTACCAAGTCGAAATCCAGTCTTTACTGCGCTTCAGCGGAAGAGCTGGAGACTGCAGCATTGGAAATTGCAAAGATTAGTGATGATTACGATGCTTTGGCCATAAAACTGGCGGAAGAAGAAATTGCGAGAGCAGAAGCTGAGTTCCATTGGAGAGCAGCCGAGGAAAGGTGCATGTTGATTGAACAAGATGTGCGGGAAGAGTGTTGGCAGGAGATGGAACTGCGACTTGAGGAAGAGAAGCGACGATGGCAAGCGGCTTGGGATGAGCAGGTAAATGCCGTTATCACAATAACCCCTATAGATTGGCATATTCAACCTAATCGAAATATAGGAATCACGTCATGATGAGCACCTGGATAAAAAGTTGGACTTGCTGTCAAGGGGTGTAAGGAGTAAGCGCTCGAAACCCTTCCCGCCCTCTCATACTTTTATTCAGCAACTAGGCTGACTTGATTTTGATATAGTCCACAACGACCCGCAAGCGTCTTCGGAAGACCAAATAGCTGCATTAGAGCAAGAAAACGATACTCTCCGAAAGAGAATCGCCAACCTCGAACGTGAACTACATTCCCGCTCTCCCACCAAAAAGGCAACAAAATCCAAGAAAAACATCATGCCGCAACTTCGGCAGGACTCGCCTGGCTGCGACTATACCAGTTGTGAAGATGACGTCGAGAACTCACTACTGAAGCTTCAACATCTCAAACTAGATTCAGAGATTAAACGAAGCTCAGGATCTATGTCTACGCTCAGAAAATCTCCCAAGGTGAGAAGACAGCGAATGATGACAGCAAGACAACGGGATTTTGCTCCAGAGAGTGTCTTGGACGAAATAGAGTAAAAAAAACATGACAAGTTATATTACGTAGTTCGCGATGATACCCCTGCCCTGATGTTGTCCTGCCGATGTGATAGGTTTTATATTATTGATCCGAGAATTTTCCGTGATAGAGAAACAGGAGGTATTTCCAGATACAATATTTTAATATGAGTGCCCGTTCCTTCTCCTATCGCTGAGAACGACTGCTTAAGGAAGCTCTGCTTTATTTAAAATTCGCTCAGACACAGTAGCTGGTTGTGTGTATATCGTTGTAGTTCGAGCAGAGAAGAAAAGGGGATTTCCAAGTGAGCGACAATGTGTCTGTTGATAACGCATTGTTTTACATACATGATAGAAATAGCGTCTAGAGAGAAGCTTCATTAATTACACCGCAACAAGCCAAGTCCAATGTCAACCCAGGTTGAAAATGCCACCACACCCAGAAGCCCAATATCTGTCTGCCTTCCTAGAGTAAACCCCGAAAACAATCTTTGATCCATAGCGAACAGTAGCAAACAAACCGTTTAGATGATTGAAGTCGAAATGGTAATAAACACAAACGCATATTTACAATAACGAGTAGTAGCATGTAATCCGATCCAACGAGCAATCAAGCATTTTCCTCCATGTCCACGTCTAAAACCTCCGCCTCCTTAAGTTCGAATTCCAATTTTGTGTCCTGCGCCGAAGTAGCTGGACCCGACTCGACCTCTGCACCATCAGCAAGGCTGACATTCGTTGACGGGCCGTCCGACGCGGGTTTTGGGGATAAATTCCTCTTTACTGTTGTGTTTTCTTGGGCGGTTGTTGCTCTCGTAGTCGCCACTTCACCCAGTTCCACTAATACCTTCGCCTCATCAATTTCGCTAAGTTCACTTTCATTATCGGCGCTGTCATGCACACTGCCCGGAACGCTACTCTGGATGCCTGAGACCTCCTCTTTGCTAGGTAGTGACGGTATCGCAATTTCAATGGCCTCTTGTTGCTTCACTGTGGAAGTCTCTTCTTCCGCTTGGCGCACTGAGGTTTTCGGTGCTGGTTTCGGCGCTAGGGCCCGTGTGGCGATTGCTTCGGCTTTCCGTTGGAGCTCTTTACGCGTTACTCCCTTAAAACGCGGCTTGGGCCCGGGTTGCGCGTGAGTCGCGGAGACCGGTGGTGTTCGGTTGCCCTCAGGCCCTTCACCGACCATAAGGAGATGATCTACCTTCATCCGTTCATGGTTTTCTTCTTCAGTTGCCTGCTCCATGAATTTGGATATATTACTCTGGAAGAGGACTGCGTAGGTGTCTGCGACAAGTTCTTCGAATATCGCAGTTTTCATAAGACCATTGTTCAGCTTTTTCAGTTCAACAGCATCCTTGAGCAAATCCACCAGCTGTGTTTCGGAAGAATGATGCTGACACCAGTCTTCTAGGCGTTTGCAATGAATGGCGAACTCGTCGTGGCTGACAAGTTTGAAAACAGTCTCTTCATGCCCTTCTGGAATCTCACCGACACGGCGGAAAAGCTGGAAGAAGATGTCAGCATTTCCTACTCTAGGTTAAATACAATCTGGACTGAGTAACCTACTTTGACATAAGTTAAGCATATATCTTCCCAGAGCTTAGAATGGTGGACATAGTCGTTCGGTTTCCTTCGCACGCGCCGAATGAGCATATCCAAGTTTGCTCGATCATTCAGCTGGTTTAAAAGGCCAACGAAAAAGTACACGTATCGAGTCGTATAAACAAAGTGCCTGCCAGCGCGTTCGTTTTCCGGTCTCCAAACTTGAAGGGTCATTGTTTTGGTAAATATCTGCTGCGAAATCTCGGATTTGGCTGCCATAGCAGATGAGTCGTCCTTGGAATCATCATAAAGTACGTGCGCAGCCTGATCACCGTCAGCAAAAAAAGTACTAGTTAGAAGGGATGAGAGATGGCTTACGCGTAAAACAATGCGATGGTGCCAATTTGATTTGTCCGCGCTTCGAAGGTTTCTCAATACTTCCAGGATATACGGTTTCCAGCCGTCGTTATTTAGGTTCACATTCCGTGCATAAGGCGTAGCAAGAAGTCGTTCCCTTGCATCCTCGGCCTGTTCATAGTTAGAAACAAAAAATTGATTATAGATGCGCACTACCAAACAACGAACCTTCAAAATTCCTCTCTGAACCAGCTTGTGAACAATAGATACGAGCTTGAAATGAGGCTCAAGTATTGGATCCGAGCGACTGTCCCTTTTAGATGGCAACGCTTCAATTGCATCAACCAGCGAATCTAGTACATCGTCAAACTCCACTGGAGAACGCTGCCCCCTTGTGGCACCATCGCAGCAGAACATTTTCCATAGACATTTACTAAACATGTAATAGTTCCTAACCACGCGCATTAAGTATTTGATTCATGGAGCAAACGGGGGAATGGGATTACATACTTCCAATAATTAGGCCGGTCATCGGTCGCTCGTCGGAAAAGGTAACTTGCAAAGTTCCATGCAGAATACTTGTTCATATCTGGGAATAGTTTTGCCTTGTACATTTGTTGGTTTTCGCCACTTGTGTAATGTCTCGTAAATTCCATCAGACTAAAAGCTTCCATGGACAATGGTTCTGTCGCTGATGCATACATCCGGAATCCAAATTCCGTGTATAGGTCAGATATCTTTCTTTTACTTTCAGGTGACGAGTCTGCTGTTCGTATGGCAGCTGCAACTGCCATGGTGAAGCAGTGTATCGCCCTCCGCTGTAAAACCGCCAGGTCTGATCGATTGTTGTTCAACTTGTCAGCGGACCAAGCGATATCCTCTTCTAGTTTCAAGTCATACACTTGAGCCAGGCGGTACCATGTCTCCCATTTACCTGTTCCATGTTCCAACTCTTGCCTGAAAAAAGACGCTGCAACATCCAAATCGTCCGTTGGGATTGCAGTTATTCTCTTCTGTGCACGAAATTTCGACAAAAATATAGAACCGAGGAGGAAGTACCAACCCTTTTCCGCAAGCTCAAGGCTATCTGTCTGAACAGGTATCATTGATACCTCTCCGATGCCTTGAACAGCACGAAAGAGGTCCGATGGATTGATTGGTGATTTCAAGAACGCTGACAAGACACGTTTGTTGAAAGTCAGCGGAGTAGAGAACTTGGTAGCCCGGCCAATAGCCATCTGCATGGTGTCTATAGTCGGTTTCAATTCCGATTTGTGCACATCTTTGATATTCATTCTATTGACTTGTGTCATAACGAAATCAATCATCATAACAGCTGAGGAACGATCCAGCCTTTCAATGGGACACCCATGGTTCGCAATATCGTCCAGGTTCAAAAATTTTAGTCCGTACAAGTCAAATAGAACCTGTGAGACGTCAAATTCATAACTATCCTCTGACGGGAGAGTCAACAGCTCTTTCTTCAAAAGCCTCAAAAGCAACTTGTTGGAATATTTGCAATAAGACCGGATTCCGAGAGCGTTATGGACAGAGCGTAAGTAATGGATACGGTCATCGTTGGGGGTGTCAAACAACTCCTTATTTTGTTCCATGAATTCTCTAAGTAGTGCGTAGAGCAAAACCCATATTTTTACCTGCATTCCTCGCAGCCTTCCTTTGAACTGCTCTAAGGTCTTGGCTGTTGATGCTGGCCGTATATCCGGAACGGTAACCTGACCAACGCGAATTGAGTCTTCGAATAGGGCGAAAGAATGCAAAAGTTTGGAAATCTGAACTACGGCAGACATCGAAGATTGTAAATGGGCCACGTCAAAGCATTCAAAAGATTTTTCCGGTTCGTCTATCATCTTCCCAACCACCTTACTTAGCAAATCATCAAGGGTTTTAATCCATTTCAGTAGCGAAATCTGCCGATGTTCACTCGATTCTTTCAGGAATGAGGGATTTTGAAGCTCTCCCGCAATTATTTCAATGCTCCGAAGATAGCAAGATACGACTTTGGGGAAATATTGGATTGACTCATACGCCCCTTTAAGTCTTCTCCAGAGAAAAAGTCTCAAGGTTGCATCGCCCCGGTCTAAAAACGAAATCATGCCCTGGATAGTGGACATTAATGGATAGTTCGCGCGTGGCTCTGATTTCTCCATTGGTCTTTCAAATTCCTCGGCGGATAACGATTCATTGACAAATTCGACAGATGAGGGGTCCAGTATAGGTTCAATGCTTTCAATAAGACGGAGAGGGTCATCGGAATCGGAGCTGAAAAGATTCGTAAAGAAATCCATTGAGTTGAGTCTCGAAATCTCTTCATCTATGGCAGAAATGGATATTTCAGGCATTGTTAAATTGTTTAGCAAAAGCATCGATGGCCCTCCTAGGGCAACCAATACATGCCTCAAGTCCTGGAGGCAAAGGAAAACATAGTTCCGGGGGACTTCTTCTGTCAAATTTAAGTGGAAAACAGAGGCCCATAAATGACGAAGCTCAATTGCAATGTACATGGCTTTGTTTAAACATACATCGTTCTGATAATTTATAAAAGAGCGGGCGAGGGTGCTCCATCTAGCAAGACGATCTCGTTCTTCTAGAACTTTTAAATGATCGCCATCAGCACTGCCAGCTCCGTTCATTGAGGCGTATATATCAAGATGTAGTTCGTAAATGCTTTGTGTAATCTCCGCAAAACCCTGAAGTTGAGAAGGGGAAATGTTGTTTGTGGAATTGGAGGCCAGTACGGCTTGCTCCCAAGCCATTGCGTCGTTATTTAGCTTTGTATAGATGAATTCGTCATTCTCCGTGAGGATTTTCAAGGCTGCTTCTTTCATATCCTTGGTCCAAAGCCGATTCGTATAGGAAGAACATCCCATCAGCTGGTTCTCCCTTTCCGATGGCAATTGATCAGCGGGATTAGGCTTCAGGTGCTGTTCCAGCCACAGAAATGCAGCCTCACGGGGGCAAAACCATCCACCATTAATATGCTCCAGAAAAGGCGACAACCCATCATCCTCTACGAGAGTAATCACTTCGTCGGGATTTGGATGACATTGCCGTGAATGGTCAAGAAATATACTCATTCCAGATCTTTTTGTTCCATCTATGCCGTCTGTCGAATCCATAGAAAATATATCACTATTTAAAGCGACTTGAGCTATTTTATCGTCCCATATTTCTATTATTTTTCGAAGGTCATTGTAAAGGACACGTTGGGCGATATAGTCCCGGATGTTGTTATCTGGAAGTTCCTGATCGCTATCGGAGCACAAAATATCTTGCAGTTCATCAATCGTTCCCAGATCCTCGACGCCAGCCTTGGACAACAAAGCGCCCACTACTCCAAACATCCACTGGTCAGCATGCACATACTGTTCTAGGTGCTCCTCAAAGTATTTAGCTGCATCAAATGGTACAGGCGCCGATGGCGCGTGGACTTCGGCATTTGATTCGCGAGCTCGAATACGACGGCTTTTCATTCTTCCACCATCTGGATGCTCGTCATTGCCGGCCGACGCAGAAGATCTTTTCCGAGACTGCGGTGCCGCCGTTGTCTGCTTGGCTTCATCCTGCGCTAGCAGTGATATCTTCTCCTCTGGTTTCTCATCAACTTTGTGTTGGGGACTTTCAAGGTATGTCTCGGAAACCTGTTCTGGATGAGGACTAGGTTCTCTATTATCGCTATCAGAAGCGATCGACGCACGGTCCTTATTAGAGCTCTCTGCCGACAAACGAAGGGCATGATGGAGCTCCCCCGCATCAGGAACCCCAATATCCAAACTTTGGTTGGCTCTATCCCCTTGTTTTGCTGTTGCGGCATTCCGTTGAAGAAGAGGAAGGGAGAACGGAGAAATCTCAATTAACTCACGGCAATCCTGAACGGAAATTCCTAGGGCTGCTCCTGGAGTTAAACTACTCCTTCCCTCTTGTTCATCTCGTAAAGCTTGCAGGACAGCTCCACCTAGTGCTGTCCAGCTTGCACAAGTAAGTGAAACCACATGGCGGCTAGGTGGAACTCCAAGCAGGTTCCGAAACGTACTCGGAACACTTAGTCCTCTTGGAAGATAAGGGAAAGAATCGGTTTGCTTCTGCAGAAGACGGAGAATAGCTTTTCTTGGCCGCCTTTGTGGGCGTTGTAACATAGACAGCTCGTCGCTGAGGATGTTGAGGACTTGCCGGAGATCTTCAATCGCAAAAGCTTGCTCCAAACCTAGCTGTTCGAACCCGTCATCAAACCCATCATCATCGCCTTCCAACACACTCTCTAGGCAAAATCTGGCGAGGCGATTACTTTGGAGAGCATCTCCAATTCTAGCGCTTTTCCTCCATAGTTCCAAGTCCGTATCGTCCCTCTCCAAGGCTTCAGCGAATGACTTGATTGCTGAACTAGACGTTGCAGATATATCAACAATGGATTCATAGCCGTCATCAGCCTTCGATCTTTTGGTGCGTAGTAAATGCCCCAGGTGATCTAGCATAAACTGGCCGCGGTTTTTGTGAGACAGGTAAAGTGTCTGGGGTAAAGCACTGGATATTGTATCACTGGCATCTAGGGGAACAGCTGATCCCGGAGCCGTTTTCTCAAGGAAGCTTTCATATTGGGTATCAGGGCCTTCAAGTTGACTCCTCTTGTACTCCGAAATCGACTCCGGGTAGTTGAATATTTCGGATTTAAATAGGGCTTCATATGCCTCCGAGGCCTGGTCATAGAATTGTGGCCCTTGAGAGTGAAGCTTCAAGGCATTGTGATAAAGTTTTAAAGCTTCTTCGATTTGAATTTCCTTCGTATCATCGACTTCCTCTTCGCTGTAGTCATCTGGCTCGATGTTGAGGGCAACAAAGGACGTCATCGTTAGAGGTGGGTAAAGATGAGCCCTAGGGTAAGAAAATCACCCGACTCGTGACAGCATTATGTGCTTCGACCGATTGATCAGTACATATAATAATATAACACAACAGTGGCATATAGCGACAGGAAAGAAAAAGAACACCAGAAGCTACGAGTGTTACCTGAGGTTCGCCATATGTCGTGTTGCAGGACGCGGTCTTTGGCGCAGATAAGATCGTCCCGATTAGGCATGGCGCACCGGCTGCTCTCCAGGTGGCTTTTAATAGCGGGAAATGATCAAACCTCACGCCATTATTTGAACATACTGCGTATGCACCCACCGCGATTCAACAACAACTGGCGTGGATGAGCTGCGCCCTGCATCAGCGGAGCGCTTGATTCAATTTGTTATTTCATACACGCATTGCCGCCTATTTTAATCCTCTTCAGCTTTCCTAAGCTTACGTTTCAACATCATGGTCGCCCCGGCGATCCCAGAGTAGGTGATCCCACTGCGCACACCTATTTCAGAGGAGTATATTAGTTTCCTTGTGATACTACATACCAATACGCCTTGTGCGTCGTCATGTCCAAGTTGCTAAGATATCTATTATTCAACATACAGGATCATCGAGGATGAGGACATATATGCCTCAATTGACGCCCGCACGGAAGCCTTACAGAATCTCAGGGAATTAGGTCCCCCGGACCTCGTCCATGTGGTGAAGCAATCAAAGACAAGCCCAAATAACCAAGTATGTGCGCCATGCCGACTCAAGAGGAAATACTGTACCCTAACATGCTCTCTTTCCACTTTACAGACTGGTGTTTATCACCATGTCACCGGCGTAGACGCCTCATCGTCGGCCAGCTTGGCTGCTTACGTCAACACCTTAACATACTCCCCCGTCGATAAGAATCATAAGGTTGTCTCGGGATTGTACTGGTGAGAGACTTTTGGATGTTCGATCAGAACTCTTATTGACCGTTTACAGTTGCTACAATGCCTTCTCCCATGTTGATATGCGAGTCGAGGTTAAAATTCCAGGCAGCCTCGAAAGCTATTGTATCGATGAGCGCGGAGATAAACGGGTTGTGACAGAAATTCTCTGGCTGGAAACTTTCCTATGTGGTGTCCTGAGAGCGTACTTGTATGCAGACGATGGCAACGGTGATAACATAAAAAAGATTGTTGGCGTTAGAAGGTTTAACCCCGTCACCAATACTGAAATGGAACACAAATTTCTCGACGCGGCGGAGAAGTTATTTTTCAACGGTTTGGATATGGACCCACACCCATTGATAGCGCATTGCTGATCATCATCGCAGGGAGGCAGCTGAGTTCTGACGCGGAAACACAAGTCCCCAACACTGTCACGAATCACCTAACGTCTGGCATTCTAAAATATATCCACACGACGGGACGATACGCTTCTGGTATAAACCTCTTTGAAAAGTTACGCACACGCGATGTTGAAGTATCGTCGCTACTAGCGCGCGTCCTTATTTCTGCCGATGAAGAGGTTCAAGCCGTACGATTATTACATGATGCACTCCAGGACCTGCCAATGGATTACTCTCTCTTAGATTGCCAAGCAGCATTTTGCCAGAGTAAGGGTGAACATGAGATGGCACTTGAATGTGCTAAGCGTAGCGTCACTGCCGCCCCTAGCGAATTCAGTTCCTGGGCTCGGTTAGCAGAAGTATATATAAACATGGAACAATGGGATTTAGCGCTTCTAACTTTAAACTCGTGTCCCATGTTCACCTACCAGGACAAGGACTCACCACGGATGCCCCAACCTTCTCGAGTTTTATTACCTATCCTCCCAGAGAGCATTCTGGATGAAATTGATGAAGGGCAGCCAAAGCAAGGGGAGCCTCATGACGTCGTGCATCCTACACTTAGAAAGCTGCATGCTGCAGGCTACCAGGGCACGTTCTTGAGAGCTTACACTTTGCTCGCAAAAATTGCGGCGGAGATTGGCTGGGATCAACTCCTGAAGATCCGCAGTGAGGTATTCGTCATGGAAGAGGAGTATAGAGCGGAACGCCAAGTCAATGCTAAGGGTTCTTCTACAGCTGCCCAGAACGCCAGCACTGTGGCTTTACATGAGAAGACTAGTGAAGCTGGACAAGTGAATGGAAACGGAGTAGATGGTCACGAATCAGAGGCGACGAATGGAAGCGATGAAGAGAACGAATCGACAAAGGGAGATAAGGATCAAAAGGGCAAGGAGAAATCCGTGACCATTGAACGCCCAGAACAATCAGTTGCATCGGAAATTGTCAAATCCGGCGGAGAAGATGTGAGTGGACAAAACCTGATTTTATATTCCCCGCAGAAAGCAAACAAGTCCAAGCTGTACTGACACTTTTCCGGCCGTCTTATTCAGCCCGATGCGCCATCTAATTCATGTTCTCAATTCATGAACAAGCGATTGTGTGAGCGCTGGCTCGACAATCTATTCATGGTTCTTTACGAGGACCTACGCGTGTACACCATCTGGCGAACTGAAATGGCGCAATCTCGCCAACAATCAGTCGATTATAAGAAATCAGCCACAGAATGGGAGATCCTCGGGGAGCTCGCTGAGCGACTTCAGCATTTCAATGAAGCCATCGAAGCCTACCAACACTGCCTATCCATCAGATTCTCACCAAAGGCGATGAAGGGGATTCTGAAAATGTATGAGCGTCAAGGCGAAACACGGGGAATGCTCGGTGCTCTGATCAGACTTATTGCCTGGCAATATCGGTGGTATTCAGAGGTTAGTAATATATACACCCAGAGCAAATATAGAAAGGGGAAAGGATCCCATTCTATTCCATATTGTAAAGAAACTGACCGCCTTCACCCAACCCAACCATGTAGTTCTCCCCTGAACTTCTCTTCACCATACGCAAACTGATCGAAGAAGAAGGCGCCGTCAAAGTACGCAGCATTGTGCAAGCCACAAACCTTCCGCAACCCGTCTTGGACCTGACACACCACTACTGCCAACTGTGCGCTACGTTCAGAAGCAGTGGTAGTGATGGCTAAATCACTCTAGCCACCCTCTTTTTCCTTCATACCCCCGAGCTGACCCCTCAGTGACACACTCCTCTGATGCTTACAGTGCTTACAACATCTACATCTACCTTGAGCTCATGGACGTGCTATCTCGCGTTTAATTATCTCATGCCCCTGGTTTACCAGTCACACCATCTGCGATGTGGAGTTGGGTTTGAATGGGCAAGATATCCCTCTATATATAGTATTCACACGATCGATTGATCATTTATTACGTTCTTCGGTTACCTAGGTTTCAACCCATGTCATTTTGCTGTCAATTCTTTTCTTTCTTAATATTAATGTAGCGATTAAAAACAAATAAAACGTTTTCTTATCTATTTAAGATGTATATTGTATCATTCTTTCTATTCCTTCTCCACCATTGATATCATCGGCCCACAGGACGAGAGTGGAGTAGGATTCAATCGATTTTGTTGCTCTGCATCGCCTAGTATATGGGATTATATTTTTTTGCCGAAAAGGCATTCTCAATGAACGGGCCCCTTAAGTTTTACACCTTTACGTTCCACCCTGGACCACCCCCTCCCCCCATAGGGGTGGAAAATAATTCAAATCCGTGTCAGAAGTCAATCAACGAAGGTAGAGAGCGGGGTGGGACAGGACTAAGAGGGGGTATACGGAGGCGCACTTCAAAAAAGTCCATTCTCGTAAGTTCGGGAGATAATCATTTTACAACTGGTTTGTTACCTATGCCATGCTCATTGATGCCTATTTTTTCAAGGGGGGTTCAGTAGGTGATTTACTCGCCATCTACAACTAAACCTTACACATTGTTTCCAATGCAGGAAGACTATTATTAGCATTTCCACGATGTGAAATATAAATTCAAGGTAATTTACTAGGGCGGGAACGAACTTTTGAAGTTAACATCCTCCATAACTACAGATTAGAGAGAGATATATATAACTAAGTAAAGAAGAAAGAGGAAAGCATGAATGGAACATGCCAATGCATGCACCATTGAACAGACAACACACTCATCCAATGAGGAAAGGAGCTAACAAAGAGAAAAAAAAATGTATTTAAATTTCGTATCTAGTAGTTAAAATCAGGCGGAGCGTCGTTTCTGCCAATGATTGGGGTTTGACCTGAGGAGAACAAACGTTTTTTTGAGATGATATTTAAATATCTTAAGCGAGGCACTTTTAAAATATTTTAAAAATAATTTAAAAATCACACACACCCACCCACACACACACACACACGAACGAACGAACATAAAGAGTTGATTCTTTCTCCAGCTTCTCTCTCCTTCTCATGGTCCTCCGCCGATCCTAGCTTTTGTTCGACTTCTTTTTTATATATATATATATATATGGATTCCTACGTCGTCAGCGGAGGGAACACAGGTTGACAAGATGAGAAAAATCCACACTGGCATATTTGATCCACGTTAAACGAGGCACTGGTCAAAAAAACAGAAAACACCAAATGTCATCATGAAGAGGTGAAAACATGCGAAATCAAATAAAGAGTGAAAGGTAATGAACCTGGCTAGTTTTCTCCGTTTATAGCAAAAAGGGGGATTCTTTCCAGGAACAGCAGAAGGGCTTTTATATATATATATAAACATTTTTTACTACCTAAGGTGGAAATAGCTGGACATTGAAAAAAAAAAAAAAAAAAAAAAAAGATAATAAAACACTGAAAACCCCACTATTAATTACTTCGTTATCATTAACAAAAAACATTTCCCTTCCTGGCCCCCCGGTAGAAAAAGTTCCCCGCGCGCGAAACCCCTTCCCCATAACCTCCCCCTGTCGCAACAGAAAAGAAGTACAAGGACAAAGACAAAAAGACAAACTGAAAACCAAACCACAAATATTTCCGAGATTTTTTTTTTTTTTTTTTTTTTTTTTTTTTACATCCACGAACCTCTTATCTATTGCAACCCCACAGCTACCATATCTTTATTCACCATTACCGCCACTAGTCACCTCCTGCCTCCACAGCAGAAGGAGGTGCGCCATTGGTAGCAGCAGTCTTCTCAGCTGGCGCGTGGTCCTCGGATGCCGCCGGTGCAGACTTCGTAACAAGCGCTGGTCCGCCGTTCTCCTTCTGTTCCGCTTCCTCTTCCGCCTCTTCCTCTTCATCATCTTCCTCGTCTGCGCCATCAGCTTCGCCTTCAGCCCCCAGACCGTTCTTGACTTCTGCCGTTTTTGCGTCTGCGTGCTCAGCGTCGGGTTCTGGCGCTACCCTGCGTTTCTTATGTGCGGCTATCATATGAGGAAAGGGGATTTTTAGGTTAGTAAAGGGCACGATGTTATAAAATCTGACAAGTGGTGTAGCACTGGAAGGAGATATGAAGGAATCAGGCGAATCTCCATCGTCACACATGAAGGGGGCAGGAATTGATTTGCTATCAATTGATACACACACACACACACACACACAAAAAGAGAAGGGGGGGGAGAAAGGGGGGAAACAAAAGGAGGGTGAGAGGAAATCCACTTACGTTCTTCTCCTTCAGCCTCGTTCTCAGAAGCTTCGGATTCTTCCTCAGAGCCTGATTCTCCTTCCGCATCCTCTTCTTCGAAATCGGATTCTTCATATCTAATTATTACAAAGCAAGTGGTTAGTATTATGTTGGCACCGTCAAGATTAATGATTAAGGGAGGGCTGGTTATATGAGCTCTAAGCCATATAGCTCTCTCATCTCCAAAAAAAAAAAAAAAAAAAAAAAGAGGGAGAGAGAGAGATAGGAAGGTCGGATTAGATGGATAGGGAAACCAAAATAGACGACAGCCACTTCTGCGATTGCAACAGCCCAATTAACCCAAGGGCAAGCTGGCGCGATCGCAACAACAATAGAAATGGGTTCTGCACATCGCTGCACGGTTTCAATTCCTTGGGAATTGGGAACGATGGCAATGGGCCAATCTTGATGACGTCAAGGAAAGAAGGAGGGCGTATAGAGTATGATGGTGCAGAGGACGCGATTCTGGCAACTTACTCCTCTTCCTCTTCGCTTTCATCGCTGGGTAGAGCTACGAGTTCCTCGCTATCCTCTCCGCGGGTCCGTTTGCGAGTAGCCATTGTGTCCTTTTGGATTAAAGTTTGCGAGGCAGGAGGTTAATGTGGCAGGTAAAAGGGGTTGTGAGGTAGATGGAACCGGCAGCTTTCTCCTGAAAGGGGGGGATTTCGAGACGGCCTTGGGGGGAGATGGAAGGGAAGGGGAGGTGGGTGAGCGGAGGAGGTTATAAGGGGATGAAACAGAACCGGGCGAGATGGGCCAGCTGCTGGTGGGCGCAGGCAGGGCTGTCACGCTATGACCATACTCACTCGTCCTGGCCTTTGAAGGGTAAGGGTCCCACTGCCCATGCTGTGCTCCTTGGGCCTTGGGCTGTTATTACCATGGAGGGCAAGGCAAAGTACAGGGTACAACCAGGTACCTGCTTATCTTAACTTTTCAGCAGGCAGCCGAGGTACCCCGGGTGTAGTTGAGATGTGTAAGGGCGGCCATTCATGCCAACTAGGCTGTAATGACAGGTCTGGTTGTGTAATTTCGGCGTATTATCAACAATGGATATTTCGGTAACTAGTTAGTTACATACAAGTTTACGGAAAACCTTCCAAGGTGGAGCTGGAGCATTCGGCAATGCGTGCCCAGAGGGAGGAACGAGCGTCGTGTCCAGCAGGGATGAATGAATGAATCCCTTGTAGCTGGCGTTAACGGTCCCTGTGTCTTTCTCCTTTTTCCGCCCTCCCCTCCCCTCTTTGTTTTCGAGGTTGGCGCCCTTTTGACTGTATTTTGCAAATTTGAGTTTCTTCCCAAATGGACATTCAATGTTGCTTCCAAGCTTGTCCTATTGACTAGCGGGGAGATCCATGTTCCATGTTCCAAGTCCAGCCGTCCCAAGGTAGCTTTCGTGCAGCCGGCCACACGGGCGACCCACTCCAATTAGCCTTAAGGCGCTCCCAGAGTGTCCGCAAGTCATGTTAAAAATCAAATGGGGCTCATTCTCTCACTTAACAACACATCTCATCCCTCGTTCAAACACCAACATCGCACCACCAAAGATCGAAGGAAGAACATCTGAAGAGGGAAGTGGGGAGGTGGGATGAAGGTTCTAGTCCATCAATCCTAAAACCCCCCTCATTCAAGAAGCTCATACAGATCCTGTCGTGATGATGTTTCCAAGGGATGTGTGTTAAAAAACACGTAGATGAGTAAATATCATCAGGCTCTCTTCCTTTCTCAATACATGAAAAGCAAAGTCAAAGCTACTCAGAACTCTCATGGTTTGCACAGAGCTGCAATGCATACTTAGCTTAAGCATTGTCAACTAATACTAGATCTTACCCAATCGTCCGAGCAGCAGTCAGGGAATCACAGACAACTCAATCCTCATGTGTCACATATGCTATTTCTGTCAGTGGATAAAAGTGAGATCACATTAGATAGATCGTAAAGTATCGTGGGCAAATTCACCCGCTTGGAGAGCCTTTGATTTTCAACTGAATACCAGTACCCGTATCATTCTACGTGATCAAGGAATTGTACTTGTGAAAAATCCAGAATATCACTCAGAATTTGTTTCGCTTCTTGATTGGGATAATCAGATCTCGTGTAGAAGGCGGTCCCGATGATGTCAGAGCAAGCGGCGTTCAATGCTCATTATTCATGGGGAACAATCTGTGGGATGGTTGATCTTGTTATTGTTGTGGTCGCTAGCTAACTATATAGGGGTAATCACATGCGGTGGAGGGCCACCTGGGCAACTAGTGCCCAACACCCCCCCATGCGCCAATGTGTGTGATGTGTTCCTACAAATATTCCATGCTAGCTATCTTAATCTAGATCATTTCAAAAACATGCTATATACAGAAATTTAATCATTCTCACTATTGCCAGCAAAAAGTTCTAGTAATTTAATAAAATACTTAAATATCACTGTGTTCAGAGATTTGATTAATCCATCTGCTATCATATTCTCAGTGAAAATATAATTAATTGAAATAACATCTTTATTCAGTTGTATATGAGAATAGTGGAAGCAAGTATCAATATACTTGCTGCATATCATGATTATAACAATGATAACTAAATCAATTAAATCTTTATTATCTACTCTGATAAGTAAGAGATTCTTTATTATAATAAATTTTAATTTTATTATTATATTGTACAATTATATTACTTTATATACTACTTCACTGAATATTATATATTCTGTCTTATTTGAACTTAAAGAAATATAAAATTGTTTGAATAAATATTATAAAATTGATGCATCTACTAATTTGAATATGAAATCTGAAATAAATTTATATTTACTATTCAATAATTCTATTCAATCTGAATTTATATAATCTATCAGTAGATATAATATATTAAGAAATTTATTGATTTTATTTTTAAAGTCTTTATATAAAATATCTAGATCATTTATTTCTTTTAGATATTGTATAATATAAAAAAAAGTTTTTTATATTTTAGATATAAATACAGTATTCTTCTGTACTAATAGAAATGCTGTTTATATAATATCTGAATATAATTTGACTGCTAGATACTGTAAGCACTCTACTCTATATTAATATTATTTTTTAATAAACTCTTTTTTTTATTCTGATACAGAAGTATTATCTATCTTTATTTTTTTAAATATTAATATAAAGACAGAGATAGTGTTATTTAGACAGAAATCTTACACTAAATAATTGATATAGCATCTTAATATCAATTTTATAATATTATCAGAGCAATGTTCAATCTTTATATTCAAATATTTCAAAGATTTTTTCAAATCTTTTATTTCTAATTTATTGATAAAAGTATTAACTAATCAATCAGTATCTGTCAAATCTTCTACTATAATATAAAAATTATTTATATAGATTATTATATAAAGATGATTGTGAAATATATAATACTATAGAGTAGAGTTATAGAAGCTAGATTTAAAGTCATTTTTACAGAGTAATGTTATAAAAAAATTATATCAAATTTTAGTAGTGAAATTTAATTATATAGAGCAGTCTATAACAGTGTAAACTAGTATATATAAAGTTCTCATCTCAAATTCAGTAGATTGCTGTATATAAATCATTTTACTCAGTCAGTTATATAGATAGACTATAATTATATTAATCTAATATAAGATTCAATCTCATTTCACTGCTATCACAAATATTATATAATTAGTAATATTATTGATAATAAATATGTATATTTCTTCATATATACTCTTCTTTAATCAATTGCTATATATTATTTATTGAAATTTTTATAATATATTATCAGAATTCATATTGAAATTCTGAAAGCAATCTTTTTCAATATAAATTCAATAATCAGAGACTACTGATTTATCAGAAGAGATATCAGAATATAAAATTATTATTTAAATATTTTTTTATTTTAAATCTACAATTTTATATTTCATCAACTTTTGTTAATATTTATCAACTCTCTCATATCTACTAACAGTATTTTTATATTCTTTTAAAATAAAATCAGTGAAAAAAGAAGAGATGTAGATGATAAATACTTTCACTGATTTTATTTATTCAGTATTAATTAATTCAGAAACAGCAGTATCATTAATAAAATAAATCACTAAATTTACAGTTTTAAATATTATATAATTAATATCATTCTATAGAGTTGAAGATTTCTTTGTAGAGAAAATAATATCACTGATAATAATTATTTTATCAGTTATAAAACTTTAAAGATAGTAGATTAAATTATCACAGAATTCTATAAATTTAAAAATTTCTACTCTAATGAACAGCTTATCAGTAGATTTTTAAAATTTATAAAAATATATATAAATATCAATATCTAACTCTCTAAAATGATAAAGTTAAGACAGAGTATTAATTAGTACTGAAAATAAAATAGTATAAAAATATTATATAAATACTTCTTTAATATTAATAGATTAATATTTCTTATTATATAAAGTAATAGATATTGAAGTGTTGTTGATAATTGTAACTATTATTTTAAAAACATCTGCTTAGAACTTCTTCAGTATATTCATATCTATAAACACTGCTTTAATATATATTATTATTATACAGATTTCTCTCTCAGAAATACTATTTTAATAAAAGAATTGAAATATAGTAGATTCTCAGATAATGTTATTTTTGATTATTATTATTGTTATTTTATTTAATTAAAAGATATTATTAATATCAGTTCTAACTAGTATCAGTAATATAAAGCTGAGATTTTTTATAAATTGAATTCAGTAAGTATAAAATTTAATAGTTTGATTTTTAATATATAAAAAATAGATTCATCTATAACAGATAATATCATCAGTGATAAATATATAATATTTAGTCTTTTGATAAGATTCTATAGAGTAATCAGATATATTATTCAATATACAACCACTGTTAATAAGATTAATATAAATATATTGTATTATTTATATGATTCAAAAATTGCTTGAGCTTCTCAAAGCTTCTAAGCTTTTCAGCTCTTCTTATATGAAATAACTAGTATAATAGTGTATACTATTCTTGATAATAGAGAGTGGTATATACTCTGAAAGAATAATAAATCAAAATTACTATATTCTTTTCTATCAAATTTATCTATACTCTTATAACAGTATTCTGTCATCTGCACTCATCTTTATAATATACTATCTCTGAAATATTTATAGTATATATTCATCAAACTCTTATTGTAATCATGTATTGTCTAATTCAAAATAGTAAAATACTTTTGCTTTATATATACAAGAATTTCTATCACAACAATATCATCTCATCACTAATCACATTATATTTACAACTATCTCATTTTATTTATTTATTTATATCTCTTCATTCAATCTTCTCTGTCTTGTTTTCAATTATTCTATACATCTATTCTATTCTATCAAATTATCTAACTTTTTCTATTCTATAATATAATATCTGATTATTACAGTTTATATCATTCTAGTTGTATTAGTCAATCTATTGATAAGTTTTTATTAATCAAATTTTATTAAAAGTTAATTTAACTGCAAATCAATAGCTCTTACAGTTGCTAATTATTACTAGCTTCTACTTCTTATTATCAAAGTATATATCTGATTTATAATTATTCAAACTTCTTTTTCAATAATTCTCTTTTATATAATCTCACTTCTGTTGAGAAGATTGCATCTGACAATGTTGTAAAGATTGAATACAATAATAATAATATAAATATTTTAATTAATAATGAAAATATGAATGAAGCAGTTGATGAGATTGCTGATATGAATATAAACAGTAATGATAATATTTATAATAATAATATAATAATGAATATTTTTATATTATCTTCTATTACTGTCTTCTCTGTTTTTATTTATATCTCTGTCTTTTCTACTGTTTTTATTTTTTCTACTGTCTTTATCTTCTCTACTGTTTATACTTTCTCTACTGCTTTCAATTCTATCTCTTCTGCTTATATTAATTCTCTTTTCTTTTTTTATACTGATTTTTTATTTTTATTTATTCTCTTAGAGATATTATATATTTTCAGCAGCTTCTTTTTTTATTTCTTATATTTTTTTTCTGCACTCACTGCTTTTAAAAAAATGTATTTTCATACACAAGTTTTATACAATACAATTTATTTTACTAGCTATTTGTCAGTTATATTTCTTGCTTGAAGCAAATACAAAATAGTTAGTAATTTTATATATCTCAGAGAAAACACTGTTGTTTAAACAGATTGAA